>NC_048597.1:151202474-151802474 GCF_003668045.3 Cricetulus griseus | reverse complement strand
ACTGCTATTCATTCACTAATTTATTTATTTATTCAGTGGTGCTGGTAATGTAATCCAGAACTTTGTGCATGCTAAGCAAACCCTCTGCCACTGAGCCACAGTTCCCTACAATTGAGCCAAGGAGCTTTAGAATAACAATCTAAAGATTGTATCTATGTTCCTTCAGGACATAGCTGTATTTCAGGTCCCTCCTCCTCCATTTATACACACCTAATAGGCATGACTTCCTTATTGATTGATGATTTGGCTGGTCCTTTGAGCACCTAAACCAACTTTAAATTCTTAAATTCCATTTAGTCATGTGTGAGCACATGTGCATGCATGTCACAGGGCAGAGGTTAGATGACAATTTGTGGGAATGATTTTCTTCCTTCCCTGTGCGGATACTGCAGATTGAACTCAGGCCATTAGGCTTGGTGAAGCACCTCTACTTGCTAAGCCACCTATCATGCTCCAAACCAGCTTTTAATAGAATTTAAATGTAAATATTAAGTAAACTTGAAAATAGTAATTTTTTACCTTTATATGTTTATGAAAATGATATATATTAGCTTATGTCAATAAACCATATAATAACTTAGTGAATAGTGCATAACAACTGAGTTCATGAGGAATTAATTCTTATACCCATATTACATTCTGAAAAATTTTTTTTTTTATTGTGCTGAGGTTTGAACCCAGGGTTTGGTATATGTTAGACAAGTGTTCTACCCCTGTTGTTGAGTACAGATTGAGTGAAGGAAGCCCATGTTATGTGTGTTTATAAAAGCAACTAAAACCATTGCTATTATATAGGTGGGTGGGATACAAATCAGAGAAGATGCCTTAAATTTTTTCTAAATTTATCTATTTATGTATGTTGAAAAGTGGGAAATAGATTGAGACACAGTCCCTTAGCCTTGGCTAACTCAGATTTCACTACTTTGTCCAGGCTGGCCTTGCATATCCTCTTGCCTCTGTTTCCTGAGTATCTGTGATTATGTGCCATATTCTTGGCTTTAGGACAGATTTTTGTTAATGAGTCCACATTCTAATTAAGGTCCTTTCTTTTAAGGAGACTAAATAAAATGTTACAAACCAAGTAAAAAAGATTATTGAGGAAGTAGGAAAGTGTCTAAATGAAAATCTTTAGGGCCAGTTACTTGCTATATGGAAACTCACAATGCATGCATAGTAGATAAGGAACTGTAGACATTAACATGAGAGAAGTGAAAAGGTAAGTAATTGCTAATGGTATCAAACTGAAAACCCAGGGAAAGCACCTTCTTTTGTGACTAATTATCTTCCATTGATAAATAAAGCATTCCCATTTGCATGTGCAAATTCATAGACAATGTTTTTTCCTTTGACTCTACTAAGTTCACTAGGAAACAGTAAAGAGGCAGACAGCCTGTGTTAATGAGAGTATTCTTCCTTATAATTCTCCTTTGCAATGTGTAAGATAAATTCCTGTGAGATGAATTGTACAGTTTCAAAGCACACCAAAAACAGCATGGAGGAGAAGCTTTTGCTTCTTTGTTGTATTGCTTAATTTTTCCCTAATATGAGTGAACACTAAGAGGTTAAGTGTTCATCTCCTTTCTAGACAAAGGCCAGGTCATTGTAATATCGAAAGCTCCCATACTTTCCATGAAATGGTAAGAAGAGGGAGGAATTTTCAAATGTGCATTAACAGTCAATCCAACCAGCCACCTGCATGGGCTTTTTAAAATCTAAGATAGACACGGAATTGCCTTCATTTCCTACACAGAGGGGAGTGGCAGCCTCTCCTGCTTAATACAAAATGTCCTAGTGCTAAACATTTGGAGAATTACATGGATGAATTCCACAAGTACTTGCCGAAAGCTTATGTTTCAAGTCCTGTGGGTCACTCAGGGGCTTGTCACTTAATCAGGATACACAAATACCCTGAATGGTAGTCCCAACATGATCCAGTGAGTGAAATGTCACAGTTGTGTCACACACAGGTTTCTTTGGGGATACTCAGAAACAACCCTTTGTTACAGACACATGAGCATGGAGTAGAGGTTTCCCAAAGGAAAAGAAACCTAACCTGAGTTAAGTAGAAGAGTGTTGGGAGGGGGCAAAGATCCAAAGCTTGTGAACTACAACTGGAACAATGAACCCCTCCATGGTGGAGCTGGGAGTCAGGCTTTTCCAGAAGACAGTTGTGAGGATTTTGTAGGGGAGGGTCTTGAATCTTGCTCACATAGAAAGATGCATGTGTAGGTAGTGTGATGTCAGCCTTCAACCCTAACACATGCAAGTGGAGGTAAGTGTTATGGAGTAAGCCTATAGGTGATACCTATGTGAGTTCAAAGCAACACTACAGTATCTAGGTAATCATACAGGGTGCAAACAAGAAAGGGCCATTTCCAAATAGATAGAACTAGAAAAAAATCATTTTGAGTGAGGTAACCCAGACTCAGAAAGATAAACACTGTGCCCTCACTTATTTGTGAATATTTCCGATGTTAAGCAAAGGATAACCAGGCTACAATTCACATCACCAGAGAAGCTAGATAACAAGGAGGACACTAAGATGGACACATGGATCACTGGGAATGGGAAATAGATGAGATCTCCTGGGTAAACTGTAGGTGGAGAGGGGACAAATAGAGGGGAGGGGTATGGGAAAATGAAGGATCAGGATGGTTGAGTTTGGTGAAGGAAGGAGAAAGAGACTAATGAAAGACAGGGTCATTAGTGGCCATTATGGGGTTAGGGAGAAACCTGGTGCCAGGTAAACACCCAGGAATTCAAAAGGATGACCCGATCTAAGATCCCTAGCAATTGTGGAGAAGGTGCCTAAACTGGTCTTCTCCTATAATCAGATTGGTAACTACTATAATTGCCATCATAGAACCTTTAGCCAGCAACTGATAGAAGCAGATGCAGAGACCCACAGCCAAGCACTGGGCCAAACTCCAGGAGTCCAGTTAAAGGGAGGGAGGAATCATTATATGATCAAGGGGGGGGGGTCAAGATCATGATGGGGAAACCCACAGAGACAGCTGACCTGAGGTTGTGGGGGCTCATGGACTCCAGACTGACAGCTAGTGAGCATGCATGGGACTGACCCCGTGCATGTGTGTAACAGTTGCATAGCTTGGTCTGTTTGTGGGGCCCCTAGAAGTGGGACCAAGACCTATCCCTGATCCATGAGCTGGCTTTTTGGGATTTATTCCCTATAGTGGGACGCCTTGCTCAGTCTTGATTCAGTGGGGAGAAGGTTGGTCCTTCCTCAACTTGATATGTATACTTTGTTGCTTTCCATGAGAGGCCTTGCCCCATCTGAATAGAGACAGAGGAGGAGTGGATGGGGGGTAGGGGGAGGAGAAGGGAGGAGAAGGAGGGGAAACTGTGGTTTGTTTGTAATAAATTAAAAAATTAATAAAAAACAGAAAAGGCAATTTCTTCCTTCCTTTTGTAAAGGCTATGGGTTGGCACAGGAATAATGAAGATCTTGGAATGGCAACAGAAAAGACACTAATGGAAGGACAGTGCCTGCTGAGACGAGTGGTCCTTAGCAGGAGTGGCAGGCGCAGCAGTGCCCAATGGAAACGATGCTAATAGAGGCATCAGGATATATAGGTCTTGGCTCCCCAGATTGCTGCGCAGGCAAGGTTTGGAGCATCCTGTGAACCGTGCTAGTTCTGAAGGAAATTGGATGTCTCATAGACACAAGGAACAACAACACTCAGACAAAAAAAAAAAAAAAAAAAGCAGCCTTGGAAAGCTAAGTCTTCAGACTTAAAACACTGGATCTATGTGCTTCTCAAAATCCACCCCTCTATTCTCTAGCAATTTTAATTCTCCATTAGAAATATTGTGATGTGCAGAGTCAAATGGCACTCCTCTACCTTTCCTAAGACCAATGAATTAGCTCCTTATTCTCCACGCTGTCTCCTTCGTTGTACTTCATGCTGGTTTTTTGAGTCCATATCTTCATTCTTAAGTCTGTGTATAAGTACAGCCCCTAAGTGGGCTCCCTTTCTCCTGATTCTCCTACTCTTTCTTACTCACAGCTCAAACTGTAGTAAGGCTGATCATCCGCAAGCTTCTTAGCGTAACATCCAAGGCCTTTGATGACCTTGCCTTAACCGTTTTTCCAGCCTCACCTGCCATTTATCTTTTCCCACTCTATGTTCCACACTAAATCACTTATATTCAAAGTCTGGCAAATCATTGCCATGTTTCAATAAATAAATTCTCTTGTAACACAGCCAGATTCACTTGTCTACGTCTGTGCTACAATGACAACTTAAGCAGTTGCAACAGGGATCAAACAGGTTTCCAGTGTGCCTAAAGCATTACCCATCTGTCCCTTAGCAGATGCTTTTCTCACCCTGCTCTAGTTTCCTGAGAGAGCCATCCTTCCCTTTGCTTTCCATTTATTGCACAGGGGGCTTGCATTGGTTTAATGCCCTTCCCCAGCATTTTCATTGTGTGCTAAGTCCTACTAGACTTCTAGATGTCAGCTTAGGAGCCCCCCTCCATGGAAAGTTTCCCTCAACTTCTTACATCTAGGCAATTTTAGAAGCTGCATCCACATCCTTCCAACAAGCCCTTGCCATATCTGTATCTGAACACTAATAGAATTGTATTATCTTTCTGGCTTTATCTGTAGATGCTACTAATCTCTCAACAGTATCTGTAGGACCTATGCACTGAACTGAGTGTGAAACACTCTTGAATGGTATTTCCTAAAAAATTGCTTAAATTCATAGCTTCTTGGCAGTATGTCACAATTATCTACAAGTTTAGACTGTAGACTGATACACATGCATTTGTATGTGATATTCACTTGTATTTTAAACATCTGCCGTATGTCATAACAGGAACAATGTGCTATATAATCTATTTTCAGGTTTGCTGTTACTCCTGGCTTCTCCTTATTCAGGCTTTGCTGCATGTAAATCTCCCTGTTCTATCTTTCCCCAAACAGGAAATGCTGTTTCTGTGTTGTGTTTTCGTTCCAAGCATTTCCAGATTGCTCCAGTACACATATCTTTCTCAACTCATTTAATGCTGACTGTCTTGTTATTGCTTTCTAGGCTCTGTTGTTGCAATAAGGCACCTTGCCCTTTTAAATTTTTTCATAGCCTTAGAAGAAGAAGAAAAAGAAAGTGTTAATAGATTTGTTTTCTTTTCTAGATAGGAGCTGAAGTTTAAAAGTGTTTTTATAAAACAAATTCAAGTTTTCAAGAATTTTGTCATGGAGTAAGTTTGAAGATTCTTAAAATGATAGAGCCTTAAAGCAATGCCACTATGTGGTATACATTCCACAAGGGGAAACTAACAAGAGTCACTACTTGAGACTGTTACTAAGGTTGACTTACTAAGGTTGACCTTCAATAAACAACAGTTGCTATTCCACTCGAGGACTCAGCATTCTGGTAAGATGCAGAAAATAAATGTCACTTGCACTAAATGAGGTTGAGGACATTTTTATGATTTTTCTGTATGAGACTGAAAGTCATTTGCTAGACTCTACTTGAAGATATCCATGCATCAAAACTAACTGTATATCTTCATTCCAGAGAAAAATCAAAATTTTATCCAAAACATTTCCTCTTTGTAGCCAAGAGATACTCACAGCACTGAGGATGCTCAAGGGAGCAGTTCTGGTCCAGAAGTGTGTCTCTGCTCACGGTTCTACTGAGAGAAAAGGGATCTTGTTAGAAAGACAGTATAATTTCAATAGAAAATGTTTCTTCTACTTCCTGTAAAGGAAAGTGAACCCCATTTTAGAATGGAAAGCAAGTGCTTTTCTGAATCGTTGAACTTTCTTCATAAATAGCACAAGAAATGAGAAAATCCTCAGTGTTTAGAAGAATTGCACTGAGTGTGAATAATGGATCACTTCATGCCAGACCAAGTTTTCTTCTCTGAAAATAATGATTTGTCAGTGTGGTACTTTCCTAGTTTCCTCTGAGACATCAGTCCCCATGGATGAGCTTCAGATAGTCCTGGGAGAAAAGGAAGTTCTCACTAAAACTTTATTCATGAGTTAAACTCAAGAACTCTAGAGTTTTCTGAATCCTAATTGGTATCCATCATCCTTGTATTCTTAAGGTAATTAATCTACACCCGAGAACTCACACTGTTACTTAGCAAATGTTCAGTTTCTCAGTTTCACTAAGATTGGAAATCAGTGGTATATGACTGGTTAAGTGAGGAACTCCATGTGAATCATGGGTAGGGAAATTTTTTTGGGATATGGCAACTGGTCAAGTACACAGAAATTTGAGAGGAACCAAGTTATATTTGATTTTTGTATGAGCTATCTCAAAGTGATGAATGAAAAGGCAGAGACTGACATCTTCATGCTATGTAGAAAGCTGGTAGAGGGAACGTAAATAACTCATCATTGGAGAAAGCTTCTGAGAAATAGGAAAATTGATTTGCAATTATAAATTGCTCCCATCTCTATCAAGAAGCTGTCTCCAGCTGACATCTGCTTGCAAAGAATCTATTAGTTTTCTCCATTGGAATCTCACTGGGTATATTAACCACACTTTAGGGTAGGCTCCATGCCTAGCAGTAGATGCCCAACACCATATGAACTCAATAGTATTTCTATAGACTTTTTATCTCATCTTTCTTTGCTTGGTCATTTTTTTGTCTTACTAGTCTTTCCTTGAACGTTATAGTTTCCCATTTTGTGTTTTATGAGTTTTGCTTTTGTTCATCTGTCTCTCTCTGTGTGTTTTATCTTTCTTTCCTTTTAGTCTGCTTTGTTTTGTTTGCTTGATTATAGAGAAGAGAGAGAGAGAGAGAGAGAGAGAGAGAGAGAGAGAGAGAGAGAGAGAGAGAACTCTGGAAAGGGGAACCATGATCAGAATTTTGCATGTGCACAATGAGATATCTTGGGGGATGGGAGCTGAGTTTAAATACAATACTTCACTTATGTTTCAGATATACTTTTATATGGATAGGCTGAAAGTAACTTGGGGTAGTATTTTCAGTGTTCATGCATTTTTATTAATTATTTTTTCATGTATTTTATATTCCAAATGGTTTCCTCCCCCTCATCTCCTCCTATCCTCCTCTTACCTCTCCTCTGCCTCTCCCCACTCCTCCTCTGTTTCTGTTCAGAAAGGGGAAGGCCTCCCACGGGTGTCAACAAAGCATGGCATGTCAAGGTGAAATGGAACTAAGATTCTTCCTTTGTATTAAGGCTAGTCAGTATGAGGAGTAGATTCCCAAAAGCCAGCTCAAGCATTAGGGACAGACCCTGATTCCATTGCTAGAAGTTCTATAAATAGACCAAGCTACACAACTGTCACACATATGTAGAGGGCCTAGGTCAGTCACATGCAGGCTCCCTCGCTATTTGTCCAGTCTGTGAGTTCCTATGAGCCCAGGTTTGTGGTGGTATATTGTTTATGATCTAATAAAGCTATTGAGGACCAAAATGCAAAGTCTGCCACACTAGTTAGCTATAGAAACTGGGTGGTGCTTTAATCCCTTTAATCCCTTTAATCCCTTTAATCCCAGGACTCAGGAGACAAAGGCAGTTGGATCTCTGTGAGTTCAAGGCCATCCAGGGCTACAGAAGAGTGAAACAGTCTAAAAGAGAATTATAGCACAAGCTTTAATCCCAGCCCTAGAGGTATGTAAAAGACAGGAGCCCAGTGTCTCAGGTGCCATTCTGAGAATTAGTCTCCCACCATGCTGAGAAGAGGCAGCAGTCGAGGCTTGATGAAATTTTAGCTGGAGTCATCCTTGTGGATTCCTGGGAGTTTCCCTGGCACCAGATTTCTCCCTAACTCTGAAATGCCCTTCCCTATCAAGGGATCTCTTTCATTACTCTCCATGTCTGTCCTACCCCAACCGATCCCTCATGTTTACATGCCCCTACCCCAGTATTCCCAGGAGATCTCTTCTATTTCCCCTTCTCAGGGAAATCCATGCATCCCTCTTTGGGCCCTCCAAATTTCATGATGTCATTATTTTTTACAGCTGAGTAGTACTCCATTGTGTAAATATACCACATTTTCTTTATCCTTTCTTCAGCTGAGGGACATCTAGGTTGTTTTTAGGTTCTGGCTCTTATGAATAATGCTGCTATGAACATAGGTGAGCAAGTGTCTTTGTGGTATTATTATTGAGCATCCTTTGGATATATGCCCAAGATTGGTATAGCTGGATCTTAAAGTAGATTGATTCACAATTTTCTGAGAAACCACCATATTGATTTGTAAAGTGGCTGTACACGTTTGCATTCCCACCAGCAGTGGAGAAGTGTTCCCCTTACTCCACATCCTCTCCAACATAAGCTGTCATTAGTGTTTTTTATCTTAGCCATTCTGACAGGTGTAAGATGGTATCTCAGAGTCATTTTGATTTGCATTTTCCTGATGGCTAAGGATGTTCAACAATTCTTTAAGTGTATCTTGGCCATTTGAGATTCTTCTGTTGAGAACTCTCTATGTAGATCAGTACTCCCCTTGAAAATTGCTTTATTTGGTATTTAGTTTCTTGAGTTCTTTATATATTTAGAGATCAGCCTTCTGTTAGATGTGGGGTTGTTGAAGATCTTTTCACATTCTACAGCCTGCCATTTTGTCTTATTGACTGTGATTTTGTGCAAGCAATCCTATTTTTACATACTGATAACCCCACAGTGAAAGGGTTGTGACACTAAATCAAAGCTACTAAAGAGAATCTGAATAGCATTTCTTTTAAATAAAAGCATAAAAATTCTCGACTTGATAAGGAAAGTGGAAAGTAATCATATGCAGAGGTTGTTAGGATCTGTGGTGAGCTATTGTTGATGTCTTTACTGTGCCCAATTTATAAATTCAACACTCATATTGTGTATGTAAGGGGAAAGCATCATATGCTTTGGTACTTACCACAGCTTCAGGAATCCACTTGTGGTTTTTCAAGCATACCCCCACAGATGGGAGGGCACACATTTCCACATCTCATTCCTTTCATTGTGTACATAGAGCAGCTCTTTGCACACAGGGCACATAGTTATTGCTGTTGGTTGTGCTGGTTAGTTTAGGTCAACTTGACACAAACTTGTAGCATCTTGGAAGAGGAGAACTAAATTGAAGAATTCCCTCTTTCAAAATGGCCTATAGGCAAGTCTTTGATGCTTTTTCTTCATTAAAGGTTCTTGCAAGATGGCCCAGCCCCTGTGGGTAGTGTTACCCCATGACAGGCGGTCTTAAGTTTTATTAGAAAGCAGGCTGAAATCAGAAGTTAGATGGTGGTGCTATGCTTTACAGCTCTGGGTGAGCTTTATGGACAAGTGCACAGCAATGACGTGCAGAGCATAGCAATCACCCTGGGAGGGCCTATGGGCCATAACAACCAGTTGACCAATCAATACAGGGCAAACCCTTCAAACCTGGAGGTACACCAATCCTGAGCCTGTGCGTACCCCTAGACACTCCTCTTACACTGCCCTATAAGATCTTGGTCCCGTGGCTTCTCAGAGTCTTTCCCCAGCCATCTGCCATGGTGGGTGGATGAAAGTCTGGAGCTAACATGGGGTTAGCTTGTTAAACAACTGCAATAAAACCTCTTGCTGTTTGCATCAAAAAAAAAAAAGAAAAGAAAAAGAAAGAAAGCAGGCTGAGTAAGCAATGGGATGCAAGCCAGTAAGCAGCATCCCTCCAAGGTTTCTGCTCACATTTCTGCCTGAGTTCCTTTCCCAAATCCCCTCAAATATGGTTTGTAATGTGAAAAGTGTAAGACAAATAAACCCTTTCCTCTATCAAGTTGCTTTTGGTGAGTATTTTAACACAGCAACAGAAAAGCAATCTAGGACATTGATCAACTAGATTCATTCATATAATTATCAATACTATAGTTTCTAATGGATTTGAAACAAAAAGGGATCATTCAGCAAAATATTAAAATCAGGTATGTTTGAGCAAAAGGAAATAAGTGACTATAAGTAAATACATACATATTTTCCATTTTGCAGTTATTTTAATACAAATTTTACATTAGTTTTTCACTTAGAAAAAGTTGGTAAAGGAAGAAAAAGCAAGTCTTGCTTGAAACTTGTGTAAACATTAAAAGAGAGGAATTTGGAAGTAGCAAGGAAGAGTAGGGCAACTGGTTTGAGGAAAGTGGTCATGAGTGAAATCAGTGAGAGAGGATTTTTTGAGTGGATTTCTGTTCTGGCAGGAAAGGAGTCACATCCCAAGAACTTGGCAGAAAGATGCCTCAATGTTAGAAACTCCTGGAAGTGACCATCCAACAGCTGCAGGCAGGCACGCCTTGGCACCTGGCTCCCAGCTTCTCTTCCTGCACATTGTGGGATGTTCTCAGAGGCTGTTTGTTTTATTTTTTTCAAATCCAAATCTTAGAGTAGCTTCAGATTTTGTCTTAAGATACAAAACGTTATTGATTAGAATTCCCCGGGAAGTAAGGCTGAATAACTAAATTCTCTGGACGAGTCTTTATAAATATAGAATGTAAATATTGCCTCTAAAGCACAGCATGGACAGCTAAGTAAGGAGAGGGGGAGATGCTGTGGGTTTTAGAGGGAAGGGAACTCCCAAAAGTTTTCAGATGGAGAAATAGGAGACATTAGGTGAAATAATATATTCATGACCAATTACATGGCTTTACCAAGCATCTCTTCTATTTGCTTTTGATGCTCCCTCTCTCTTTCCCTTCCCGTGTGTGTGTGTGTGTGTGTGTGTGTGTGTGTGTGTGTGTGTGTTGTGAAGATAAGGAGACCAGCATAGAAGAAAGGACTTCCGTAAAAGGTTGTCAATGAAGACATTACTTGGCTTTTAAGAAACTGCTTAAAATCCTCTATGCCACCCCTTGTCCACTGTAAATACTTGATTATTTTGAACAAAACCAATTTACCAATTTTATAATAATTTATGTGAACCATAAAATTAGCCAGGCATTTGTTTAATTGCCCAAAAGTGAAGAAAGTAGAGGAATTAAAAGGAAAGCTAGGTTTGTAGGCAGTTGTTTTCATTTCTATATGAAAAAATTGTATATATATATACATATTTGTATATATGTATTTCTTAGGGTTTATATTACTGTGAAGAGACACTATGACTACAGCAACTCTTATAAAGGAAAACATTTAATTGGGGTGTCTTACAGTTTAGAGGTTTAGTACATTATTATCATGGTGGGACATAGTTGTGTACAGGCAAAGATGGTGTTGGAGAAGGAGCTGAGAGTTCTACATCTTGATCCACAGGCAACAGAGAGTGAACTGAACTATGTGTAGCTTAAGCATAGGGGACCTCAAAGCCCACTTCCACAGTAACTCACTTCCTTCAACAAGGCCACAACTACTTCAACAAGCCACACTTCCTAATAGTGCTCCCTTTGAGCTTATGGGGGCCAATTGTATTCAAACTACCACTATATAACACACACACACACACACACACACACACACACACACACACACACACACACGTGCTCATTCATGATAAAGAATGTGACATCCTCTTTGGAAATGTTTCATCTCCTAGATTGTATGAAGAAAGACAAAATTAGCAATATAATTATCTAAACATTTCATGACTAAAAATAGTTTGACATTTTGTAATGAATGTTTATTAATACTGTGTTCAAACAGAACCAAGAAAGTTCTTATATGATTGTCTCACACTGTTTCAGAGACTAGTATGGTTCTGTAGGTTTTTTCCTTCATAAAATGAGTGTCATTAACCATGGCAATGACACTGGCTTGGGCTCTAGGTCTATGATACTTTCTTCTACTGTTCTCTTCTCCAGTGGGTTCCAGTCAATGTTCTCACCATTCAAGACATTTTTATGTTTCTTTTTTCTTTTCTTTTTTTCTTTCTGGATTTTCAAGACAGGGTTTTTTCTGTGGCTTTGGAGGCTGTCCTGTAACTAGCTCTTGTAGACCAGGCTGGTCTTGAACTCACAGAGATCTTCCTGCCTCTGCCTCCTGAGTGCTGGGATTAAAGGTGTGTGCCACCACTACCCGGCTCATTTTTATGTTTCTTAATATTTCAGATATTAGAAGAAATTATCCCATGCTTTCATTCATCAAGGCCATACATATTTTCACTGTGTTAAAGTAGCATGTTGCCATGTATGTAGTGTCTGTTTTACAGTTGTTGCTAACATCAGCTCCCTGAGTCAGTTCTCTTCACTTCTGTCTCTGTTCCTGCCATAATTTGCATGTACTTGGTGAGTTCTGCATTTGTTGTCATGTATATTGTATGCTGAAAAATCAATTAGCTTCTGCACATGACCCTGAAGAGCATTTAATTTTGTTTCATTGGCAAGATAAAGTACTAAGACTTCACCTTGGGATTTATAAAATACTGGTCTGTTGCTTTTATAATTACTTTTTAAAAACCCTCTCCATTCTTATGGAGTCTGGCTTATTCTCTGCTGTTACATCCATCCATTGCATATCCCAGTCATTCCAATGTCACTGTGGAACTCTGACTTCACACTTTTCTTGTGTCAAGGACAGTGACTGTAATTCACTTCCAGATTGTGCCCCTCCAGGTGCTGATTCTGCTAGGATCCTTGCCTTGCACCTGCTATGCAAATAGCAGTTTAGAAATCAGATGCTAACTTTGGGACAACTGACATAAAGATTTGGGGATCATGCCATCTGTCACTGCTAGATTACTGTGAACAGTGTTTAATTATCCCACATCAATTTCTGTCCTGGGTGTTTATCTATTTTTTTGAAATGTTGTCAGTTTGGTATGCAAAGACATATTGCTTCAGGAGATCCTTCTTTGATTAATACTAGACACGTTTGTCTTTGCACATCTTTGTTGGTCATTTCCAGATTCTCTTGTGAAACTTGCTGGTTTGTACACCTTCTGTATTTTCCTATTAAATTATCTTTATCTTTTGATTGATGTGCAAGTACTTTAAACTTTTAGAGGGATGCTGGAAATATTTTCCTTATTTTGTGACTTGTATTTTGACTTCGATTCTAACTGACACAAAACACAGCTCACACTCTAAAGGAACAAAACATAGCTTATTCTTGAGTCAATTATGATTGACCATGGCTTGGGAAAACATGTGGATGTAGGCCACCCCAAATACCATGTTCCAGTGTGGAAATAGTTTCATGAAATCTTTATAGTTAAGAAACAATTAAAAGCCACAAATCAGGGTATCTTTCAAGCACATTGATGGACCATCAGGTAGGGGGGTTACAGCAAATCAGAGAAATGCTATCTGATTGCATTCTTATGGTTTGGGTTAGTGGAAACTTATGGTCATAGAATCCAAAAGAGTTTTGATGATAGTCACAGAGTGATAAGTGACTAGTCAAGAGACTAAGATCAGCCTACAATGATTTCTCCCTAGATCTGTAACTTTCCCACTCTGCATAATCATGAAACCTTTGATAATCTTTCACAAAGATAGACTTTTTTCTTGCAAACTAGTTCATATTTTTATGTCTTTTACCAGGTGGGACTTTTATATTTTTATAATGATAAGAAGTTTCATATTAATACATTGCTAAGAGTATTAGTTCTTGTTTTGTTGCTGTATCAAAATACCTGACGAAAACAAAACAAATATCCCCCCCACAAAACCTTAAGGAAGGAAGGGGTCATGGTTTGACGATACAGTCCATCATGGTGGGAAGTCATGATGGTAGGGGCTTAAGGGAGCTAGTCACACTGTATCTGCAATGAAGAAATGGAGAGAAACCTGCAATCAGTCAAAATGCAGAGATGTGGGGCCCAGTTCCAATGGATACATCTACAAAATACTTCCATGTCTAAGATTCAGGAAACATTTCCGAAGAGGAAATGTGAAGATTAAGAGCCCGAGGATGAAGGAACTTGCTGTGAGATTTTTGTCTCCAGTAGAATCAAAAGCTACATCTATTAAAGGATCACAAACATGAGTGACCAAACCTGAGCTTAATAAGGGTGACACCAATGGACATGCCAAACTAATAGGGAAAAGCCCATGAGGCCTCAACCCTACACAAAGAGCTGTAGTCAACAGAGGTAAGCTGGGATCAGGAGAGATAGTCTTCCCAGGGAATCGAGGGAGTACTAATTGGTTGTTTAGTGTCAAAAGGTCAGTTTGAAAACATACGTACAGGTGATATTATATGGACTGAACATGTTTCATACATATATATGTACAGTAACAATTAGTGAAAAAAGGGGCATGAATTTGAAGGAGAGAGGGGAGGGGTATATAGGATAGTTTGGAGGGAAGAAAGGCAAGGGAGAGATGTGATCACATTATAATCTCAAAAATGAGAGAAAAGAAAGAATACAAAAGGAGCAAGGAAGAGAAAAAGAAGCACAGTGGTAAGAAACTTGCCTAGTATGTGAGGGCTTAAATTCACTGCTCTTATTTTCTTATAATATAATTTTTTTTCTCTGGTTCAAAGTACGTGCTAAGTTTTGTTCATACATAATTCACTTACAAAGCTTAGAAGAAACTAGCCTCAATAGTTTTCAGAATTTACATTTTCACATTGTATTATAGAATACTTTGCTACTTCACACGTCTTTTCCCCACACTGAAATCACCCCCATCCAAATTAACAGTGTAGTCTGTCCTTCTAAAATCTTCCTGGCTTATTGCTTTACATATGAGTATGTGAAATGGAGCAGTGTGTATTTATCTGCTATTTGTTTATTACTATGTTTCCTGTTGTTATTAAATTATTAATGTATTGATGCTTAATTATTTTTATTTTAATGAATAGAATACAAAGATTACTGTGTCTTAATGTGTGTGCTTAGTAGATAATCTCAGAATGTTTTGCATGAAAGACTCTACTACTAGTCTTCACTTTCTCCAACAATTTTAACTTGTGTTCTTTCCTCCCTTAGGATGGATGGCATTATTCTTACCAATATTCAGAAGCATTTTTCTACTTCCACTTTACCTTTGGATCTCACTTGTGTGTTGTCTTCATTATGTGTCGTGTTAGGCGGAGTGTGTGGTTTTCCTAGCTGTGTTTATTAAAGGATCCATTCAGCTCATAGAGTTGAAGTATCACATTGACCAGAGTCAATATATCTGGCACTATATTCCCTAGCCCTGCTCATTACCTCTCACCTTCTCTGTTAAAACAGGAAGAAAAATACAGAGGCTACATGCATATATAAGTCCTTACCAACCCACCAAAACCCCATTTTTCTATCAATCATGTATCTCCGGAGAACAAGTATTAGTTTTGAAATAATATCAGCACAGAAAGACTCATGCCTTGCACGTATACTTAAAAAGCAGAGACAATTGATCATAAAATATATCTGCAAGTAGGCTAATCTGTAATTTTCTCCTATTAAGTCATTTGATAATAAAAATTAATCCTTTTTATAATCCGTTGTGAGTAGCAGTTTCCTGAAAAAGCCTTACCGATGCTGGGAATTCTGCATTCTCACTGGAACTTGATGAATGTGGGGAGATGCATTGTTGCAGGGCCAGAGCCAAAATTTGGTACCAGTTATTTTTCTGTTGCTTTGGTAAAATACCAGAGTGGAAAACAACTTCATGGGGGAAGAGTTTATTTATGTGAGTGCTCCAAAAGGCTAGAGTCCATATGGTATGAAAGGCATGGATGGCAGCAGGGCAGGGAGAAGGCAATCACATTTTGTCAACCACAGGGAAGAGGAAGCAGAGAGAGTGACCAGGAAGTGTGGTGAAGCTATCAACCCTCTAAGCCTGTCTTTACTTCCTTTAGCAAGGCTGCACTTCCCAAAGATTCCATAACGTCCCTAGATAGCACCACCAACTGGGAGCAAAGTGTTAAATACAGTCTGTTGTGAGACATTTCTCATTCAAGCTGCCACAGGTTACATTTAGTCCCCTAAACAGCAATTATTATCATTCATGACTGCTTCAGACCCAGCATCCTTTTGGTTGTTAGGCAAAACTTTTGAGATGTAGGAGACCACACTGTTCCAGCAACCCCAAAGCTAGGGATATTTCTAGATAGCATGTAAAGTCTCTAATATTTTTCCACTTTGCTCCCTGGTGTCTCCACTGAAGTATTTGCATATGCATTGATTTATGACTGTTGTTCCCTGTCCCTCGTCCCCATCCCCGGCCCACCCCATCCCCTGAGACTAAAAGGTCATGTAATAACTTCCGTACTGGAAGTTGTACAGAATAAGCTATTTCTTCTTTCTTTTGGAGCAAGAACTATTTTTATCCTCAACATTGCATATAAATTCATTGTTGTGCTGGGTGTTGGTGACACACGCCTTTAATCCCAGCACTCAGGAGGCAAAAGCAGGCAGATCTCTGTGAGTTCGAGGCCAGCCTGGTCTCCAGAGAGAGTGCCAGGATAGGCTCCAAAGCTACGCAGAGAAACCTTGTCTTGAAAAAACAAACAAACAAAATTCATTGTTGTTTGCGTTGCAGATATCTCCATATGTCTGCTTTTTCTTCCAGCACTTCCTTCATTGAGTTTTCTGTCATATGGAAGTTTTAGTTTTAAAAATTAAAAATTTCAATCTTAGATTACTCTTTCTGACAACATTGCAACCTAGATATTAAGAAACTATCCTGCTGTACAAATTACAAAAAGAAAACCCACAAAAATTTAAACTAAAAACCACAACTATTTACCTATGTTAGTGAACCTTCCAAAAATAGTGCAGCCATCTGATTCCAGGAAGAGGTGGGAGCATCAGTGTGACAGGTCAATTAGTTTTGATGTTGCCAGTTATACTTGCAGAGGGTGGGCCAGGGTTTGACTCAAGGGCTTTACTTTCCTAAGAGACAGAAGGCAAAAGTTAGGCATCTGAGTGAGGCATGGAGTCAGGATTAAGATCAACTTCAGAGATCCCTAAGACAAGAAGGCGATTCCTCAGGAAAATGGGAATCAGTCTACCACAAGATCCAGCAATTCCCCTCTTAGGCATATACCCAAAAGAAGCACATTCATACAACAAGGACATCTGTTCAACGATGTTCATTGCAGCATTATTTGTAATAGCCAGAACCTGGAAACAACCTAGATGCCCCACAACTGAAGAATGGATAGAGAAAATGTACATTTACACAACGGAGTACTACACAGCAGAAAAAAATCAATGGAATCTTGAAATTCGCAGGCAAATGGATGGAACTAGAAGAAACCATTTTGAGTGAGGAAATCCAGTTGCAAAAAGACAGGCATGGTATGTACTCACTCATATGTGGATTTTAGACATAGAGTAAAGGATTGCCAGCTTGCAGACCACGCTGCCAGAGAGGCTGGTAAACAAGGAGGGCCCTAAGAGAGACATACATGGTCCCCTGGAGAAGGGGAAAGGGACAAGATCTCCTGAGCAAATTGGGAGCATGGGGGGAGGGAGAGGGAACTAGGAGAATAAGAAGGGGAGAAGAGGAGGAGTGAGGAGGACATGATGGGGCAGGGAGGTTGAGTTTGGGGAAGAACAGAAGAGAGCAAGATAAGAGATAATATAATAGAGGGAGACATTATAGGTTTAAAGAGAAATCAGGCACTAGGGAAATGTCTGGAGAGCTACAAAGATGACACCAACTAACAATCTAAGCAACAGAGGAGAGTGTTGGGAGCCATACAGCTTGGCATGAACCTTTAGGCCAAACTTGGCAAGCCATAGGGTTATAGAACTGTCTTTTGATTATAAATGGCTTCTGGAAGCGTGAGCATCCAGAAGGAACAACATGACCCAGACGTCAATCCTTTGTTCCAACCACAGGTCCACTTACCTGGGCAAGCCTCCCGAGTTTCCCACCACTTACCTAGGCAACCCTCCCTTACCCTACCACCCTGCCAATATCCTCCTTCTATAGTTTTCTAACATACTGCTTGAATTAACACCTGGCTCTTGGCCTCTTCTCCCCCTCCCTTTTACCCCATACTACTGACTATATAAGCTAGCCTGGAAAAATAAAATTTGCCACTTGATCAGAATCCTGTCTTGTGGTCATTCTCTCGAGTCTCTTGTCTCCATTCCCCTCCCTGTACTTCTTGCTCTAGGTTGCTGTCCTGCAGGTTGGGACAACTACAGGAGAGGCTACCTTAAATGCCCTTTCCTGATAATGAGATTGATGACTAATTCATATGACATACTATAGCCTTCATCCAGCAGCTGGTGGAAGTAGAAGCAGACACCCACAGCTAAACCCTAAACTGAAATCCAGTTGCAGAGAAGGAGGACTGATGAGCAAAGGGGTCCATACCAGGCTGGTGAAACCCACAGAAACAGCTGACCTGAACAAAGGAGAGCTGTTGGTACCCAGACTGATAGCTGGGAAATCAGCATGGGACTGATCCAGACCTCCCTGAATGTGGGTGTCAGTGAGGAGACCTTGGAAATCTATGGGGCCCCTTGTAGTGGTTCAGTACTCTTTGCTACCATAGGAATGGTCTCTGGGAGCCCATCCCACCTGGAGTGATACTCCCTGAGCCTAGACACAAGGGGGTTGGCCTAGGCTCTATCCCAAAGACTATGACAGACTTTGAAGACGCCCTAGGGAAGGACTCACCCTTCCTGGGGAGCAGAAAGGGTATGGGATAGGTAGAGTGTTAGTTGTGGGGGCAGGGGAGGAGGAGAGGGAGAGGGACCTGGGATTTGCATGTAAAATAATTTTCTTTCTAATAAAAATATATTCTTTATAAAAAAGAAGTGTTATGCTGTACAGAAAATAGTGAATTGCAGAAGAAATCCACCTTACATACTATTTTAATCTCAGACATAGATCAAGGAGAAACAATCTCTTTGTGAACCCCTCCCATCATTTTTCTTCTTTGAAAACTTAAAAGCCATAAATGTCAATTTCAGGAGACACAGACCTAGACCCAGGCAACTGGCAGGAGTATCTGCCCATCTTGAGTAGATGAAGACACTGTCAAATGGGCTTGAGAGAACTCTCTAGACACTTAGGAAAACTAAAGCCTGATGGTGAATTGAAAGTAATAACTTCGTGAGTACATGAGGTGTGATAAACAAGAGGAAGCAGAAGCAGACAGTGGCTGAATCGACCCTATAAATACTTCATAATTCAAATCTTAAAGCTGGGGCTAGAGGAGATGGCTTAAGGGGTGAAGATACTTACTGCTTCTCCAGAGGACCGGAGTCTCATTCTCAGTTCCCATATTTGGTGGCTCACAGGTGCCTGCAAGTCCAGTCCCAGGGGACCTGATAACCCCTTCTGTCCTCTATTGGTACTCTAGTGCACAATGGTATACTCCCACATAGACACAAATGCATACATATTAAAAACTTAAAATATTAAAATTATTAGATCTTGATAGATTATATATAATGGAGGTGCTAGAAAGTAGGGTTCCTCCTGGAAATTTTATGCAAAGAGTAATGATGCATCACTCATAGGTGCCCTGAGACAAGAAGAAAAGACCGTGTGTGTGTGTGTGTGTGTGTGTGTGTGTGTGTGGTGTGGTGTGTGTGTGTGTGTGTGTGTGTGTGTGTGTGTGTGTGTGCGCGCGCGCGCGCGTGTGTGATGAGCTTGCATGGGAACATGTGAAGACCAGAGGTAAATACTGGATGTTGTTTCTCAGAAATGCCAACCAGCTTGATTTTTTTTTTTTAACAGGGACTCCCACTGGTCAGGCACCAGCCAAGTAGGCTAGGCTCACTGGCTAGTGAGACCCAGGGATCTACCTGTCTTCACTTCCCCAGTGTTATGATTGGAAGTATGCATAGAAGTGTAGATTTTGATGTGGGTCTGGGGATTGAACTCAGCTCCTCCCTCATTCTTGCACATTAAGCACATCAAGACTGAACTATGTCCCCAGACCTATCCTGGCCTTAGTTTCATCTTTTCTGTGAATCCTGGCACTACTATGGTAAACTGTGCAAGGCAGGGATATATTGACAATTTTTCTCTCTGCAGTTTTGGTCAAATTAATAAGTAGATTCATCTTTTTCATTTTCATACTTATTGTGGTGAAATTTATTTCATTTTCTTTTAGTGGTGGTGGGTGTTTGGACCCAGAGCCAGGGATTTGGACTGAGTTCTAATGTAACATATGCTTAATTTATTTAAAAGTGAAAGACAGCAATTGACATGCTAAAGTGAGGAGGGAAAAAGACCATGAGGCTCAACCCCACACAAAAAGCTACAGGTAACTAAGGAATGCTGAAAGTAAAGCACACACCAGCTGGTTATCCAATACCAAATGGTCAGCTCTGAAAACATGCATATAAATAGCATTATACAGACTGAGCAGGTTATATTTAGGAATGTGATTTATATATATATATATGTATATATATACATATATATATATATATATATTATATATGTGTGTGTGTGTGTGTGTGTGTGTGTGTGTGTGTGTGTATGCGCGCGTGTGTGTGTATTCCTAAATATACACATATGCATGTGACAATGCATGTCAATTTCAGGAGACACAGACCTAGACCCAGCTTATGGTTTATGAAAAAAGAGACCTTGAGTTTGAGAGAGAGCAAGGAGAGAGGGAGGAAAGGGAAGGAGGGAATGATGTAATCATATTATATTTCAAACATAGAAGAAGTAAGTACAGAATTTTCAAAAAACATTAAAATGAATTAAAGAGACAAAGAACAAACATGAAAAATAGTCAAGTAAGTTTTAAAGAGACATTTGTGAGACTTTGAAAAATGTAAGTATGTTAAAATTTGCAAATTTGGTATAATGGTTTATTCAAATGAGAGGTTTTATGCAGCCTGAATAGATTAGTGATGTGGAAGACAGGAGGGAATTAGTCACAATGCAGAGACAAAGGAAAGGAAAAAAATGAAAGTGAAGTTTGAAATGACACCGATTCACAGATTCAGGAATTCTTGTGAATCCCAAGTGGAATAGAGAAAACGAAATCTACATCAATGACTCACAAGCCTAACAAAAGCCAGAGGACACATTATACACAAAGGGGTGAAAGCCACATACTGACCATTCCACAGCACAATGGAGGCCAGAATATGAGAGAAAATACTGTTATCCTATAAGTTCACAGCTAGAAAACTCTTGGAAAAATGGAAATATTTTCAAAGGAACAGAAACTGAGAACGTTTCTATCCACTGGGTCCCATTAATGGAGATCTAAAAACAACAACAATAACAAGATTAAACCAAGGGCTTAAAAATGGCAAAAACATCCGGACAACAATGGTCTGTGAGCCAGGGGATGCTGGAGATAAAGCATCCCAGGGATTCTGTGTCATTGTGGAGGCGAGGGGACAGAGATTGGAGACATCTTCAACTGTGCTTTACAAAACATTAGGAGTTTCTATGGGGAAATACAGATCAGAGACAGCAATTTGCAAACCAAATTGTAAAAATGAAAATTAACACCCAAATAAAAATTCATAACTCAGCAAATAAGGAAAAGAAAAAGTAAAAGCAAACAGAAGGATGAAGGGAAGCTAAAAGTTGTAAATAAATAAAATAAATCTGCATCTTCCAATAGGTTGAAGAAATGGATGAAATTCTTCAGTGTAGAGATTGAAAATCAGTGAGTGAAAATTATACATCCATACTGTATGACATTTCTTTTTTTTCTCAGATTTTTTATTTGAATTAGAAACAAGATTGTTTTACATAACAATCCAGTTCCCTTCTCCTTCCTGTCCTCCACTACCAACCCCCCCCCAACTAAAACCCTACCTATCACATATCCTTTCTGCTTCCCCTTGGATGGTGAGGCCTTCCATAGGGTGTCATCAGAGTCTATCATATCCTTTGGGATAGGGCCTAGGCCCACCCCCGTGTGTCTTGGCTCTATGTGGAATGGGCTCCCAAAGTCCACACCTAGGCTAGGGATAAGTACTGAATTACTACAGGAGGTCCATAGATTTCCGAGGTTTCCTCTTTGAAACCCATGTTCCTGGGGTCTGGATCAGTCCCATGCTGGTATCCCAGCTATCAGTCTGGGGACCCAGAGCGCCCCGATGTTCAGGTCATCTGTTTCTGTGGGTTTCACCAGCCTGGTCTGGACCCTTTGCTCTTCTCTTGTCCTTCTCTGCATCTGGATTCCAGGTCAGTTCAGTGGTTAGTTGTGGGTGTCTGCTTCTACTTCCACCAGCTGCTGGATGAGGGCTATCGGGTAGCATATAAGTCGGTCATCAATCTTATTCTCAGGGTAGGGCATTTAAGGTAGCCTCTCCTCTGTTGCTTAGGTTGTTAGCTGGTGTCATCTTTGTAGATCTCCAGACATTTCCCTAGTGCCTGATTTTTCTGTAAACCTAAAATCTGATTGGCATTTCTAAGAGGCATACCAATATTATAAGGAAGCAAAGTGAAAACATTAATGAGATGAACCAGGGAGATGTGAAGCCAAGAAAAACAGGTGTAGCCTCATTCTTACCAAGGCAGCAAATGGTGGAAGGCTCTTGGCTGCCATCTGTTTCTCGAGAACCACCACCACTTGGGATATGTGAGTGTCAACAGGTGGGCATCTTTTGGCACAAATGGCATGTTTGGTGGTTGGTAACACCTTTTAAATGTAATCACTGAGCACTTACATGAACTTTGTATACTCTGGCAACAGTATCAGATAAAATGAAATCTATAGCAAAATATATTACTGTCAATGAAGAGAGGCACTGTATGATGATGATGTGTTGAATTCACCAGAAGTAGGCTCATTGGGATCACCTGTCTTGCACTGAATCTAAAGCTCCAAACTATAAAAAAAAAAAAAAAAAAAAAAAAAACAGTTGAAAAATGTAGAACTATTGACAATCTAATCATGCTTGTGGGGACCTTTAACAGGTGTCTCTCAATAATTTATAGGTTCAAAATGGGTATAAAATAACAACACTGTACTTACTCTGGTGCACCCCATTTAGCCTTTGGGTGCTACCTAATAGAAGGGTCACAAGAGGTTTGGCAACAGTAAAGGTTTCTGTAACTCAGAATCAAAATATTTAATGTATCATTGGTGTTCAGGGCAGCTTTTGCTTACGTAGTATCACAAGTTTTTTATTTGTGTATGTGGGGTGTGTGTACATATGTGTTTATATGGGAGAATGAACATGTCCATGCCATAACATGTGGGTGGAGGTCAGAGGACAACCATTGGTGTCTGACCTTGCATTCCATCTTGAGACAGGATATGACATTTGTTCACTTCTGCGTGTGCCAGGTTAGACTTTTTGAATTTTCAGTAATTCTGCTGTCTTTTCTGCCAATCTTGTTGTTGGAGAATGGGATTACAGGCATGTGCTATCATGCCCAGTTTTATGCGGGTTCTGGGAATCTGAACTCAGGCCCCTGTTCTTTCACCATAAGGGCTTTGCCCCTTGAGCTGTCTCCCTATCCCAGCACCACAACTTCACCTTTTCTTTGTGTTGGTTCTGAGCATGAAACATGGATGCTTTGTATTGTATGTGCTGTCATGCCAAAATAAGCTGCTTGAAATTCCTCACTTGAACCAAGACTGTGATGAATGCTTTTCTTTGTACACAAAGTTCCCTGCTTTATAGAAGCATACTGATTTACTTACAGAAAACAAAGGCTTTTACTGACATTCCTCAGCGTATATCAATGTATATATAGTATATCTTTGCATTGAGCTGTTAAAAATGTCTGATTTTAAAACTTGCTGTTTGAGTTGCTGACTTGAGTTGCATAACTAATAGCCATTTAATTTTTAGCCTGGGATTAGAACAGAATTTCCAACAATTTCTAACTTTGGCACTAAACATATCTCTTGGGTTTGGGGGTGTCTATTTATGTAAAGCAGTGTTCTCAGCATTGGTGATTATAAAGTTAAAAGCTCCATCAGCTGTGAAAAGCATTGAAGGTGCTCTGTATCCTGCATTGTCCAATATTCAGGTGAGTTAAATTCTTTATGTCTAAATACAAAAATGTCCAGCTCAATATGCACTCTTGTTTTCATCATTACTGAGTTGTAAAACTGTATGTAAACCAAAGAATTATTTTAAACTGCGTTTCTTTATGGTGCATTATCATAGATGTTTGATTTTTATCCCATTTTGTATATTTGTATACCAGGGCCATATAAAAATTTCCATGGTAAAAAAGGATGTGATTGGAAGATGTGGGCACCCGTGGGTCTGCTTCTTCCTTCTGATTGCCTCATTGGTCCGTAAGGGTGGATGTAGCAGAAGCAGGGAACAGGATTCAGACAGCTGTGGATATGGAGGAGACAGCCTTCTGGGAGATTATTTTCATGAATCATCTCAACTTTATTCCAGACTATAGGAAATATATAGGATTGGGAAGCCTGGGGACAAACTCTAGCTTGCATTAAGTGACACTCTCCTTTCATAAGGTTTCATGCGTGGCAGCCAGGTCCTATAGAGCAAAGCACCCAGTACAAGTTTTAGTTACCATATGTGCAGCAAGAGAAAGGCTTCTAGCAGGAAACTGAGCCAAGAGTCATTCTACAGATAAATCAGGTATCCAGGCTTAGAGACAGCTTTCAGATAAGGTCAGTGCTCCAGGCCCAGGGATATTCTCCAGATAAGGGCAGGTAGAGACAAGGAAAACTTGCTGGAGGAGGGGGAGTCCCCATGTTGTTGAGTCTTGAAAAAAGTTGCCAGGCCATGATAGACTGCAACCTCTGACTATGAAGGCCTTCCAACATACATTAATAAAAAGCTCTTCACCTTCAAATTAGAGCACATGCTCATGAAGTAGTCACAGCATATTCACACAGAACACAAGCCAACGAAGAAGTTACATGCAGCCAGGACACTGTGGGTACTTGGATTACAGTAAAATTAAACTAATAGCTAAAAGAAACAACATGTAAGTAGATATAACTTCCTTCTTAGAAATTTAAGAACATCTTGAATAAACACTTGGATAAAAAATAATAGTGTATACTATTAAGAAACACTTGGAACTGAATGATAGTAAAATAGGTGCATTACAGCTAAGGAGTAATTATATCTATATTATAGCTAATGTGTGTGTGTGTGTGTGTGTGTGTGTGTGTGTGTGTGTGTGTGTGTGCATGTGTGTGCATATATGTATGTGTGTGTATATGTCTATTGCTTTGTAAATTACTTTGCTCAAAGAATATAATTTACAAAACACATTAAAAGATGAACCAAACTTTAATTTTCCTACATGGATGACTCCAGCTAAGACTCCAAACAATAGTGGAGAGGGTGCCTGTAAAGATTATCCCCTGTAATCAGATTTGTGACTACCCTAATTGTCATCATAGAGCATTCATCTAGTACCTGATGGAAGCAGATGCAGAGATCCACAGCCAAGCCCTTGGCTAAGCTCTGGGAGTCCAGTTGAAGGGAGGGAGGAGGAATTACATGAGCAGGGGGCATTAAGGTCATGACATGGAATCCACGTGTAGCTTGCTTGGTCTGTTTGTGGGGCCCCTAGCAGTGGGACCAGGACCTAACCCATGAGCTGGCTCTTTGGAACCTATTCCCTGTGGTGGGATGCCTTGACGAGCCTTGGGGCAAGGGGGAGGAGCTTGGTCCTGCCTCAACTTGATATGCCATGCCTTACCCCTTCTGAATGGAGATGGAGTAGTAGTAGATGGGGGGTGTATAGAAGAGAGATGAGGGTAGGGAATAGGAAGAGAAGAGAGAGGGGAAACTGTGGTTGGTATGTAAAATAAATAAAAAGAAATTAAGTAGAGATTTATGAACTGGTTTACTTATTTATCTTAATTTCCTTTTGTAAATGAAATTGTAGGACAGTTTTATGTGGTATATTGTTTAGATTTAGGGATAAGATAGGAGTGCAGATACAGCTGAACTCAGGGTTATAAACATTCCGGCTGTAAGTAAGCATGGCCTTTGTTTTGACATTCCCATTGAAATATCTTTAGCAACACAAGCATCTCTGCAGGGAACCCTGGACTTGCTGATTCATCTGAAGTAAGGGCTTCTCTCCCTTTCCATATTTGCTTAAAATTTCCCTACTTTCTATCCTGCCCCACTCTCCTGTAATTCTTTCCCATACCTTGTGAGGGGCCTTCAGTGTGATTTGCCAACCCACTGCTTCTTTGTCCACTTTCACCTTACCATGACTATACTTCCTAAATTGTTATTTGAACTGTAACCAATCATACTTTTACACGAGCATCACCTTACCTACTATCTCGCCAGTTCCCATTTGTATTTGAAATAGCTCCACAACAAAAGAAATATTTTTAAATAGAAAATCTTCATAGTGAGATTTGTTAACTGTCCCAAGATGTTTTACTCTGATCTGTTGAGAGACTTTAACTAGACTCTCGAGTTAAGGGTTGCTTTCCCTCACATGTCCACTTTGCCTGTCTTTCTATCCTGTCTTAGAGCATGTTGCCTCTATCATGACCCGCCATCTTATGGATCATTGCTGTGTTTGTTCAAAGTTTAGTTGAGTTGAGAAGACTGTTAGACCATTTTTAGTCAACACTAGTGAGCAATATACATGATATAAGACCTCAAATAAATGAGTACTGACTTTCAGAGGAGGCAGGGGAAGTTACAAGGAAGTAGAGAGATAAAAAGAGATTGAAATAAATGAGGATTTTGTCCCATATAGAACAATACTGATATCTTATCTTGGCCTGAGATGTATGATTTACTTAATTTTGCCAATCTAAATAACAATGTGGAGGGAGAGACGGGGTGGGGGGGAGGGATTCTTTAAAGACAATAAAAAACCTTACAGTGTAGAATATATATATCTTAAACCATATCTAAGTAGGTCAAGACAAGGGGAAACATTTAAATGCAAGAGAGAGGAGTCCAAATTATTTGTTTTGAAATAAAAGAAGGCACCTGGTGATGGTGGCACGCTCCTTTAATCTCAGCACTTGGGAGGTAGAGGCAGGCAAGCTCTCTGTGAATTAGAGGTCAGCCTGCTCTACAGAGCAAGTTCCAGGACAGAGAAACCTGTCTCAAAAAAATCAAAAGAAAAGAAAAGAAAAGAAAGAAAGGAAGAAAGAAAGAAAAGAAGGCTGGTGACAAGGTCCTATAGCAGGAGTTCATTCCCTGTTCTTGAATGGAACATTAACAGCATATTAGATAAGTATTCTTGTGCATCTGGATAGCTATCCTGTAACTCATGGAGCAAGCTCTGGTTTGGAAAGTTCTTAGAAAAAGTTCTTATTATGGGCATCTGCTTGTGAAAGTACTCCAGGAAGGATTTGTAATGGTTCCTACATGCATGGGTGCAGAAAGTCATGCTTCTCTTATGGCTTCTAGCTCTACACATGCACACACATTTGTTAGGGTTTTGCGCATGTGACTCCATTTTGACTCAGACAGCTTTTCATAATTATCTTTTTCTGAATGGATGTGGGGAGAAAGAAGGAAAGAAAAGAAAAGAAGAAAGGGGAACCTGGAGCTTTGTCAACAACTTGGTTGATTTCAAGGATGCTTTGTTACCAGGCTGCTCAGGATTCTCTGGGGTGTGGAAAATGCTTTCCTTCAAGTATTAGAGTAGCACATCTACTTTACAAATGAAAGTCCCTTCGAACTGCTGCACATATTGGCTCTATTCATCCTAGTCTCTGTTACACAACAACATAGTCTCTTTGTTTATAATCAAGGCAACTGAGAAAATAGAAATATACTGACTTGCTGAGGTCTGTTGTAGTTTGCGGGGTAACAGGCCAGGCAGAAGTGAGGATATTTTAAAGAGACACTCTTGTCTCTCAGTCTGATTCTCAGGCCATTCAAACAGTGGGCCTCAAATGGAAAATTTCCCCAGGAATCTCAGGATGGAAAGAGAAAAGGGCGACAACTGGAAGGGGCCTTGCCTCCCTGAAAGAAATTTCACACAGTTCTAACAACTTCTCAGACCACCTTAGAGGACGAGACTGAAGCCCACACAACGGGTCAATGGTGGGCAGGGGTTGAGTAAGGGTGGGTGGGCTGAGGGGAGAGTTGTTCATTGGATCTCCTTATCTCTCTTCCCATTGTGGCCACATGGAATATATCCATTTTCTGCATTCCACTTTTAATTTAGCTTTTTAAATTCAGTTATTGAGGACTGGTGGTGGTTTGACCTGACTTAGGGCACAAGTTGTGACCCCCAGAGTTCACTAGCAGGAAGTGGAGCAGGACTGGAACCTAAGGCGTTTGGTTCTTACACAAGGACTAGGTCTCCCCCATAACAGATCCTCAGATTCCCAGAATTTCCCTCAAGAGTTTTGGTCTAGACTTTACTTCTTTAGTCTGCAGCAATTTGGCATTATTCTCAGCTGTTCCCACAGCTGCTCTTATTTCTATCATTCATTATGTGGCCAGTATGCAGGAAACAGCTGCTTGCTCCCACCATCAGTCTCTTTCTGGCTTTGTGATCTTGCTGTTTGTTTCCATGCATAATGACAATGAGTTTACTAACACATTCCTTCAGCATGCCACAGGACTCAAATGCTAATTACAAATTTATACCATATTGATATTTATGGATACAAGGATACATGTGTAAGATTTAGAGAGCTGTGCCATCCATGCACTGTGGCCACACATGAGGGGATTTCTTTGCCTCCATTTTATGCAAAGCTGTTCTTTGCCAGATGAAATTTCGGCCTTTTGTTGCATGAGTTTGATTCTGTTCAAAACCTAATGCCCTCCCGGTTTGGAAGTTGGCAATAAATTGCTACTGAATACTTAAAAGTTCGCCAATGCCAACTTCTCGATAAAGTCCTCCTCAACAAATTTACTTTATCAAGGAAATAACCTATAAATGATAAAAGTATAATTGCTTATTTATGTACAGTACTTTTTGCTCAAAATTTCAAAATTTGTCCCTAAGTCAGAAACCAATAGAGTCGACTGGGACCCATGAAGCTAAGTTGTTTGTTTTGTGACCAGCTGTCTACCTCAGCTGCAGTTTGTCTCTTGAGTCCTTGGAGGACACGGACAGAGAAACAATGTTGCTCATTATTGATCTTGAAGCACAAACTCCATGCATTCCTTTGATGAGTTGATGATTTGAATGAAACCAAGACTCTTCCTATGAGAGGAGGTACTTCCATGACTGGAGGCAATTTAGAGTCACATTTGTTCCATGATACCTTGAAATCTTACTATTCTGATGGTACGAAGAAGCAAAGGAGAAGCCTCTTAAGGAAAGAGAGCATTTGCGCTCCAAATCTAGAGCCTCTAGCCTATAATAAGAAGGACCTTGTACTATTGATGTCTTG
Organism: Cricetulus griseus; assembly: GCF_003668045.3. NCBI lineage: Eukaryota > Metazoa > Chordata > Mammalia > Rodentia > Cricetidae > Cricetulus > Cricetulus griseus. The sequence goes on along the minus strand of NC_048597.1, from coordinate 151,773,415 downwards.
GCTATGTTTCTCTAATAGTCCAGCTGTAAAAAAGACAACACAAAGATTACTTTTTAACCATTTATTTATTTCTTCTCCTCCTTCTTCCTCTCTTCCCCCTTCCTACTACTCTCATGTGTGTTGTATGCCACAGCACACATGCAGAGGTTGAGAAGACATGTAGGAGTCAGTTCTCATCTCACACCGTGTGAGTACTGGGGATTGAACTCAGGTTATCAAGCTGAGTGGCCAGTGCCTCTATTTGCTAAGCCTTCTTCCCAGCCCTCCAAAATTCCAATTGCTTTACCTTTTTTAAAAAATCAGAAGCACCAAAACAAAAACAATCCAATTCTAAACATTTCTTTTAAAAACATTGTTTAAAATTTGACATAAATTGTATGTATTTACCATATATGTGCAACATAGTGTTTTGAAATATATATGTATATATATGCCAGAAAAATTACTAAATCTAGCTAATTCATGTATATATTAACTCACATAGACCTCTTGCTTTTTGGCATTAGAACACTTTCATCTTAATGTATTTTAACAGTATAGTAAATGTACCACATTTTTTTGTATTCGTTCTTCGGTAGAGGGTCATCTAGGCTGCTTCCAGTTTCTGACTATTACAAATAGTGCTGCTATGAACGTCGTTGAACAGCTGTCCTTGTTGTATGAATGTGCTTCTTTTGGCTATATGCCTAGGAGTGGAATTGCTGGAATTTGTGGTAGACTGATTCCCGTTTTCTTGAGGAGTCGCCATACTGATTTCCAAAGTGGCTGTACGAGTTGGCACTCCTACCACCAGTGGAGAAGTGTTCCCCTTTCTCCACATTCTCTCCAGAATAAACTGTCTTTGGTGTTTTTGATTTTAGCCATTCTAACAGGAGTAAGATGGTATCTCAGAGTTGTTTTGATTTACATTTCCCTGATGGCTAAGGATGTTGAACACTTTCTTATGTGTCTTTCAGCCATTTTAGATTCCTCTATTGAGAATTGTCTATTTAGTTCTGTACCCCACTTTTTCATTGGATTGTTCGGTGTTTTCGAGAATAGCTTCTTGAGTTCTTTGTATATTTTGGAGATCAGCCTTCTGTCAGATGTGGGGTTGGTGAAGATCTTTTCCCAATCTGTGGCTGGTGTTTTGTCTTGCTGACTATGTCCTTTGCCTTACAGAAGCTTCTCAGTTTCAGGAGGTCCCATTTATCAATTATTGATCTCAGTGTTTGTGTTCAGGAATCGGTCTCCTGTACCAATTAATTCAAGGGTATTTCCCACTTTATCTTCTAATAGGTTCAGTGTGGCTGGGTTTATGTTGAGGTCTTTGATCCATTTTGACTTAAGTTTTGTGCAGGTGAAAGGCTTGGGTCAATCTGTAGTCTTTTACATGTCTGCATCCAGTTATGCCAGTACCATTTGTTGAAGTTGTTCTCTTTGTTCCAGCGTATAAATTTGGATTGTTTGTCAAAAATCAGGTGTTCACAGGTGTGTGGGTTAATATCAGGGTTTCAAGTCTATTCCATTGGTCTACCTGTCTATTTTTATGCCAATACCAAGCTGTTTTCAGAACTATAGCTCTGTAATAGAGCTTGAAGTCAGGGATGGTGATGCCTCTAGAAGTTCCTCTATTGTGCAGGGTTGTTTTGGCTATCCTGGGTCTTTTGTTTCTCCATATAAAGTTGAGAATTGTTCTTTCAAAGTCTGTGAAGAATTGTGTTGGGATTTTGATGGGGATTGCATTGAATCTGTAGATTGCTTTTGGCAAGATTGCCGTTTTTACTATGTTGATCCTACCTATCCAAGAGCATGGGAGATCTTTCCATTTTCTGGCATCTTCCCTAATTTATTTCTTTAGAGACTCAAAATTCTTATAGTTCAGGTCTTTCACTTTTTTGGTTATTGTTAACCCAAGGTATTTTATGTTGTTTGTGGCAATTGTAAAGGGTGATTTTTCTCTGATTTCTTTCTCCACCAAAGTGTCATAGGTATATAGTAGGGCTACAGATTATTTTGAGTTAAACTTGTATCCTGCCACTTTGCTGAAGGTGTTTATCAGCTGTAGGAGTTCCCTTGTTGAGTTTTTCGGGTCACTTATGTAGACTATCTTATCATCGGCAAAAAGTGAGAGTTTGACTTCTTCCTTTCCGAATTGTATTCCCTTGATCTCCTTTTGTTGTCTTATTGCTCTAGCTAGAACTTCAAGGACAATATTGAAGAGGTATGAAGAGAGTGGACAGCCAAAAAAAAACCAGTATAGTAAATATACTATTAACTCTAGTCATTACGTGACATAACACAGTCATCTGACTGATAAGGAATTCATATCCTTTAGTTGTTCCTCTTCTACAGCCTCACCAGCACTTTTAATTTTGTTTTGTCTTGACAATAGTATTCTAACAAGAGTGATGATGTGATGTCTGATTGTAGTCTTAATGTTCAATTCCCTGACTACTAGTGATGCTCAGTGTTTTCATAAACTTACCCATGTTATCTGCCCTTTTAAAAACATCACCATCATCTCCTTCACCAGGACCACGAGACAGCTAAATACTGAGTGGGCTGCTAGATTGTGACAAGAAGCTGAAAGTACAATGAATAGAGAGAACAGGTAAACCTGACCATGGAGACAATGGTGGAATGTGTCATAAAAGCCTGAAATTCATACTTACCACAAATATCTTAGAGTGACTAGCCTGTGGAATGTATGAAGCATACACCCACTTCCTAGGTGAGCGACGATATGGGAACATTAGAAAGTCTCTTTCTAATGACACAGCCTAACAGATGGACACAATTATTGGCATTTAAGGTCTGTGGATTATAGGTAAAAAATCAGCGGGTGTCTTGATGGGATAGCACCCGGCAACCAGCAAATGTCAATACAAACATGAGTAAATGTTGCACACACCACAGAGCCTTAGACCCTGAAAACAGCCTTTGGAAGGTACCATTATGCAGCAGACAGAAGATTGTAGATGGAAGTCAGAGAGAGCAGCTGGATGCATGGGTATGACACTGTGATACTTATTTTCAATACCCCACATTATTGGTTAGACTGATCTAGAAAACAAATACTCCTGGATAATACATTTGTGAGCGTGTTTCAGGAAAGCTTGATGAGGATGTATGTCTCATCTAAATGTGGGTGGCATTACTCTATAGGCTAGGGTTCTGAGCAGATTAAAAAGAAAAAAGTGAGCCGTTCCCCAGCATTCACCTCTCTTGCTCTGCCTTAGGATTGTAGGTACAATGTAACCAGTCACCTCCCACTCTTCTCTTTTCCTTGCAATGATGGATTATACCTTCAAATACCTTTCTTCAGGCATCTTGTCACAGCAATGAGAAAAGTAACTAAGCTAGACACTAAAGGAAACATCTCATACTCAGGCTGGGAAACTGAGTCAGAAGCAGAAGCTCCTCTCAGTAGGGAGGAGTCAATGAGCTGGGCAGTGCTCCCCTGATCAACAGAGCCAGCTACAAAAGACAGCTGAAGGGGTCAAGAAAACCACATTCATCCTAACTTAAAAGATTCCTGACTGTCTTAGTTAGGGTTACAGTTCAGAAGTTCAGTCCGTTTCATCACTGCAGAGAGCATGACTGCTTGCAGGTAGACATGGTGCTGGCTACATCTTGATCAGAAAGCAAAAGGAAGTGGACCTGAGTGTCACACTGAATGAAGCTTGAGCTAAGGACACCTCAAAGTCACCCTCACAGTGACAAACTTCCTCTAAAAAGGCCAAACCTACTCCACCAAAGCCATACCTCCTAATAATGCCACTCTCTATGAGCTTATGGGGCCAATTACACTCAAGTTGACACAGACGGATGCTATATTTTCTTTCATTACATTTTTTATTTGAAAAAGCTTTCTTTGAGCATATAACACTTTCAGCATAGTAGCAGGATACAAAATCAACAAAAATATCAGTAGCTTTTCTATATACCAATAATGAATTTGTCAAGAAAGAAAGCAAAAAACAATTCCATTCAAAAAAGATTAAAAGGTACTTGTGAATAAGCCTAATCAAAGAGGTGAAAGGTCTCTACAATGAGAATTTTAAAATATTCAAAGAAAAGTTGAAAAAGACACTAGAAGACAGATATAACTCCTGTGTTCATGGGCTGACAGAATCAATATTGTAAAATAGCCACGTTACTGAAAATGATCTGCAGATTCCATGTAATTTCCATAAAAACTCCATGTAATTCCCATAAAATTGCAATGACATTGTTTGCAAAAACAGAAAATGCAATTCTAAAATTCATATGGATGCTCAAAAGACCCTGAATGGTGAAAATAATCTTAGAAGAAAAAGGAAATGCTAGCAACATCACAATAGCTAGCATCTAATTGTATTGCAGAAACAGTGACAAAATTAACATGGTACTGGCAAAACTCAGATATATAGACCAGTGGAATAGGATAAAGCACAACAAAATAAACTATACAGGCACTCATATCTGATTTTCAACCAAGTCACCAGAAACAGCATCTTCAGCAATGATGCTGAGAAAATGAATAGCCATTTACAAAAAAAGGCAATTAGATTCTTACCTCTCATCTCATACAAAAAGACCCTAATGTAAGTCCTGAAAAATATTCACTACTACAAAATACTTTAAAGTAGACTTGGACAAGGGTTCTCTGAAAAAAAATGACTCTAATAGCAGAGAACATAATCCTAAGAAATTACAAATTAAAATACATGAAATTAAAAGGTTTTTGTAGATGAAACAATAAACATCATTGAGAGAGCCCGCAGAATGGGCAGAAATCTATGCTAATTCCCATTAGAGTAAGATCAAGAACTGAGCTGGTGTGCAGGGTGTGAATCCTGATCCAAGCTTGGAGTGTGAGGATAGATCTGGCTGGGTGAAGAGTTTGGATGTGCAATGGGAGGAGGGCCTTGTGGGCTGTGATGCAGGCATAGGTGGCCAGACTAGGCTGGGCACTGGATGTGGTGCCTGGGTGGATCTGGGGGGCTTCCGGATAGTGTGTGGAAAATAAAGTAAGGTAGGCTCACTGGGCTAGACCTTGGAGAAGGGTATGAATGATCTGGCTGGGTGGAGGGGTTTGATATAATGTCTCTTTCAGGGATCAAGAAGGCTGAGTTGGGGGAGGGACGGAGGGGGAGAACAATGAAAGCAACATCTTGATAGAGGTTGACTTTTTTATATCCCATATATGAGTGATAATGTGGTACCTTCCCTTTGGTGACTTACAGCTCACCTAAGTATCTCTAGTTCTATTCAGTTCATAGAAAATGTCTTAGTTTTGTGTTCTTTTATTTCATTGGTCAGTTTTTTTTTCAGTCCTGTGGAGCCATTATGAATGTGGGATATGTAGTTACCTGTTCACGTTTTGTGTAAAAGGAAGCAAATATTTTTAAATGAGCCTCCCTTTTAAGCTTTATAAGACCCCCACTGTATATGGTCTTTCCAAGTCTACTACTACTTCTCCTAAAAGTTTCCAAGGGTTAAATCCCTGGTCTCCCATCGTAATAGACAATGTCATTGCAGAAGGGCAGCTACTGGGGCATGTGGATGAGGTGAGGACCTGTACCAGTTACCCCTATCCCATTTGTTGCGACCCAGCTCCCTCGGGGTCCCTGTGAGTTGTTTTTCAGCATAACCACAGGTTCCTCCTGTTTTCCTTGCCTTGCCCACTAGTCCTGTTATGATGTCTTAGCCCCATCCCCTTCTTGCTTCCTTGGCCGTGGGCAGGGGTTGCAGTTTCCTTGTTTATGATAGGGTGTGGGAATGTATTCTGCTAGCAGGTGGTGTTTTTCCATCTCCTCTTGTATCTAAACTGCTGGCTGCAATAAACTAATGGCATTCACTTCTACCGAATGACCCGAGTTGTGTCCTTAATCCGCAGACCCTCTCCTGGTCTGGTTCTTTGGTCGCTGGTGCTGGTACTGGTGACACACATTAATATCTTCAACTAGTCATCAGCTTTTCAGTGTCCTCTAGACCATGCCAGCAGTGCTTTCTAGCTTTGTAGCCGGAGATCTCACTTCATCAGGGTGTGCCAACTTGTTTCCCACAAGGATTGGCCCCTGTAGGCACTAAGATCTGCTCTATCAGGAAAACAGTCTTTTAATGTCATCTTGTTTAAGAAGACATTTCTTCAAATTTGATCTCTATGATTTCTGAAGAGAAACCATGCAGTTCCATTGTGTTTCCTTGCTTATGCTTAAATTTTCTTGATATGCTTAGATTTCAACAAATTGACAATAGAAAAACAAGTAGAATCATAACAAGGAGGAGAAAGGCTAGGACAAATGAGGAATTTATAGTAACATGATACATTTTCCCATTTTTGTCTTGTAATCTGCTAAAGTGTTAGAAAGAGGGCTACTCATAGTTTTAAGTAATCAGAAAACCCAAAGGGTACTAACTATTGAAACAAGGTTTAGGTGCTAATAAAAATTCTTTCATTACAAATATTTATATATTATTTTCCCTTCCCAATGTTTCTGTGTGCAAACATTAAACTTCCAAACTATTTACCTGTGCACAAAGAACCTACTCTACAATATAGATGGGACAACTTCTTTAGAATTGACATTTTTCTTACCTCTTCATACTAATACTAAAACTTGACAGACAGGTCAAATAATTTGTATTCACATTTATCTGCCTGCTATCTCTCCCATTGTTTCAGCCATGCTCTTGTTAACTTCAAATCATCTTTAGTATCCTACCCTTTCCCTTTTGTCTGTGTGGTCTTCCAATGCTGTGAAAGTAAAACTGTACCAATTGATTTCAACCTATTCTCACCAGGCTGCTAACTATTATTTTACTACATTTGGTTTTCCAATGATGTAGCTCCAGCACTCAAAGATTGATGTTATGGCTAGCATTTGCTTAAAAGGCATAGTTGATATCTAAAAAAACGAATATATTAAATAAGAATAATGGAAACTGCTGCTGGAAAATCACTTCCTAGATAGAAAGACTGGAAAATGTCCTCAAAGAGGAACTGGCTATACTTGAAGATGAAAATATTTCTAGTTCAAGGTTCACAAATTAGTCATGTTAAGTAGAAAGACAAGCCACAAAACAATACATCAAAGAACAGTCATTAAAAATAAAACAATACAGTCAAATGCATCAGGTTAGGTAGATACACAGTAGAAGGTGACAAACAACAATGAGGACTGCTCAGAGGCTAAAGCAACTTGTTTCAAACATGCCTATATAGAGCCACTGTTTTACCCTACTGTTGAGAGCCTACTCTCCATGGCTGTAGAGAGTATGGGAGTATAAAAGTATTAGATCTATTTGAGAGACCCTGTAAGAACAAATTGGGTAACGGGGCGGTGCTTAGTCAATTGGTTGCTGTTACAGATATATCACTACAGAGCACAAGGAGAAACATACCAATGCTTTCTCCACAAGACTTCTCAAAAATTTGTCTAAAAATACATATATAAATATGTATTATGAATACACATTCATATGTATATTTATAATAGGCCATTCAAATTATTCATTGTATATCATGAAACTATTTGTTCTAGAAGTAAATCTAATACATTGAGGTTTGACTTATAGTCTCACAAATTTAAAACTGTGCTAACAAACATTGATTAACTAGTGATCAAGGGAGTGTAAAATAGCCCCAAACAGTTTGGTGCTTATCTCGGAACACCTCATATCTCCCTAAGCATGGAGATGCTCTAGTTACCTGGATGAAGCCTGCCTTTAACACAGATGAAGCATCTTTAGGAATGTTCAGTTCTTGCTTACAAGCTTACTCTAACAGGAAACACTGCCATCATTGACCTATTATGTGATGTTGCCACATTACAATAGGAAAACTATATAGATACTGTTTCACAGAGGTGATAAACTTCCCCTGGTTTCTCCTCCTGGTCTTATCCTAGCTTATGTTTGCAACTTTGTCCTACAGCTATACCATTTCTCCAAACACTTGGAAAGTTAGTTAGACATCATTTATCCAGAGCATTGAAGTAGAAATGAGAACATGATGTAAAATCACCAGCAAGGCATCCTGAACAATGTTTTATTATGCGAAACAAAGATGAGATTAGGAAAATGTCTAGAGGAATATCAATTTGAATTACAAATCCTCCAGTAGAAATAGTGGACATAGCATTAAAATTTCATAAAGTGGAGTGATGTATCCACAGGTGTTTAACATGGTGCTTTGTTTTCCCATCAATATGTTCAAAATATTACACACAGTAAAATAAAAAAGTATTCCATGCTGTTATAGAATTAACAGTGCAGCAAACATAAAAGTTTTTGTATTAATAACAGATATAGAGAAAAGTAATTGTTTACCAGGCCAAGATTTAAGAAGTGAATCTTTTCATTGACCTCAATGCCATCATATATATTCATAATGCCATACATAGATGAAATGATTGGATACACACATGCACACACACACACACACACACACACACACACACACAGCTGCTTCCATGGCAATGGGCAAGAAGCACTGAAAGGGACAGATTGTTAAGTCATAGAGCCCAGGTTACACGGCGTGCTTGGACATGTGATTTGTTGACCTGACCATCCTTTGAGGGCACGGAGTGTACATGGACAATGCTCCGAGGCTTCGTGGTGCGCTCTGGAAGTGAAATAACTTGTATTGAACTCCCAGACAGCCTTCTGCCAGTACTTTCTCTGTGTGGTATACAGAATCTCATGCAGGCACATGTGTTTGTGCACTGTATAAAACAGAAGATACCTAGGGACAGAGAAACGGGAGCAGGATTAGTGTAACGTGCAGAGGTGTGGGACCACTTCCTTCCAAATCCTTAGAAGTCTCTGACCACTGAGCCCTGTGAATGCTTCCCAGCTACTATCTGGAGCCATCCTGGGGAAGAGTGATCTAGTCAGAGGGAGTGGAATTATCTGCAGTAACTTCAATTATTCTCAGCTCCCTGTGTGTGGGGGTTCATTCTGAATGAAGATGTACTTCTACATGGGTTCTCTGGGGAGGTGCATGCAATTCTTATGAAATTTTCAGGAGAAGGAGAAGGGGACCTCTTGTTTTGAGGGGTCCCTTTAGTATCAGTTCTGATGCTGGCTGTCTCATAACTGCCATGGCACCACAGTGTTTTCCTTGGCTTCCTGGTTCTGTCTAACATAATTAAACCTTGTTCTCAGCCACTGTCCTTGGTGGTAACCTTCATGGTTTATCTCTGCCTTAAAGTTGGAAAGGTACTAAAAGTACTGAGAAGGAGAAGATAAGGAGAGCTCTTTGAGGCAGGGATAACCTACCACATCCAATCTCAGCTTTTGGTTTCTAAGAATTGCATTTAGATAGTCCAGGCGACGTTTTCACCTTTTAAAAAATGGGGCTTGGCATCTTCTTGATTTTCCATTTTCATTATTTCATATTTCTCTCTGTGCAGACTGATTGATTCCTATCTCTCTTCTAGGACCCTGGGGATACTCACCACAAGTAAGAAGGAATGCGATGGCTAAGTAGGCAGTGAAAACGACCCATTTGGTCTTATAACTAATGAAGTATTCAAGTTGACCTTTATTTAGCTTGTGATGATACATAGTAATTGCATAGAACATGAGGCAACCTAGTGTCCAAAAGAAAGAATTTTTTTCTCAAGAACGTTAAGCTCATTACCATCATTCACCTTACTTCCCAAACTGTCCCTTCTGGTACAGCTATTCCCTAGTGTGATTGTAAGTTAGTGGCAGATCTAATTCAGAAATAATATATACCCTTGAATCATAGAATTGGGAAGGCTGGCTATTTAAAAATTACAGAAGGGACTCCATAAAGACCATTGCTATTTCCATCTATACCAGTGGAGCCAAGAAGTTACCTGTGAAGAAACTCAGGAAGCCAATAAAGAGGTGCACACACTTATTTTGAGAAATCATATAGGTGAACTGCAGACCTATGATCAAATTGAGATATATGGAAATGTTGAGACTCATCAACATCAGGCTTCTGATGATCTTCAGGCTATCTGTTGGGAAGCAGAAGCTGCATTGAGAGAAAGATACTTCTTCCAGACTCATTTCCACAACTGTCTAGGTCAAACTTTCATGAGGGCCTAAAAAACTCAGCATACAAAAGAAAGAAAAGTAGTAATGAATAAAGAAGCAGTGTACTTGAGACACTGGAGAGAACCAGAACAAATTTAGTGTCTTCATAAGTTTTTTTTATAACTCATAGGTTAAGTACCTTACTCCACCCATCCTCTTCTAGGGATGCTAAAATCCATTTGCCTTTTGGTTATTCATTTTTTAACCCTTCATGTCCAGTTGTGCTGGTTACCCTACTGCTACTTTCCAGGTTTATCAGAAGTGCAGTGCTTAAAGCAATGAGCTCCTAACATTTTCTACCAAAAACTAAATGCTAAAATTTTAGTTTCCCTCCACTATGCTGTGTATGTAAATGGGCTTACTGTTGCCTGAGAAACTTGCTCCCAGGAATAATGGATAAGCTGATCAGATGATCAAATTCAAAGAACCATGAAAATTTCCTCTCTACCCACCACTTTCCACAGTACAGTTCTGACCTTCAGGCCATAAAGCAGGACAGCAACCCAGCCATGGGCTGTGGGTAGTCTTATCCTTTCTCATTTTGGGAATCAGTTCCACCCAGTTTTCCATGATGAGTCCAACTACCATCATGACTATGGCCCCAGAGGAGAAGATTACGTTGGCAGCCAGGATACTTCTGTTTGGGATGTGTATCATTGTGGATAAAAAGCTCTCCCCGAGACTACCATCAATGTCTCACACGTCTTTTCTTTTTTCAAACACAAGATGAAGGGTAGAATTAGAATGTTCACAGACTGCAGAGGTGCTGCCAGAGACATTGGTTGTGGCAGGTGCTGAAGTAACCTGTAGAGCACAAAAGATAACTTCCTTCCTTCACCATTCTTATACAAAGGACAGACTGTTGTCAGAGCAACAAATTGCCATGGAATCTCCTGTCTGTTGGTTTGACCCTTGACCTTGGAACATAAGGCACTGAAGCAAGCAAGCTATGCAAAAGTTCTTTGAGAACTTTGCCCTCCACCTGGGCTTGAGGTGAGTCTGGGTCATGCTCTCCCCCAACCTCCCCCATCACCCCCTGCTCGCTTCTTCCTGAGCCTCCCCCTGGACAAGACTGGATCTTCGTAGACTGGAAGGCCCACCCTGAGTCTGGACCCACCTCACCCTTGTCCCCCCTCTGCCCTCTGCCCTCCGCCTGCCACCTGAGAGAGGGAGAGACCCCACCTGCCCCCACTGGAAGAAGGGATGGGAAGATGACAGAATAAGAACACACTCAACAACAGAAAGACCAATATGACACCACCAGAATCTAGGGATCCACACCAGCAAGACCTGAAAATCATAACACAGAGGATGAAGAAGAGATGGACCTTAAAAATTATCTTATGAAGATGATAGAGACCATTAAAGAGGAAATAAGAAAATCCCTTAAAGAAATAGAAGAAAAAACAAGCAAAAAATTACATGAAATGGAGGAAAAGACAAACCAGAAAATTCAAGAAATAAACAAATCTCTTAAAGAATCTAAAGAAAGCCAAGATAAAACAACCAAACAAGTGAAGGAAACAATTCAAACAGTTCACGGTTTGAAAGCAGAATTAGAAACAATAAGGAGAACACAGAATGAGGGGATGCTGGAAATAGAAAAGCTGGGTAAATGATCAGGAACCTCTGATATAAGCATAACCAATAGAATACAAGAGATGGAAGAGGGAATCTCAGGTGTTGAAGACTCATTAGAGTGTGTACAGTCATCTACCAAAGAAAATCTCAAGTCCAACAAATCCCTAACACAAAATATCCAGGAGATATGGGACACCGTGAAAAGATCAAACTTAAGAATAATAGGTATAGAAGAAGGTGAAGAAATTCAGATCAAAGGTACAGAAAACATATTCAACAAAATCATAAAAGCCAGGAAATGATCAAACTGAGGGCTGAAATCAATAAAGTAGAAACTAGGAAAACAATACAAAGACCCAATGAAACAAACAGTTGGTTCCTCGAGAAAGTCAAGATAGACAAACCTTTATCTAAACTAACCAAAAGGTAGAGAGAAAGCATGCTAATTAACAAAATCAGAAATGAAAAGGGGGACATAACAACAGACATTGAGGAAATCCAGAGAATCATCAGGTCATACTTTGAAAACCTGTACTCCACAAAATTCGAAAATCCAAAGGAAATGAACAATTTTCTGGATAGATATCACTTACCAAAATTAAATCAAGAACAGATAAGCAATTTAAATAGACCTATAACCCCTAATGAAATGGAGGCAGTCATCAAAAGTCTCCCAACTAAAAAATGCCCATGGCCAGATGGTTTCAGTGCAGAATTCTACCAGAAATTCAAAGAAGAGCTAGTACCAGTACTCCTCAAATTGTTCCACACTGTAGCAGCAGAAGGGACATTGTAATTTGTAATTGCCAGAACATGGAAGAAACCTAGATTCCCCTCAATTGAAGAATGGATAGAGAAAATGTGGTACATTTACACAATGGAGTACTACTCAGCAGAAAAAAAAAATGGAATCTTTAAATTCGCAGGCAAATGGATGGAACTAGAAGAAACAATCCTGAGTGAGGTAGCCCAGTAACAAAAAGATGAACATGGTATGTACTCACTCATATATGAGTTTTAGACATAAGAGCAAATGATTACCCAGTTTACAACCCTCACCTCCAAAGAAGCTAGGATACAAGGAGGATCCAAAGAGAAGATTGCATAGTCCCCTCAAAGAACGGCAGGGGGACAAGAACTCCTGAACAAAGTGGGGCATGGGGGGATGTGGAGAGGAATGAGGTGGGAAGGGAAGATGGGGAGGGGGGAGGAGAACAAGAGAACTGAGACAGGGGAGGAATAGAGGAGGGTAAGAAAGGAGATGCCCAGCAATAATCGCAAGTGTCAGAAAGTGTATCCATTCTGGTGGACGTTAAAGGTGATATCTAAATGTTCTTGTGCAGAGGGTAGTGAAGAAAGAGTCCTGGATAGGAGATTAATGGCTACTATTTATACATTAATCTACTACTTCGGCATTTCCTTTGAGGTTGTTTTTGGGGGAACATTCATAGAGGCTTCAAGAATGGACAAGGCCTAAAGAAAATTACAGTTGTTTTCACTCTTTCTAGAGTCTGCCTCTAAATTCCTCCCCCCCGTGTAAATACTTCACTCTTGCCTCCTATTTTTACACTGGTTGCCTCAAGGAAAAACAAATGAAAATAGCTGCAAATCTGTGCTTTTTGGGCAGAAAGTGTCTGTGTAGTACTAATTGTGGAAATGTGTTACCTCTTGAGTGGTCAGAAAAGGCCTAGCCATACAGAAGTCCAGGAACAAAAGAAAAGAACTGTGAAAGGAATAAAAACATGAAGATTCTCAAAAAAATAAAAAAGAAAGGAGATGTCTTGATAGAGGAGACAATACAGGTATGGAGAGAGGTCTGGCACAGGGGAAATGTTAGGGGATCCACAGGGATGACCCCAACTAAGAATCCAAGCAGTGGTGGAGAAAATGCCATTGATGTCTTTCCCCTATAATGAGATTGGTGTCTATCTACCTTGGTTACCATTCTTAGAGCTTCCATCCAGTAGCTGTTCGAAGCAGAAACAGGCACCCACAGCCAAGCACTGAACCATACCCCTGGAAACCAATTGTGGAGAGGGAGGAGGGATGAGCATAGAATCCAAGACAGTGCTGCAGAAACAGTTGACCTGACCTAGAGAGAGCATGGAGACCCCTAGTCACAAAGCTGCAGAAACAGCATTGGACCAAACCATGCCCTCTGAATGTGGGTGCTAACTAGGAGACCAAGACAGTCTATGGGACCTCTAATAGTGGAGCCAGTCTTTAACCCTAGAGCACAAATGGACTTTGGGAGCCAATTCCCTATGGAGGGATACTATTGCAGCCCACATACAGCAAGGAGGGCCTAGTCTCTCCTCCAAAAGATATGGCAGATTTTGAAGGTCCCTGGTGGAGGGCTTCACTATCCCTGAGGAGGAGTTGGGGGATGGGTTGGGGGGTTGGTAGGGAACATGGGAGGATGGGAGGGCGAGGGAATGGGGGAATGGATATGTAAATATGAGTAGTAATTAAAGAATTAAAAAGTTCTTTGAGAGAGCTATAATGTGGCAAAGTCTGATATAGAAAGAGATATCAGAAACAGACTTTTGACAGGTATAACTAATATAACTAAAGAAGTTCCATATCGCAATCACAATGATGTGTGCTGGGGATAGTTGACACTTGGTGAAGTCTGTGAAGAGAAGAATCCTTAGGTATTTTGGATAAGTGCTCAGTTAGTTGGCACCATAAAAGGGAATGCCCATTAGACATTTTGGATGTGTTGTAGAAACTCAGGTCTTCAATGTGGCTTCTCAAAGAAGCCAATATATTTAGGCTTCTAGGGAGACTAAAGTTCTGAAACTCAAAAAGAAAAAAAAAATACTGTTCTGCTACACTGGGTCGTTTTAGTTCACTATCTTCCATAAGGCATAAGATCATTTCTTGTCAGAATTGCCTTTGTAAGGTGGCAGAGAAAACATTTTCAGAGTCCTTGGAGAGAAGAAAACCATAGTATGCTTTAGGCATGGCTCCAGAGGGATGTTTGAAAACTCTGTAAATGCCTTTTGCTGGGAGCTAAGAAGCAAACTGTCTCCAAATACTTTTCCTTCTATTCTTCCCTTTTATTGAAAATATTCTTTTCTCATAGACTATATCCTGATTACACTCTTGCCTTTACTCCTCCCAGTTACTTCCCATTTTCCTTCCCTCAGAATTCACTTCCCTAAGATCAAGGAATAGCTAGCATATCAAAAGTTGAACATGTCAACCCAACATGAGGAAGAGTCCTAAGAGCAGGCACAGGATTCAAAGACCCACTTGTTCTCACAGTCAGGAGTCCCATAAAAATACCAATCGAATAGCTGTCATATAAATGCAGCAGACCTGGTGCAGACCCATGTAGGCTCACCCACACAACTTGCCTTCTTTTTTTTTTTTTTTAAATTTTACCATAGGATACTTTATTTGGGTCCAAAAGAGCTTTTTTAATTGCTTCAAATACATTGTTTTCTCTCCAGATCTGGCTATATATAATTTGACATTAATGTATTTCTCTTATAGTTTTAATTTTGAAAAGATAGTGCTCAAGAATAGATTTAGGACCTGACACAAGAGACCTGCGTGCTGGACCAGTTTGGCATCAGGTTCCGAACTCCGAACACCCAGAGGCAGCCCAGCCCCCATCCCCCGGTCCAGGTAGGCCAGCAACTGTTACCGGTTCCAGTTTGTTGTCACTGCTCACAGTCACCTGACACAAGCGACCTGCATGCCGGACCAGTTGGGCAGCGGGTTATGAACACCCAGAGGCAGCCCGCCTCCATCCGCTGGCCCAGGACCCTGCACGCCCGAACACTGCCAACACCCGGGGAACAGTGACACCTCCATTCAAGAGAAGAGGACCGACATCAGAGTATTGGATCTGTTTGCATCTACCAGAAGAGAACCTTGGTCCCACACCCACCAGAAGAACAAGAAACTCTTGCTACACCCACCAGAAGAAAGGATGAGAAGAGGAAAAGGTAAAAACACATCCAACAACAGAAAACCCAATATGACACCACCTGAGACTAGGAACCATACACCAGTAAGACCTGAACATCACAATGCAGATGAACCAGAAGAGAATGACCTTAAAAACATCATCAGGAAAATGATAGAGGACCTCAAAGAGGACATGAGAAAATCCCTTAAAGAAATGGGAGAAAAAACTAACCAAAAAATACAAGATATCAATCTTCAAGTCAATCAATATCAATCTCTCAAGGAAACAGTTCAAGACCTAAAATCTGAAATAGAGACAATGAAGAAAGCATAATCTGAGGGAATGCTGGAAATAGAAAAGCTGGGTAAATAATCAGGAACTACAGATGTAAGCATAACCAACAGAATACAAGAGATGGAAGAGAGAATCTCAGGGGTTGAAGACACACTAGCGGAAATAGATTAATCAACCAAAGAAAGTCTTAAGTCCAACAAATCCCTATCACAAAATATCCAGGAACTATGGGATACTGTGAAAAGACCAAACCTAAGAATAATAGGTATAGAAGAAGGTGAAGAAATCCAACTCAAAGGTGCAGAAAACATATTCAACAAAATCATAGAAGAAAACTTTCCCAACCTTAAAGGAAGATATACCAATGAAAATACTAGAAGCCTACAGAACACCAAATAGACTGAACCAAAAAAAGGTCACCTCGACACATAATAATCAAAACACCAAATATACAAAAACAAAGAGAAAATATTAAGAGCAGCAAAGGAAAAAGGTCAAGTAACCTATAAAGGCAAACCTATCAGAATCACACCTGACTTTTCCTTGGAAACTCTGAAAGCCAGAAGGTCCTGGATCAATATTCTACCTACACTAAGAGACCATGGATGCCAGCCCAGACTACTATACACAGCAAAGCTTTCAATCATTATAGATGAGAAAACAAGATATTTCATGACAAAACCAGATTCAAACAATACATACCCACCAATCCTGCCCTACAGAAAGTACTGGAAGGTAAACTGCAACCCAGGGAAGTTAACTACAACCAGAAAAACATAGGCAATAGATAATCCCAACTTACCAACAGCCAAAAGGAAAAAAGGACAGAATCCCACACATAATCTCACCAACATCACCAAATCAAAACAAACAAAAATGAACAATAATCAATGGTCATTAATATCCATCAACATTAATGGTCTTAACTCCCCTACAAAAAGACACAGATTAGCAGAATGGAAAAGAAGACAGAATCCTTCCTTCTGCTGTATACAAGAAACTCACCTCAACCTCAAAGACAGATGGTACCTAAGAATTAAAGGTTGGGGAAAGATCTTCTAATCAATGGACCCAAGAAACAAGCGGGGGTAGCAATCCTAATATCCAATAAATTGGACTTTAAACTAAAATCAGTCAAAAGAGACGAAGAAGGTCATTTCCTACTCATCACAGAAGAACCATCAGGATGAAGTCTCAATTCTGAACATTTACGACCCATATATAAAGGCATCCATGTTTGTAAAAGAAACATTACTAAAACTCAAATCACACATAAAACTGCACACACTTATAGTGGGAGATTTCAACACCCCACTCTGACCACTGGACAGAAACACCAGACAGAAACTTAACAAAGAAACAAAAGATCTAATAGAAATTATGGCACAATTGGACTTAATAGATATCTATAGAATATTCCACCCAAATACAAAACAATTTACCTTCTTCTCAGCACCACTTGGAACCTTCTCTAAAATCGACCACATACTTGGCAACATAACAAACCTCAACAGGTACAAAAAACTTGAAATAACCCCCTGTGTCTTATCAGACCACCATGCTTTAAAATTAGAATTCAACAACAACACGAACTACAGAAAACCTACAAAGATGGAAATTAAGTAACACCCAATTGCACAATTCATGGGTCCAGGAAGAAATAAAAAAAAGAAATTAAAGATTTCCTAGAATTCAATGAGAATGCGGATACAACATACCAAAACCTATGGGATACTTTGAAAGCAGTGCTAAGAGGAAAGTTCATAGCGCTAAATGCCCACATGAAGAAACAGGAGAATAATCACACTAGAGAATTAACAGCACAAATGAAAGCTTTAAAAACAAAGAAGCCAATATACCACGGAGGAGCAGACACCAGGAAATAATCAAATTGAGGACTAAAATCAATAAAATGGAAACTAGGAGAACAATACACAGAATCAATATAACAAAAAGTTGGTTCTTCGAGAAAATCAACAAGATAGACAAACCTTTATCTAAACTTACTAAACAACAAAGAGTGAACATGCAAATTAATAAAATCAGAAATGAAAAGGAGGACATAACAACAGACACAGAGGAGATCCAGAGAATCATCAGGTCATACTTTGAAAACCTATATTCCTCAAAATTTGAAAATCTAAAGGAAAGGGACAATTTTCTGGACAGATTTCACTTATCAAAATTAAATCAAGAACAGTTAAGCATTTTAAATAGACCTATAACTCCTAATGAAATTGAAGCAGTCATTAGAAGTCTCCCAACTAAAAAAAGCCCAGGGCCAGATGGCTTCAGTGCAGAATTCTACCAGAAATTCAAAGTACAGCAAACACCAATTCTCCTCAAAGTATTCCACACAATAGAAGCAGAGCAGACATTACCAAACTCTCTTTATGAGGCCACAATAACCTTGATACCCAAGCCACACAAAGACACAACTAAGAAAGAGAACTACAGACCAATATCCCTCATGAACATTGACGCAAAAATTCTCAATAAAATATTGGCAAATCGAATCCAAGAACACATCAGAAAAATCATCTACCATGATCAAGTAGGCTTCATCCCAGGGATGCAAGGATGATTCAACATACAAAAATTCATCAATGTAATCCACCATATAAACAGACTGAGGAAAAAAAATCACATGATCATCTCACTAGATGTCGAAAAAGCCTTTGACAAAATCCAACACCCTTTCATGATAAAGGTCCTGGAGAAATCAGGGATAACAGGAACATACCTCAACATAATAAAAGCAATATACAGCAAGCCAACAGCCAACATCAAATTAAATGGAGAGAAACTCAATGCAATTCCTCTAAAATCAGGTACAAGACAAGGCTGTCCACTCTCTCCATACCTCTTCAATATTGTCCTTGAAGTTCTAGCTAGAGCAATAAGACAACAAAAGGAGTTTAAGGGAATACAAATCGGAAAGGAAGAAGTCAAACTCTCACTTTTTGCCGATGATATGATAGTCTACATAAGTGACCCGAAAAACTCAACAAAGGAACTCCTACAGCTGATAAACACCTTCAGCAAAGTGGCAGGATGCAAGATTAACTCAAAAAAAAATCTGTAGCCCTACTATATACCGATGACACATTAGTGGAGGAAGAAATCAGAGAAACATCACCCTTTACAATTGCCACAAACAACATAAAATACCTTGGAGCAACACTGACCAAAAAAGTGAAAGACCTGTACCGAAATAATTTTGAGTCTCCAAAGAAAGAAATTAAAGAAAATAGCAGAAAATGGAAAGATCTACCATGCTCTTGGATAGGCAGGATCAACACAGTAAAAATGGCAATCTTGCTAAAAGCAGTCTACAGATTCAATACATTCCCCATCAAAATCCCAGCGCAATTCTTCACTGACCTTGAAAAAACAATTCTCAACTTCATATGGAGAAACAAAAGACCCAGGATAGCCAAAACAATCCTGTACAATAGAGAAACTTCTGGAGGCATCACCATCCCTAACTTTAAGCTCCATTACAGAGCTATAGTCCTGAAAACAGCTTGGTATTGGCACAAAAATAGACAGGTAGACCAATAGAATTGAAAACCCTTATATTAACCCACACACCTATGGACACCTGATTTTTGACAATCCAAATTTATACGCTGGAACAAAGAGAACAACTTCAACAAATGGTGCTGGTATAACTGGATGCAGACATGTAAAAGACTACAGATAGACCCAAGCCTTTCGCCCTCCAGAAAACTTAAGTCAAAATGAATCAAAGACCTCAACATAAACCCAGCCACACTGAACCTACTAGAAGATAAAGTGGGAAATACCCTTGAATTAATCGGTACAGGAGATTAACACCAGTAGCACAGACACTGAAATCAACAATTAATAAATGGGACCTCCTGAAACTGAGAAGCTTCTGTAAGGCAAAGGACATGCCACAGATTGGGAAAAGATATTCACCAACCCCACATCTGACAGAGGGCTGATCTCCAAAATATACAAAGAACTCATGAATCTATTCTTGAAAACACCAATCCAATGAAAAAATGGGGTACAGAACTAAATAGACAATTCTTAATAGAGGAATCTAAAATGGCTGAAAGACACATGAGAAAGTGTTCAACATCCTTAGTCATCAGGGAAATGCAAATCAAAACAACTTTGAGATACCATCTTACTCCTGTCAGAATGGCTAAAATCAAAAATACAATGACAGTTTATTCTGGAGAGGTTGGGGAGAAAGAGGAACACTCCTCCACTGCTGGTGGGAGTGCCAACTTGTACAGCCACTGTGGAAATCAGTGTGGCAACTCCTCCAGAAAATGGGAATGAGTCTACCACAAGATCCAGCAATTCCACTCCTAGGCATATACCCAAAAGAAGCACATTCATATAACAAGGATATCTGTTCAATCATGTTCATAGCAGCATTATTTGTAATAGCCAGAAACTGGAAGCAATCTAGATGCCTCTCAACCAAAGAATGGATAGAGAAATTGTGGTACATTTACACAATGGAGTGTACTACTCAGCAGAAAAAAAACAATGGAATCTTGAAATTTGCAGGAAAATGGATGGAACTTGAAGAAACCATTTTGAGCAAGGTAGCCCAATCACAAAACGACAAACATGATATGTACTCACTCATATGTGGACCTGCTTTATGATACATAGTAGTGACCATGCTTTATTAGAGCTGTTTTTAATGATGTTGCTCAGAATGGTTTCATCCCAGATGATGACTGAGAAGCTAATTTAAAAAAATGGTGCCAAGTACCACAAGAGTAACAGAACTGTGCTATTTTCTGGGATTTTGTTTTTTACTTTTTTGTTGTTGTTGTTGTTTTTTAAATGGAGTGTGCTGGATATGCCTACAATTTTGTTCAAATGACTATAGAACCTGGAAAAGCTGTTGCTGCTATTGATGCATAACATATTCCATAATTGGTCTTTTTATATAAATACAAATATATATATATGCTAATTGAAACTCAAATATGTGATGAATCCAAGGTATTTCAGTGAGTGCTCACCTGTGTATGCAAATTTGATTTCACCTTTAGTAAGTAGTAAAGTTATATGCTTGCCAAAAAAAAAATAATAAGTGACACACTGGAAGACAAATGTCACACAATTTTAATTTTATGTGTAACCTAGAAATGATGAACTTATGGGAGCAGAGAGCAGAATTGTGGCTATTAGGCTTCAATGTGGGTCTTCTAACTATGGGGAAATGATTGGTTTAAGGATATAAAACTGCAGTTGGACAAGAGAAAAAAAAAGAATAGATTTATTCTTACAAGTAAGGCTTTATGGTTAATAGAGCCGACTTAGTATCTGAAGTTCAAATCTTGGCTCTACTGCCCAGTAATGATGCAGTCTTAGAGGTAATGATTTTTTATGACGTAAGGATTTTATAAAAAATACTCTACATCAAAAAAGACTTCAGATGTAGAACACTTGAAGGAGTGTCTCGAAAATGGTCAATGGTACCTGAGCAATTGCCATCATGTTCTCTTGGGTTCTTTAAGAGAGGCAGTGTACTGGGAAGTACTCCAGGGGACCACTTATATGGTGTTTAAGGAAGGAAGGTCTGAGCAGAAATTGAATGGAAATGTAGTTGAAATAGATGAAACTTAAAGTACCAGGAATTCTGTAAGCAGAGTTTAATTGGCCATTCTAATGGAAGCCTAGAAGACAACATTTAGAGTAGTGTGGATTCTGGAGGCCAGGGCACAAGTCATTTCAAAGAAGAACAATGTCAGAAACAGCGAACATTTTGGCTTAGAACCTGGATGCTTTCTGCCCATGTCATTAGAACTTACCTTAACCTAAATTAAAAAGCAGTGTACTAATTTCTTTGGCAGATGACATTTTAAGACTGTGTAATTTTGAATATGTGGGTTGTTTGTTACTGATAACTCTTAAGCAGGTCATATTGAAAAGGAATAAGTGGGACACAGAGGACTATAAAATGTACGGTTTGAAGAGAAAAAGATAATTTAAAGAAAATGTTACAGCCACGGCATGTACTGAAAGAGAGGCTCTAAGTGTTAAAATGATTTCTGCTGTTAAGGAGAGGCCTCTTATTCTATATTAAAACAACGGAAAGAATCCTCAGGACAAGACACCAATCTAGCTAAGTTTCCAACTTCTGAGAGGGTTCCTAACTAAAGGATGTGTTTTTTTTTTCTTTTGTTTCCAGAAAGCAACTGCATACAATACTGCTGCCAATGTGGTTCAAGTGGAAGAGAGTCCATTCCAAGCTGGTGGCTAAATTTGGCAGTATCATTAGCCTTTCAAAGCATGGAAGATGCAAGATTGAAGGGGTCATGGATTCTTCCTCCATGGTTTAATATCTACTGAAGCTAGGCACTATGCTGCAGTTTTGGAGTTATGGCAAGAAAGGCCTAGGAGGCCACTGCTTGAAACTGTGAAAGTGAGGCCTGATTGTGGCAGAGACCTCCTGTTACTGGAGATGTAAAATATGAGATATCTCCCAGGGAAAGATGTGTACAGGGAGTGAGATCAGCCTAAGATAGAGGTAGGCAGGAAATGTTAAATATTGCAAAGTTGGACAAAAGTTGAAACTAAAGTCCTAGACATTAGATATGGGGCTATGGGACCTTTTGTTTCCTATTCTGGGTTTCAGCTTTGCTTTGGTCCAGTGTTTCCTAACAATACCTCCACTCATCTCTTTTGGAATGGGAATTGCAATTGGGTGGAATTTTATATTGAAAGTTTATAGTTAAAAAAAGAAGTGTAGAGGTGAGTCTCAGTTAAGAAATTGCCTTGAGTCTCACAGACTTTAGGCTTTTAAACCCTGTTGAACCTGTTAAAGATGGCTCTTTTAAAGTGGGCTACACAGATTTGGCATTGCTGCATGGCCATGAGCCTGTGGGTGCCAGGCAGTGGAATGTGGTGGTGGATCTGAGAAATTTCCCCCATTGGTGCAAGCATTTGAACACTAGGTCATCAGGTGGTGGTGCTGTCTAGGGACGTTATGGAATTTTAAGAGGTTCATCTTTGAGAGTTATAGCTTTGCCTCCCTTTCAAATGGCTTTCTACTTTGTCTGTGTGTTTGAGGATGTGGTCTCTCAGCTTCCAGCTCTGGCTACATGCTGCCATGCTACTCCCACTATTACGAACTCTCCCTCTGCTACCACAAGTCAAAAATAAATTCTTGCATAAATTGCTTTTGATCATAACAGTAAAAACATAACCAATGTAGTGTCTAGAGGATATAAGGTTGACAAGAAGAATCAGTTCAGCCTAGGGATGTCTTTTAAAACTGAGGAGTGTGTCACCATACAGTGACATGAAGAATGTGACCAATAGCACAGTGAATTCTGAATAATGTCCACATTTATGAAAAACTGAAGAGAAAAAAATGGCCAGGGATGTGTAAACAGATGCTGTTGTTATTGAAGAATTAGAAAAGGCTACATTTTAATCTATTTTCTTATTTTTCAGATTTTAATTGCTATACAATTATGGATATTTAGGGGGAACTGAGTCCCAATTTGCCATATGTGTACAATGTGTTATATCTAATTGAGACAATTGATATTTCCATTTTATTATTTCTTCATTCTGGGAACCTTTGGACTCTACTCTTCTGTTTATTTTCAGAAGCTACAAGGATTGAGTAGTATCTTACGTTATCACAGGAAAATTGCTAAATCAAGTGGAGGTTGAATGAAGATCACTGAATTTGGCATTTGGAATGTCACCAATGATTTTTGATAGCATTTTAAGTAGAGTTATAGGGAAAAGGGAAGTCTAAGTTGAGGCTTAGACTTCTGCTTAAATGAGCAGTAGATGCAATAAACAGTAAAGAAACAAGAGTAGAATGAAAACTATGAGGGAAGACTGTAATTTGGATAAAAGTAAGGGATAGTATGGCATCCTCTGATATGGAGTCTCAACTGGCCGTCTTTTGTAGCCAGGCAAGGCTTCCAGTGGCACTACTGTGTTGCATTCAGTTGAGTTGCTGGCAAAGGGGGTCCTGCGAACAACCTAGGCTGATGCCAGGACAGAGGGTTGCTCTCCCAAAACTGACAGTGTGGCCCCATTGCAGAGGACAATATCCATATAGCTCATTGAACATAGAGAGGTTGAGTAAGTGCCTGCACGGAGCCTTCACCCTCTATGTCTCTTTGGTGCAGGAAGGTACTCAGTAGGCTATGGGAAGGGAGACCTGGACAGCAACCCAGCCACAAATCCTTTGACCTACAATCTGTCTTGTCTGCAAGTTGTGCTGGAACAATAGTGGCACAGAACTAGGGAGAGTGTTCAACCAATGTCTGATTTAATTGGAGACTCCATGAGAGGAAGCCCATGATCTACATTGCCTGGATCGTCAGGAACTAGAGACTGGATAGCCCGGTGATCTAGGGTAGA
The DNA here is from genome assembly GCF_003668045.3 of Cricetulus griseus. NCBI lineage: Eukaryota > Metazoa > Chordata > Mammalia > Rodentia > Cricetidae > Cricetulus > Cricetulus griseus. Next base: position 151,749,189 of record NC_048597.1, on the reverse strand, counting down.
CTCAAATATAATTGGAAAAAAAAATCAGTGCAATGTTTCCTAATAATATTCTTCTCTTAGATCCATGCCTTGTTCAGTCATATCAGAGAGGCTTCCTTCCGCAGCAGATGGGAGCAGATGGGGAGACCCACAGCCAGACATTTTGTGGAGAGTCTGAATTGGAGGTCTTCATCGGGTCCTTCCCCTAAGAGCCAGAAGAATCCTGTAGAAGATGGGGAGAGAAGGTTGTAGGAATCAGAGGGGATGGGGGATACCAGGAGAACACGGCCCACTGAATCTATTGCGCAGATCACGTATGGGCTCACAGAGACAGAAGCGGCAAGCACCGGGCCTTCAGAGGTCTGCATCAGGTCCTCCGTATCTGTTATGGTTGTTTGGTGTTTTCGTGGGACTTCGCTAGCAGAGCGGGTGTGTCACTGACTCTTTTGCTCCTCAGAATCTTTTCCTCCTGTTGGGTTGTCTTGTGCACCTTCAATGTGAGTGAGGGCTTTTGCCTTGTTTTATTGTCAGTTGTTTTGTCCTATTTGGCCTCTTGGAGGGCTGCTCTTTTCTGAAGGGAGACAGAGGGGGTGTAGATCTGGGGGAGAGGGAAGGTGGGAATGGAGCGGAGGGGGGGAAACTGTGGTCTGTTTGTATAGTATTATAGAATAATCTATTTTCGATTAAAAGAAAAAAACATCCTGTGAATTATTCTGAGATTACTCTCAGAAATAACTGCATCTCTAACAATCTCTTTCAAAGACTGAGGTAGCTTTGGGAGACTTAGACTCCCTTGCCTCGCCTTTCCTCCCCACCCCCAGCCTCTTTTCCTTCCTTTCTTTTGTGTTTATGGAGGCATGTGTTCTAGTCTGTGGGTAGATGTCAGAAGCCTCATCCTTTTCCTCTTATGCATACAGAGCTTGAGATTCATTTGTAAATTAAGTACAGCAAGAAGTCAAAAGAAACTGATCTCAGCGTAGGATAATTATATAAGTATGTGTGGGCAAGTTATTTAAAGTTAGAAATTGTTCATTTATGAGTTTTTTTTCTTAATAGTCTTTGAACATGTTGATGGTAGGTAACTGAAGTGGAGAAAGGGAAAGACTACTGTGTCTACTGTTTAGAATCATTGAAACTATCTTTCATACTAATCTATACGTACTTGAAAAGGAGTTCTCTATCACTAAATTTAAGGCAGCTGATGATAGCAAGATTTTAAAATTTACTGTGGGAAGCAACCAGAGACTTAAGTTTAGAATGTTGCTTCATTTATTTCCTTTGCTGATATTTATCTATTTTCACTTTTGAAATTGCCACAAAGGTTAAAATCTTTAGTTTGTTTTTGTGATTAATTTAGACCTCAATTTCCTTGAAGGTGTTTCTCCATAATAGCTGCACTCTTAGTGCCAGAAACAGTCCCTGTCATATGTAAGCAATTTATTTATTTACTTATTTATTTTGGTTTTTGGAGGCAGGGTTTCTTTGTGTAGCTTTGGAGGCTGATCTGGAACTCACTCTGGAGACCAGGCTGGCCTCTAACTCACAGAGATCTGTCTGCCTCTGCCTCCCGAATGCTGGGGTTAAAAGCATGCACCACCATCGCCCAGCTGTAAGCAATTTCTTAAGTAGATACATTACTTCTCTCTAACCTTGACTTTAGTGTCTACTATTTATTCATCTTCATTAGTTTCCAAAGTTCACTCAGTCGGTACTTTTGCGTTAACAGCTGTAATATCTCAAATAATTGACCAATAATTTTAGAAAGATGGGAGGAGTGCTTAGCTAGATATTTATAGCCTTCAAGTCTACTTTAGAAATATGACCTGGTATTTATACATTCCTTCATGTGCTGCTTAATTTTGTGTTTCTTTCTCTTAGTTATTAATTTAAATGCTTTCTTAATTTGAACTATTTTGTGCTTAATTATTTTTTTGTGGTAGTGTATCTTAGTTGAGCAGAGTAAGGAGTTTTCTTCTGAAACTCTCTGGGTATATGATTACTTTAATCATATTCGTGTTCTATATTTCTCCTTATTACTATTATTCCTACTCTTCTTCATGTCTCTCCCTGTCTACATCCCTAGTGTTTTCCCTCCTTGTTTTACATTTTTGTCTCTAGCTTCCACATATCAGAGAAAATGTGATATTTCCAAAATTTGGATCATTTCACTTTAACATTATAATCTCCATTTCTACCCATCCATTTCTTGCAAAAGACACGAGTGCATTCTTCTCCGAGGCTGAGTAAAACATCAATGTATTTAAATAAGCCCATTTACCTTATCCTTTTGCTGTTGATGAACACCTAAGCTGATTATGTAATCTGGCAGTTGTGCATAGTGCCATAATAAACATGGGTGTGCAAGTTCTCTGTTGTAAGCTGACCCATTCCTTTGGGCATATGACCTGTAGTGGTGTGGCTGGATCATAAGTAGCTTCTTTTTAAGATATTTAAAAAAGCCTCCATAGTGATTTACAGTGCTGAAGTTCCTACTATTAGTGCATAATGATACTTCCATATTCTTTTAGGAAATAACTTATTTATCTACTTTAATTTATGCATAGTATGCATGCATGTCTATGTATGCAGTACTCACAGAGGCCAGAACAGGGCATCAGACTCAGGTCCTCTGCAAGAGCAACAAGCAACAAGTATTTATTTACTGAATTTTTTTTAGTGCTTCGCCATAATTTTTATTTTCTTTTTAAATAGATTTTTTTCTCACATAATATATTTTGATTATGGTTTCCCTTCCCTTTATTGTTATCCTAGTTTCTCCTCATATCCCCTCCTATCTGGGTTTATCTTCTTTCTGTCTTTCATTAGAAAACACAGAGAAACCCTGTCTTGAAAATAAAAAGAAAACAGACAAATAAGCAGAAGGAAAAGAGGCCAAGAAATGGCACAAGAAACAGATATAGTACAAAGACACACTTCCTCCCACACACAGGAATCTAATAAAAACAGTAAACTGGAAGCCTATGCAAACATCTGTAGTGTAAAAAGAGAGAAAAGTATAAATATAATAAAATAAAAAGTAACCTTAAAAAACCCCAAATACAGAAAAGCCCTCCTAACATGACATGAGACAAAGAAGCTTCCATGATGCCTTTGAATGGATTGTTTTCCCAGTGAGATTCCCTTGGAGGAAACTAAACTTTCATTTGCAAGTGGTTATCAAGGAGATTGCTTCTGGGTTCAGGGTAAGGGTTTGAGTTCACTTTATTTTCAACTGTAGGACTCCATTTGGTCTAGACCTGTTAAGGCCTTGTGCATGTTACCTCAGTTTCTGTGAGCTGGTGTGTGCCTGGATCCTGTTTATTTAGATCACCTTGTTTACTTGGTGTCCTCCATTCTCACTCACTTCCTCTTCTGCAGGGTTCCATGAGCCCTGAGGGGAGGGATTGGATGGAGACATCCATTTAGGGATGATTGTTCCAAGGTCTCATTCTCTGTATACTATCTGGATATGGGTTTCTGTATTTCCTCCCATCTGTCTCAGGAGGAAGCTTCTCTGGTGATGGCCAAGCAATACACTGACCTATGAATATAGCAGAATGTCATCAGGAGTTCTCCACCTTTTTTTTCCTAAAAAAAAAAAGCAGTAGTATTTAGCTTTACTCTAGGTCCCTGTACTATATTGCCTCTGGTTTTTGGTCACGCAAGCAGTCTCAGTTATTGGTTCCACCTTGTGGAGAGGGCCTTGAGTCAAATTAGATATTGATTGGCTACTGTTCTTAAATGCTAAATCATCACTCTAGGCTTCTTTCCTGGACTCCTGCTAGTATTTGTCATTTTCTTGATATGCATTCTGACTGTGGTGAAATGAAATCTCTGTGTAGCGTTTTTTCTCCTCTGTGCAGTTTTGATTTGCATTTCCGTTGTGGCTAAAAATGTTGACCTTTCTCCCCCTATATATTTATTGGCCATTTATACTTTTTCATTTGAAGATTTTTCTCATTTCTATAGTCCATTTATTCTTACCTTCCCTTCTCATTCTTTCAGTGTGGTCTTCTACCTTATCCTTGGCATTCATGAAGACATTATATTCCAGGCTGTTGTACCAGAAGTAATGTCGGATAAAACTCGATATAAACTGATTTTGACCATAGCTTTGAATTACTATGACATTTGATTAAAAATATCCCTCTGGAAGATTCTACCCCAAGAACTAGCTCTCATAGTGTCTGAAGATATTAGTCAAGCCATGAGAGAGTAATGAAATTAACAGTCCTACTTCACTATAACATTTGTGAACCTCAACTGAGAGCAGCATGGCAAGTACAACCCAAGGTACAAGAGTGGTTCTTCTACCTTGAGGGTAATCAACTATTGTCTAATTGGATTTCAAGTCTACTCAATTTGGAAATTCATGGCAGATACTATAAACCCAGCCAACTACCTGTGTCTGGTGAGGTCGGGGAGACTAAAGAGAACCTACTACTATCACTTTTTTTGTTTTTAAAGCCAGTACAACTGCTAACTTCATTTTAGATACTTACTCTTATGCTCAAAGAAGATACATGTAGATCTCACACATTATCAGAGAAGCGTCTTTATTTTTAGCAGATGGAGACCATTACAGAGATTGCATCTGACCAGAGTGCCAAGAACAACTGGTCATGGAATGCTCAACCTGAGCTGATATATCTATATATCATACCTAAGGTTCAGGATACATCATGGGAAATGTGACAGAAAGTCCATAAGAGGACCAGTATGTCTGCAGTGAGATGGTGTCTTCTATTCATGACAGGGAAGCTGTACCTATGAACTCTCAACAATAAAGTTACCCAAGCATGACCTTCACAATGAGCTGATGTATCCACGTGGATGGGGAAAACCTTATAAGGCCCTACCTATAGATGGAGAACTATAGGGAATTAATAGCTACTGAGAGGGAGATACCTAATCTTCTCCAAGGATGAACTCTCTGATAATTTAACTAATATCAGTTCTCAACATATATACATATGAGTAATACCAAATGACCTCATTAGACTGTATAATATATATATATGTATATATATATATACACATATATATGTATATTCTGTGTGTGTGTGTGTGTGTAGTAATTATAAAAGAAGAATAGGTCATGAATTTGAGAGGAAGGGGCATAAAAGAAATTAGAGGGGAAAGGGGTGAAAATTGATGTAAACACAGTACTCAAGAAATTCTCAACAATAAACTTTAGTTGGGTATCTGACAAAATAAAAAAAAAACTATCTTTACTGAAAAACACAGAACTATAGGTATTGGGAAGTGTAAAGTAATGAAAAATCACCATTAAAAAGAAAAATAACTTCAAAATCCAAATGATAGAATACAAAAAATTTCAAAAAAGTTATAAAAATACTGTCCTACTGAAGCAACCAATTTTCTTTCATATATTACTTTCCCATTTGTGTTTATATGCATACATGTCAAATATGATTGCAATAAAAATGTTCATATTACATGTAGTTGGTAGCATGAGCAATTCAATTCTGTGGTAATGTGTTCCTGTAATCTATAGGTCATGCTCAGATTCACATATTGTATGACATTATACCCTGAGGTAAGATAGAGTCTGAGGAATTAGATGGTTTTATTTTCTCATTGCTTTCTTCCTAGAAGATACCTAATGACTACTGTTAATAACAGCATATTTATGTGAGATTCCTTATATTTTATAAAACACTTCTTTGCATTTTTCTTGTGTGACCTTCAAAATTATAAATGTTTAAGTAGAAAAGCTTCAATTTATGTCAATATTGCCAAAAAGGAAACCTTGGTTCAGAGTGGTGAGATAACCTGGCCACTGAACACAAAAGCGTATAATAGAGGAAATGGATATTTTTATTTTATTTATTTTTTAAATCTTTATTTACTGCTTTTTTGAGATAGGGTTTCTTTGTGTATCCCTGACTGTACTAGAACTCATTCTGTAGACCAGGCTGGCCTCGAACTCAGATCTGCCTGTCTTGGCCTCCTGAGTGCTGGGATTAAATGCATGATCCACCATGCTGAGTTCAGCAGAAATAAATTTAAATTAGTCTTGAAAATGAAAATGAAAATGTCTGCACATGTATTCTCTCTCCTTCCTTTACCTCCCCCTCTCTCCCTTGCTCCCTATCTCTTCCTCCTTCTCTCTTAATGTTATATACTCTGTCTAGTTATTTAAATGTAAAGATTATTAAGGTCCACAAGAGAAACATGCCAATAAATAATGTAGTCATATCACTCTTATGATCATAAAACCCACCCTGCTGACTAGCTTTATGTCAACTTGACACAGACAGAGTTATCTGAGAGAAGAGAATATCATTTGAGAAAAATGTCTCAGTAAGACAGGCTATAGGCAAGCCTATAGGATATTTTCTTAATTAATGATTAATTTTGAAGGACCCAGACTATTGGGGGTCATGCCACTCCTAGGCTGATGGACCTAGGCACAAGAAAGCAGGCTGTGTAAGCCATGAGGATCAAACTAAAAAAGCAGCATTCATCCATGGCTTCTGCTTCATTCCTTGTTTCCAAGTTCCTACCCTGGCTTATCTCAGGGATGGGCTGTTATCTGGAAGTGCAAGATGAAATAAACTCCTTTTTCTGAGTTGCTTTTGGTCATGGTATATTGTCACAGCAATAGAAATCCTAAGATACCCATGAAGGTTGAAGGCTAGTTTTAAAAATGGCAATCCTTTTCTAACAATATCCCTACACATGAAAGTTTTTCTACCGTAGTTATCTTAGAAACTAGAAATGATTATTGTGTGGCATTAATGATTGCAGGATTCACATTCAAATAATTGGGTGTGCTCCCATTGAGACAATTAAGACTTTCCAAATAACACTGGCTCTAGAGACCATAAGAAAGATGAAATGATTATTAATCTAAATTATTTTCTCTCTTCTTAGTAGGCTGTGCAGATGCCTCTGTGAGCCAAGTGGTATTTGCAAGAATCATAAGGCCTAGTAAATTACAGTGAGCTTCTGAACTTTTGTAACCCTGGGATCTTATAGGTGAGTTTTTAATTGTATTGTTTCTGTGGTTCCTGTCTAGGTATTATTTTATTTCACCTTAAGTGAAAAGATGATGTCTGTCTTCATTGGCTCAATTAGAAATGCACTTGACCTGATGACAAGAGGCCCTATAGCAGTAGTTCTCTTTATCTGATGTCTGGGTAGTCTGACTTCAGCTCGAAGAATATGTATCCAAGGCTGTTTATACAAGACCTCTTGTAGCTGGAAATCCTGACATCTGGATAAAATGGCACTGAGAGTCAACATGAATCCTGGTGAACTTACCCAAAGGACTTTCCTCTTTGCCCGCGTGGCCTAAGTGAAGAAAGTGCTAATGGGCAAACAGTATCCACACTGCACATGTTTATGGCGCATGTGTATGCTGACAATCAGATGCACTTTATACTACTTGGCCTCTGTATTCTTTTCTTCCTTATTCAAGAATCTTCCTGAGATGTGAACAAAGTCAGTTAGGATAGGATTTCCTCATGTGCAGAAGCAGGTGATGGACTTTACTATGCTGTAAGATTTTGTGATTCTGTAACTCAGTGAGTACTTATACCTTTGATTATGCTTATTCTTCCCAATAAACTGGCTTCTATCTGATATTGTACAGCAAGTCACAAATAATTTTTATCTCACCGATGAACTACTTGCAGAGTGAAGGAACACACATGCATACAACCAAGATATGTTGATATGAAATTCTTTTTATTAGCATCATTTATAACATATGATTCACTGGCTAATAATCTAGAATAGTTCTCTGTGAAGTGTGCTGGAAGGACAAATGGAAGTAGAATATATGATTACTTAGGGCATTTGATTTTAAAGATAAACATTTTCTTCCCATAACCACCCATACCATAAACCTAATCATTCATATCCAATTTCATTTTTATTAAGTACAGATATAGATTTTCTCCTGCTGCAGGGAAGCTTCCTATTTGATTCCATGGACAAACAGAGTGTCTGCATTTAATCTTTGTCCTTAGGAATTCTATTTCTCTGAAGATAACTTCCCCTGGCATCCATGAATGTCTGGATTGCTTGCTCCTCTTTGGAATCAGAGCTGTTCTCTAGATGGAGTCCATGGGAGAATATGGCTGCCGGGGCTGGAGCTCATGCAACCTGATGTGGGTGTAGACAGTTTACATCACACTTTTTGCTTTTTACTTACCGGGATCACCAGACAATTGGCTTTTGGAGGTCACAGAGATGATACTGAGTTGAACAAGAGGAAGTTTTCACATTTACCTGAACATTATGTATGCTACTATGAATCTGAGATTTTATTTGGTGCTCTTACAATAATTGACTCACTCAACATATTCCCAACTATATTTTAAATATGTCAATAAATAATCTGTTTGTTTACAAAAATAGAATCAACTTCTTGAACTCTGACACAGGAAAGAACTATTTGAACAGGACACCAGTTCATAGGCATTAACACCAACAATTAGTCAATGGAACCTCATGGAACTTGAAAGGCTTCTGTACAGCAAAGAACACCATCATTAAGCAATGCAGCAGCCCACAGAACAGGAAAAAAATATTTATAAATTATGCATCTGGTAGAGGCTTAGTATCTAGAATATATAAAGAAACAAAAATAGCAACAGCAACAAGCCAAACCAAACCAAACCAAACCAACTAACAAACAAAAAAAACCCTCCTCCAAACCCCAACAAAATCAAATCAAACCCTGAGTATCAAGAAATCAAATAGCCCCCCAAGTAGGGTATATAACTGAACAGAGAATTCTCAGAAGATGAAACATAAATGTCTGAGAAATACTTAAAAATGTTCAACACCTAAAGCTGACAGGGAAATGCAAATTAAAACTTCTCTGAGATTTCATTCTTTCCCAGTCAGAATGGCCAAGATCAAGAAAACAAGTGGAAAAAAAAAGAAAAAAGAAACCAGATGATGGCTTATGCTAGTGAGGGGTGCCTTATTCAATGCTGAGGGTAGTGTAAACTGGTACAGTCCCTTCTGAAATCAGTGCAGAGGTTCCTCAATAAGCTAAAAATAAAGCTACCACAATATCCAGCTATACCATTCTTCAGCATATAGCCAAAGGAGTGTACATCTTACTACAGAGAATCTTGCTTATTTGTGTTCATTGTTGCTCTATTCATAACAGTCAGAAATTACAAACAGCTTAGATGTCAATCAACTAATGAATGGCTAATGAAAATGTAGAACATTTACATGATTTTCCTCTATTAAGAAAAATGAAATTGTGACACTTGAAGGCAAATGGATAAAGCTCGAAACAATTTCCCTGACTATGGTAACCCAGACCCCCTCCAAAGACAGACACAGTGTGTTTTCTCTTATATGTGGATGTTAGCTTTTAAGCTTTAGACATATGTGCTTCAATCCAAATAATCAAAGATGTTAGGCAGTATATAGTATTATAAAGATATAAAGGAGAAACTAGAATAGGAAGATTAAATAGAGTGGCATGGGAGCACAAGGTAAAGAAAGGAACATAGGAGAGGGACAACTAACACTAAAGGTCTTTTGGAAAACCATAAAAACCTACTACTGTAGAATCTTCATATATATATATATATGTATATATATTTGTATGTAATATATATAATATATTATATATGGAATATATCAATATATGGAATTTAAACAGTCACCATAATAGGGGAGACGCTGTCCCAAATAGACATATTATGCTACCAAGTAAAATTTCCAGTGCCAGGAATGGGTTACAACTTGTTGCATCATTGGCCAAAGGGAACCTGTATCTGCCTCACCCACCCCCAAATCTCAGGCAATTGCCAACGCTGGCAGTTACCCTTCACAACCTGATGGTAGGATCATTATTGTTGAAGACACCATTTACTGGAGAAATCATAATGGTGCCCAACTAGAAGTTTGGTCCTTGATGCTCATAGTGCTGAAGGTATTTTTATGCTATTGAAAGAGAAAAATAATCATCACTATAACCCATTTATAAAGCTTGTGATATACAGCAGTGAACTACCTGCAACATGATGCCATAGTGGCACAAAGTATTAAGAAATAACAAATCACTTCATCTTTTATGTTGAATTTAAGGTCTACTCCATGAGATGGAGCCAATATATGACACTGCTAAAGTGGCCAAGAACCTGATACTAGACAGGTCATAGGTCCTAAGGGAAGACCTACTCCATTATTCTGCTAAAGGAACATAACAATAAAATGACTCTTACTGACACATTCCTATATCCACAGATAGTACATCATTCAACCCTCAACAGAGAAACTTGTTGAAGATATAGGAATTACCACAGAGATCCACAACTGAAAAACGTGCAGAGAGTAAGACACTTTGTAGCACACAGTCCTAAATGGGATATCTTTATCAAGTTCTTCCCTTCATGGGTTAGGGATCGAGGTGGAAGAGTATAAAGGTGAGAGGTAGGGGTCAACTCCAAGGAAACAGTGTATTCCAGAGACAACAGGACTATTGTTGAATGAACTCACAGAGATGCCTGTGGGTATACACAAGACCTGTACAGGTTCAAAACAGACAGTGTTCCAGCACTGAGAAGGGGAAATGAATGTAAAGTCCCAACCTTAATCAAGAAGCTAGTTCAGTTAATACCTGCCAGGAAAGGGGAAACCAGTTTTCTTTAATGGAGTGTCACTGAGTCCATCAACCACACTTCAGGGTGGGCTTCATGCCCAGGAATATTTGGCCAACAGAAAATGGACTCCAAGATTTTTGTGCACTTTTTGTTTTGGTATTTTTTTTATCTTACAGTGTTTTATGTTATTGTTTTTGTTTCAATTTTCACTTTTTTTAGAAAAGAAGATAGATGATAGACAGATAGGTCATGTAAATTTGCTGGGTAGAGAAGTGGGGAGAATCTGGGAGGAGTTAGGAGAAGGTAAGTTATGTGATTGTAGTTGATATTCATGGTTGTCAACTTGACTACATCTGGAATTCACTGAAACCTAGTGGATGGGTACATCTGTGAAGGACTTTTTTTCTTAATTAAATCATTTGAAATAAGGGGACCCTCTTTGAATTCAGATCTTTGATGTGGGAAGATCCACCTTTAATCTGGACCACACCTTCTACTGGCAGCCTATATGAACATGGAAGAAGGAAGCTAGCTTTCTTTGCTTGCTTGCTCTTACTCTTGCTTGCAACTCCCTTCTTTCACTGGTATTAGAGCTTACTTTGGGATTCTGGAGTATACTGAAGACCAGCTGAGATAAACAACTACTAGATTCTTGGATCTTCCAATTGGTAGACAGACATCTTTAGATTAGTGGGACCACAGCCTGTAAGCCATTCTAATAAACTCACCCCTTGCCCACATATGTTGTTCTTCTCTAGAGAACAACTAACGCAGTTATCAAAATATGCTGGCATCACCTGGGTTGGAATCAGTGATGGACACAGGTGACACCTGCCCCCAGACTTTTGGGTCTGTGTGGGCCACAGTCAACCAGGAGTCACTCGCCTTACCAGGAGTCTGCCTGGTGCCTCTAGAGGTGGACGGATCAGGTATCATCATACCAAATACTGACCAAGGTCTCTAGGCCCAGGCCCGGGAGAGAGAAAGGCAGTGGATCTGCACCATCCCTTAAGACTGGGACAGCCAGTACTCAACCAGGCACCACCTGTGACCCAACTAAGATCCCAAGTGCTGGGTGGTGGGGTGCCATTGTGGTGAGAGACTACAGGGTAGGGAGATATAAGAGAGGGAGAAGTGGAATGATTTGTGGGCTGGGGAGAGAGGCAGATCTGGAGAGGTGAGGGTAGTGAGGAGCAAGCTGACTCGAATGGCCAGCTGGCCACCCGAGTCCAGGGAAATGTCTGAGTCTTGGCTATGACCAAGGGCTAGGTCTTTATCCAGGCCTCTGGAATAGTCAAGGGGGCCTGTGTTGATGTCTGTCATTCCTGTTAATGAAGAGGCCTAACTTAACACAAGGGCAGCCATGACAGACTGTGTACTAACAATACTGGGACTAGGCCTCACCATTACATTAACCAGGAAAAGCCACAGACTGTACCCTTTGGGGGACCAATCAGAATTGAGACAAACCAGTACTAGATGCTCTAGAACATTAGGAATAGCTTACCTAACTTGTATATAGGCTGCCAATTTCCTTGTAGCAGTGCCTTTACCAATCACTGTTTGACAAAACTTCTGTTACCTCACTCAAGCCCAATCAGGAGTTCAACCTCCCCTCCCCCCCATTTGAATCCAGAATTCCCTTATCCCTCCATCCTTTATTCCTTAAAACCTTGCCTCAACTGAGGTCAATGCTCTCCCTAATCCAACTCTGTTGAATTTGCAGTAAAGGCAGTTTGCTTTTGCATACAAACTTGGTTTCCAGATGGTCTATTGGGGGCTCATGACACCTGCATAACATTGTCACTGAGGGCCATGCAAGGGCCTGTGGTCTGGACTATCAACTGCGGCCATATTAGTGTCCAAGGGCCACACAGCCATGGGGGCCATGCCAATCTGGGTGGCCTGCACAGTCACCTGGAGCCCTGGTGACAACCTGGCTCTGCCTGCTGCCAAAGACCATGCACTAATGGGTCCATGGTCCGGCTGGGACTGGAGTCTATGTTGATGCCCCTGGTCTGTGTTGCCACCAGGGCTCATGTGGATGCCTGAGGTCTGAGCTGCAACTTGTGACCATGTTTGTGTCCCATGGTTGTGCTGCTGTTGGTGCCAGGCCTATTTGGGTGTCCAAGGCTGTCAGCTGGGGCCATGGTATAGTCTGCACCAGGCCTGCAGCTGATTGCCTTGTCTAGGTTCATGGCTCTGCCACATTCAGGGTCTGTATTGATGTTTGTGGCTCCTGAGACCATCAAAGATAGTGCTAATGCCAGCAGTCTAGACTACCACTTGGGGACATGTTGGTGGCCACGCTGCTGCATGGGGATCATGATGGTCTGGATGGTCTGTGGTTCCACCTGGAACCATGGTGAGTGACATCTGGGCAGGGGATGATGCCTAGGACTATGTCTGGGTCTGTGGTCCTATCACACCCAGGGTCTGTATTGATGTCTATGGCCTGTGTTAGTACAGGGGTCATTGGAACCATGCTGGGCTGAGCTGCCTTGCCCTTCACTGGCTCTGGGATGGTTGGTCTTGCCCCTTGCTGGTCCTGCAGCAGGTGAGCTGGCCTTACCTGGAGAAATCCCTCACCATAGGTGTGCACCTCACCTGGGAAACATACTAGAGCTGATCCTGTGGTCAGGGACTCACATGAGCCAACCCAGAGGGCATGAGAGCAAGAGAGCTGATCCCCCACCCCGCCCAGTCTGCCATGTGGTGGCATGGGTGAGGGAAAGATGCCTCACTCCTTCACCCATTACACCTGTGGCAGGTGAGAGCTGGCCCTGAGGCCGCAAGAGTAGGAGAGCTAGCCCTGACCCTCATCAGCTGTAGTGCAGGAGAAAGCAGCCTCTGCTTCCTGTCTAGGCAGCACACTAGGACTGACCCTGTTGTCTGGAATGCAGGTGAGCCAGCCCTCAGCTGACCCTGCCCCTGCCCTCACCCCCTACAGCAGTTGGGAGACAGGATTCTGCATCTTGCCTGGGAAAAACAGCAGATCTGGATCTGGTGATATGAGTGAAGGGGACCTGGATCTGAGAGCCTGAGGGCAGGAGAACTGGCCCAGCTCCTTGTGATAGACTGCATTGGGTAACCTAGCTGACGCAATGCTGGAGAGCTTATGTGGGTAGTGATGATGAGTGATTCCTTAAGAATTTATAACAATTGTACATATATATACTTCAAATATGGTAGCTTCCAATTTCATAAAACAAACAATAAGACCATGATAGCAATGAGTGACTTCAGTACCCTACTATGTCATTTAAAGATCAATATAGGAACTTCAGAGACAAAGTAACTAAAGAAAAGAGGGAAATAAGACTTGCATTAATAAATTAGAGGTAAAAAAGACATTATAACAGATTCCACTCTAGAAAATCATCAGGAGATAAGAAGAAAACTTGAAACTTTAGCAGATTTTAAAACAATGAAATATTTGTTTGATAACATGTCCATCATAATAGATGAGGACAGACAAACACTTCCCGTAAAATCAATTGTGAAACAATGGTGCCAACTCTTTTTGCTCTTGTCCCATTAGTACTTATCTTAGCTAGAGCAGGGCCAGAAGAGAAAGACTTAAAAGGAATACAAATAAAAAAGTAAAAAGTAAAAAGACTATTGTTTTCAGATAACATAATCTCATATTTAGAAGATCCTAAAAACATGACCAAAAGACTTTCAGACCTGATAATGCTTTAGTTAAACTAGCAGGATACAAAAATCAATATACAAAATTGGGAGATGTCATTTCCTTTGCATAAAAATCAATTAAAACATCCAATGGTCAAAGACTTTAGTATAAAACCTGAAACACCAAAACTGTTAGAGGAAAGCACTTCAAGATACACCACACAAAGGCAAGAACGTTCTGCAAAGTACATCATCTAGTTCAGGAAATAATTCTAAGAATTGATGGGAGGCCAAAATTGATGAATGAATTAAAAACCTTTTGCTTAGCAAGGAAAAATATCACTAGCATGGAATGACAGCTTACAGAAAGGAAAAAAAAAAACCTTTCCCAATTATACATCAGGAAAGGGATACAGTGTCAAAAAAAAATAAAATCACATAAGTATATAAAGTACCTTCACAAAACTCATTACTTTGTACCCTTTACAATATTATTAATAAAATGAAAACAAAAGAATCACATTCATATGGTTACTTGACTGATGAATATTAATAAAAGTATTTCTCTGGGAGCCCATTTTCATCGTGTTTTTGATTAATATTATTTTAAAAAATATTTATTATGTATACAACATTCTGCTTCCATGTATATCTGCACACCAGAAGAGGGCACCAGATCTCATAATGGATGGTTGTGAGCCACCATGTGGTTGCTGAGAATTGAACTCAGGACCTCTGGAAGTGCAGTCAGTGCTCTTAACCTCTGAGCCATCTCTCCAGCCTGATTAATAATATTTTTAAATAGGCAAGAACAAAATATTCTGATTGAAAAATATTCTTGAGGATTAGTAAGATAGCTCACCAAATATAGGTGCTTGCTGTCAAACCCAACAGCCTGAGTTTGTTCCCTCTAGACCCATATGGTAGAAGGAAAGATCCAACCCTTACAAATTATCTGTGGGCCCCCATGTGTGTCCACCTGCTCTCTCCAACATAACCAAATAAACAAGTGTAATTTGCTTTTTTAGAAGGTATTAGGGGATGAATATTAGGAGTGGGGACACAGTGAGAAATAAGTGCGTGCATGCGTGCGTGCGTGCGTGCGTGCGTGCGTGCGTGCGTGCGTGCGTGCGTGCGTGCGTGCGTGTGTGTGTGTGTGTGAAGTTCTACAGTGGCCACCACCTCAAGGAAGGGTAGAAAGTTAACAGAATATGGATGATCCCAAGGGAATGTTTCTAAGACTGCAGGTTCTTTGGAGGATAAAGTTTAATACCAAGATGATATAAACAAGGGCCACAATTTATTTATTTATTTTCCCCACCCACTAGAGATGCTGGTTTTTATTGTAGTATACACTTTACAACTAATTATGAGATAAGTCAAAAATACTACCAAAGACATAGTTGTTTTTCCCCAAAATTTTGGAAGTTTCAAATACATGTACTGCTATAAGGTCACCAAAAGGAGGCTCATCCAAAGATCATAAGGCATTCTGCCATATATTCCCAGAGATCCATGCCTAGGAACCAGGGGCCAGTTCTGTGTCACTCTTGGAGCTCCTTTATCCAGGAAGTACTAAGCCATTCCTGATGTCTTCTACATTCTTATGTTTTCTGTGTATTAGTTTCTTTGTTCCTGTCCTTATCTATATATTGAATATTGCATCACATCCCTTCAGTTTAAGTAAGTTCACCCATCTTTAAAGGCATAAGTTGTAGTCTAATATACTCTACAGTAATGAGGGTTTCCATTTCTGAACTCAAACAACACCTATTAGTGTGTAGGTGCTTCCTAGGATGCTCCATTATTCAACAGTATGTCCCAGCAGGGTCTGTGTTGGGCAGCCTATGAAACCCAGTGGGTTGCAAAAGCTCTGGGGAGTGTTAAGCAGCTTTGCTTAGTGTACCTAATCTATGACAGATGCACAAAAATGATGTATCGTGCAACTTGGGACCATGTCTTACAAATACACAGGTTGCTGAACCCCAGGAGAAAAGAAAACCCAGGGATGACTCGTGTTTCTCTTTCTCCATTTAAAAAATATGCTTGAGCTAAGACTCAAACTCTCAGCATCTTATCTGCTGTTATGTAGCTAGTTAGGGAAGAAGGTATAATTATTCCACCTGTATTTCTTAGAGAAGAGGGAAAAAGAAGAGATTCTTACCTGAAGCCACCAGGAGGAAGAAGGAGAATTTCAGAAATATTCATATAGTCTTCCTATTATAACATCTACTCCTGATTAACCCATGAGCTCTAGAGTCTTAGTGTGTTTGTGCTCCACTGAACCAGTGGCAGGAGTGGAGGGAAGATGCCATTATAAGGAGCTTCAAGACATGCTCAGCAGACCTTATAACATTGCAGTCCATTCATACTTCTGGTCTAATGTAGCTTACAACAATGCTTTGCAGTATTTCTAAGTTTTGTAGGTAAAAAGTTCACAAAGACTACATTATTAGTGGCTTCCCTGCAAGTCTTCGAGGTGTGGTCAGAACTATAACAGTGTGTTTTCTGCTACCCTCTGTGTTCATGACGAGACTTCATATTTAGAAAAAACATTACAGTAAGGTAGCCTATATCTACAAGTCACTTCTGAGCACGGTAAGTCTGGCTACTTTGATTTAATATGTGCCATAATTTGAAACACACTGTATGTTTCAAGATTTGTCCTAACAAGCTCCCGAGTGATGCGAATGCTCATCGGCAATGGACCATTTTGAGGAGAAAGGACATAAACCTAAAATTCCCATGGGCATTAGGAAAAATAAAAAAAAAAGAGTTTTGATTTGAACATAAGGCAGAAGTATGTAGGACAGTAGAACAAAAGAAGAAGCTGGAAATATGAAAGACATTTTACTTTGATAGAAAGACCAGTAAGACTAGGGGCTTGTGTGGAAGGATATGATATGTACCGAGAATGGCTGGCAAGTTTGTGACCCCCAGGGCAGATTAAAGACTGGTATGGAAACATTTATGAGATTAAAAGCAAAATAGAACCTGAGTACATGAATCTTGTTGAGAACCCCTTTCATTTGTCTTTCTGTACAGTTGCTATGACTACTCTGCTTATGTGTACCCTAACTGGTAAGGGGTAATGCCTAAAGGGGTAACATGCTATAGGCAACTGGGTACCCCCATTTGCTAATGATACAAATTCATTAGCTTCATAGAGTTGAGCCCCACTAAGAGAATACCAGTTGAATGTCATTGAGTCCCATTTCTTCAGAAAGAGAGAGGGTTCTGGGAAATAAGAATGTCCTTCATCTTTGGAAGTTCAGGTAGCCCAGTAGTCTTGTCCTTATTATTAGTAGATGTTTGGAAACCAAAAGGGAACAGCTTCTTGAAGAGCCATGGAGGGAGGCAGATCCAGAACCGAAGATGTGGAGAAAATGATAGATACAAGCCAGAGAAGGATTCCACATTCGAGAGTTCAGACAGAGCCCTGTGGTCAGCACAACACCATGGAAATAGTCAGATCTCAGAGAAAAGGCCTTGTTTGCCCCAAGGGCAGGCCACTTTAAGATAGTACCATCTTGGTTCTTTATCAGAAGACAGCAATAGATAAGAAGCACTGTTTGGAAGCCTCCAGACAGAGATACAGATCTGTGCATTGCTCATGTTCCAGCAGTGGAAGCAGTAGTGATGGAGTCTGAGCCCAGACAGTAGCTGAGATCCAGAGGGCTGAAATGGCTTTGAGAGGTCAGCATTCTCCCATTATCCATAATGGGAGGAGAATAAACTTTCATATAGGAAAAACCATTTAAAGTCCACTTTAAAACACTGCAAATGCACGAGAACTTGTTTCCAGAGCCACTGTTTTGTAAAAGTATATACAAAAAAGTGTCCAAGTGGTCTATCATTAAATACATTTGGAAATATTTTATTCTCTATAGTTCTTTAGTAGAACTGAGGAATCTTCTGTCTATCAGGTGTTTCTAATAAATTATCCTTGAGTACTCACTTCTTGTAGTACCTATTAATATTTTCACTTAGCTAGTATTCTGCTGTCAATGCTGAAAAACCTAGGATGCAAGGACAAAATTCTTGATAGTAACAACAACTTCTGTGTGGGCTAAGCAGAGTGAACAACAGTCACATGTGATTTTTAGAAGTGTCTTGGCCCCATCCTCTTAGATATGTACTTCTGCTGATTGGCTTTAGGAGAACATCTTCACAATCCTGAGCATCACTCCTTCCTAGATTCTAGGGTGGAATGTTTGGTCCTTTGCCCAAAGAATTAGAGGCCTAGGAGGAGGTGGTGAAGTGTATTGGTGGTTCATAAAATTGATGGTAGTAGGTGCTTACTTTCTTCCCAATGTACATGCTTACCCTTTGAATTTTATAACACAGTCTTTGTTTTCACAGCTAGAAACACCTGGGCATGGAGGACTAGAGACCATCTGGGATTCTCTCTTATCTGACATTCTCCCCATTGGTACAAATTTCTTAGAAGAAAATGAGCTTAAGCAATCATTCCACGGTGACTGAGTTTCTCCTGTTGGGGTTAACCAAGGAGCCTGCGCTTCAGCTGCCCCTTTTCTGTCTCTTCTTGGCTATTTACATGGTCACTTTGGTGGGAAATCTTGGCATGATTGCAGTCATCAAGCTGAATTCTGAGCTTCATACCCCCATGTACTATTTTCTCAGTAGTCTGTCCCTTTTAGATTTCTGCTACTCTTCTGTTGTTACCCCCAAAATGCTGGTGGGGTTTTTAAGCAGGGATAAAGGTATCTCTTATTCCAATTGTATGGCTCAGCTGTTCTTTTTCTGTATTTTTGTAATTTCTGAATGCTACATGCTGGCAGCCATGGCCTATGATCGTTATGTGGCCATCTGCAATCCACTGCTGTATGCTGTCATCATGTCCCCTCGGGTCTGTTCTCTACTGGTGGCTGCTGTCTTTTCAGTGGGCTTCACCGATGCTATGATTCATGGGGGCTGTATATTAAGGTTATCTTTCTGCAAATCCAACATCATTAAGCATTATTTCTGTGACATTGTACCTCTTATTCAACTCTCCTGCTCCAGCACTTACATTGATGAGCTTTTGATTTTTGTCATTGGTGGGTT
Organism: Cricetulus griseus; assembly: GCF_003668045.3. NCBI lineage: Eukaryota > Metazoa > Chordata > Mammalia > Rodentia > Cricetidae > Cricetulus > Cricetulus griseus. Next base: position 151,729,906 of record NC_048597.1, on the reverse strand, counting down.
TAACATGGTAGCCACCAGCCTGACAATAATCACATCATATGGCTTTATCCTGTCCAGCATCCTCCGCATCCACTCTAAGGAGGGCAGATCCAAAGCCTTCAGCACCTGCAGCTCCCACCTGACAGCTGTTCTTATATTTTATGGATCGCTCATGTCCATGTATCTGAAACCCACTTCCAACGGTTCACTCATCCACGAGAAAGTGACCTCAGTGTTTTATACCACAGTGATTCCCATGTTAAATCCACTGATATACAGTCTGAGGAACAAGGAGGTAAAAAATGCACTGGTGAAGCTGGTAAGAAGGAAAATCTCTTCATAATAAATGTGCTTTTTACTGAGATGTATTCATGTATCCCTAATCATGTTTATATGCAAATGTTCATACCCTGACTCCTTAAAAGCAGTTTGAGCTGAGCTGAGGTTATCTATGTCATTGTATTGCAAATATTCAGATTACTGAATTATACAAACATAAGATTTACATGGTGCAATATAGGAAGTATGAAAGCAAGCACTAGCATATATTTTAAATTTAAAGCTTCATATCACTACTGGAATAAAATGTTTCATTTTTTAACCGTTCTTTTCCCAAATCTAATCCAAAGAAAGGGAAGAAACACAGTGCACTGCATAATCATTTAAAGAAAACAAAACCTAACAAAAATTCACAGCGTGATGGAATTTACCACAAAAAATTTTATAACAAATGTGGAGGAAGTTTTCTTGTGTGTTTACTGTAAAGGGCTCATTAAAATCCAACATACTATTTAAGTGTAATTCTAAGATGAAGGTTTAGCAAAGAATTAAGCTAATATGACCTCAGTGAGATACTTGGCATCTGGTCACCTAAGCAGAAGATAGCATATCCACATTAGGAAATATTTAAATCATATAAAAATATCATGTTTTACCACCCCATCTTGACCAGTATGGATGCAGTACTTTTAGTTCTTTGTTTTGTTTCTATGAGATGACATTTTTCTCTATGCCTACGTATCCTTAATTTTCAATTTAAACTATGTTTTGAATGAAAAGTTATATTCAACAGTTTCTAGAATGAGCCTGTCAATGTGAGAAGCAAAACAAAGCACACTGAATATAAACAGCTCATCTGAGCCAAAACAAGGCTGGCCAAGAATAAGTGCACTGAAATGACATCATGCATGTCTGGGGAAAAGAAAAGAAAAGAAAAGAAAAGAAAAGAAAAGAAAAGAAAAGGAAAACAAAACAAACAAAACCTCCAAAAGGGTCACTGCAAAGCAGTTGTTGCAATTCTGGTGGCTGAGGGTTTCTGTGAAGAACAGCACCAGAGTCTGTCTGGAGGTCACTCATTGATGTGATGCCTTCCAGGTAAGAAATGAGATAAGCTAAGCAAGACATGCTCAAGTTATTTATTACTTTAACGGCGTCAGTATGTCTGCAAAGGACTGATTTTAAAGGTTAAAATTAACCAGATAGCGAGAGTTTGAAATGCAGGAGCACATGATTGTTACCTAAAAACCACATCTGTCGAGTCCCATTAGGGGTATGAAGACCCTCTTCTGTCCATGTCTTTAAACTCACAATCATCTAAGAGACCCTGCTGCATGGAGGGTACAATGTATTTATTACAGCAATTCATTTATTCAGTTTGTGCTCAATAATAGACCCAACATACTAGGAAGAAAGCATTGGAATAGTTTGGGGTATGTGATAGACAGGATCTCTCCTTATTTTGGTGGATGACACTGATAGATAAAATAGCAGTAATTAAATAAGCAAACATTCTACTTACAGGCATAGAAGCATATTTAGAAAAAAACTGTTATATAAACCTAAGGATTTTATTCAGTACTTCTGTGTAAGGAAAGACATTTGGAATGAATTGGTAGCAGAAAGAAAATTGTATTTATGCAGGCTCATTTGAGGGGCTGTTTGAATAAGGAAAACATGGTACTGGCCAGCATGGAAAGTCCAGAATGCTTGTTAGGCTATTGAAATCATCTGGAAATATTTAAACTGGATTTAAATTAGAGTTGAAAACATGAGCGGATTGAAACTTCTAACTTTGAATCAAGATTTATCATTGAATAGAAAATATGGTGTCCAGCAGTGGTAAAATTTGGTACAATTAAAACAAACTTGTAAATAAGAAAAATATAAATCACAAACACTAGTTGAGTTTTATTTAAATAAAAGCAAAATTAGGTGACAGGGCTAAATGTGTGGACTTTATACATGTGTGATTTTTTCCCCCCATGGATCTGAATTTAATATAAACATGGGAAAGTTAGTTATGTGATTGCTGTGATAAAACACACTTTGTGTTAAATAGAAGTTAGAATAGTAGGGCTTTACATCTCTTAAAGGAAAAATTAGTTTTCTCCAATGGAGTCTCACTGAGTTTACAAAGCACACCTAAGGGCAAGCCCCATGCCCAACAGTAGATGGCCAACACAAAACAAACTCAGTGGTATTTTTGGAGGATTTTTTTGTTTCATAATTCTTTGTCTTGTCACTTTTCTACCTTTCAGGTTTTTTGTTTATATATTATGGTTTCTGATTCTGTCTTCTTATGGGATTCTGTGTGAACAAATGTGTGTGTCTTTGTGTCTGTATATTTTTCTTGTGCTTTTTCTTTGACTTTTTTTTTAAAAAACAGTTCGTTTCTTTGTATGTTTTGTCCTATTCTGGTTATTATTTTATTATTATTGTTTAGATGCCTGTTTGTTTTCTAATGAGAGAGAGAGAGAGAGAGAGAGAGAGAGAGAGAGAGAGAGAGAGAGAGAGAGGGGATTTGGGGGGTGGGGAGGTGGAGAGTGTCTGGGAGAAGTTGGGGGGGGAATCATGATCAGAAAGTATTGTATGAAGAAAGCTGTTTTTCAGTTAAAACTGTTAGGGTTATGGTGGTGGGGTTAGGAATACCCAGAAAAGTAATGAGAGGGCTTGCTGAATATGAGACTGTCACACTGACTAGTTCAGAGGAAAGAGAAGGGCTCTGGAAGACAGACAATTCTGGTCTTGGCAGGCTTCCAGGCTCCAAGCATGCAGGCTTCCAGGCTCAGAGCAGCTTTCTCCCCAGAGGAACACATGTGAGGCATTGTTGTTTTTCACATGTCCTAACAGACTGCAAGAGCATAAATGGTAAGAATGGTATCCACCTCAATACTCTAGGAGTGGATGTAGAAAGACCACCACATAGGCAAACAGCTAAATATGGTGGATCAAAGGACAACTACAACTGCATCTTGGTTGATATGTCTGTCAAAAAGCCCCTTTGTGGTTAAACATTCTTGAAGCTGTAGTTAGGTTGTTCCAGACACTAAGGCATTAGAGTACCTCCTCCCCTAATGAAGGACTTTCAACCCCAAGAATCTGACATTTTGTTTTTGACACCTGTTCCCTGTAACCAGTCTTTCTCTGTTTTTCCTGCCAGCTCCCAAATAATCATCTGAGGGACTTCTTATTTATTATGAATGTTTGGCTTTAGCTTGTTCCTAACTAGTTCTTTTTTTTTGTTTGTTTTTTTGAGACAGGGTTTCTCTGTGTAGCTTTGGAGCCTATCTATCCTGGCACTCACTCTGGAGACCAGGCTGGCCTCGAACTCAATGGAGATCCGCCTGCCTCTGCCTCCCGAGTGCTGGGATTAAAGGTGTGTGCCACCAACGCCCGGCTTCTAACTAGTTCTTATAACTTAAATTTATCCATATCTTTTAATTTATGTTCTTTTATGTCACTTGGTTACCTTTTCACTGTACTGCCTATCCTGCTTCCTCTCTGCCTGTCTGGTAACTCTCTTTCTTCTTCCCAGAGACCTCTTTGTCCCCAGAAGTGTCAGGACCCATAAGAATGGCTCAGCTTCATCATAACTTGAAGTCAGAGAGTTCAAAACTATCCTTATTCTTCCAAGGTTAAGGTTATAAGACCTAAAGGTTTAAGGTGTGGCTATTGAAGGATTTTTTTGTCTAAGGCATGGATGTCTTACCTATATAACAAGAGACTTGGTCTAAGGTCTGGTTATCCTTAATCCTCAAGGTCAGATAATGAGAGATTTAGCCTAAGGTGTGACTACTGAATGTTTGGAGAATTAAGGAAGTAAGTCTGTTTGTTCCTTGTATCATGGTAAAGAAGTCTTTTGCCATTCCCCTGCTTTTGATTTGGGTATATTAGAATGTTGAGCATTAAACTTGGGGTTTTCAGTATTCACTGGAATGCCCTCCTGACTCAATTTTGTGTCTTTGTCTTTTCTTTAGTTTCTTTATCTGCCATTTCTCAATTCACATTCCCCCTCTCATGTACAAATCAGGCAAGTAGCCTGGATCTGACTGAAGCCCCCCAAAGATGGGTTCCTACACAGAAGTCCTGCCTAATCTCTTCCTGTCTAGCTATTGATCAATCAGCTCTTTATTAAACCAATCATAGTGACACATCTTCACACATTGTAAGAGAATATTCCCACAACACTTTCCTGTTTGTTGGGATCATGGGGAAGAAAATACCATGGAACTAACATCTAGCCCACCCTGACTTTTGACATGAACTGTGTCAACTCACCTCTTGAATACTCATTTAATACTTCTTTAAAACCCACACCATGAAATCCACTATGCGGCTCCTAGTCTTTCGGAAGACCACTCCATTCACTCCTTGAACTGCTGACTGAACTTCCTGCCTTGGGGCAGCTCCCTTCAATCTCTGGAGCTCCAGCTTAGTTTATCCATAATGCTGTGCTTCCTGAGTCCACTCCATCTTGGGAGAGCTTGTTTTCTGCAGCCTTACTTGTGCTTCTTTGCCAAACAAACATGCGCTCAAATTATCTCTGTTTTGACTGAACTTTTCCTTCAAGAATCAAAGGACCCCATAATGATACCTCATAATCCTCATGATTATGATAGACAAAGTATTCCAATTATTTGCTGTAAACAAAGTTTTCTTTTACAGATTCTTTGAGTCTTTTAAAAATAAATTTTCTAACTATTGGAGAAGAGAACTGTGCCAGTGTATTTTGATCATATTCACCCCTCTCCTGCCTCCTTCCAGATCTACTGTCTTCCCTGCCCATCCAACTTTTTTTTTCCTTTATAACCCATCAATTACAATTTGTAGTCTTGAATGTGTGGCCTACTGGAGTGTAGTTGACTTGCCTGGGGTGACACCCTTAGAGAAAGCTGATTCTCCCTCTCTCAGTAGTTATCAATGGTCAGTAGCTCCTTGGCTGGGGGTAATATGGTGCTTCCTAAAACATGCTAGCAGGTTGAGCTTTTAACAAGAGAAAAATATAGGTTTGTGCATTAGTATAGGTATTTGTATCTATCACCTATTTATCTGTCTGCCTATCATCTACATAGTATTTATTTATTTATTTATTTATTTATTTATTTTTTTGGCCCATTTCTCTCTTGAGTTGAGCTAGTCCTAAGACTTGTTTTTCCTATTCCAAACAAGAAAGGTGAGACTTAGAAGTATCCTGGCTTTCTTTTTGTACATACCTTCTAGATCCAATTTCGAGAAAGGAATCCTAAGCACAGTGTAGTAGTTTTGATGCTTTGAGGAGACAGATACCAGAGTTTGAGAAAGTGAAGCCTCTTTCAATGTTTGGTGCATGATATTGAGACGAAAAGAACTGAACAGAGAAAGAGCTGCACACACCTTCTGAGTTGCGATAGAATACCAGTGAGCAAGGTAAAACTGGCCTAAGTTACATAACTTTATGCTGGAGAGGGGCAGGGCACATGAAACCAAGAATAGTAACGGCTGAGAGGCTGGAAGGTGAAATCCTGTTAGTGCCTGTAGTAACCAGCTAGCTGTGCCAAGTCCATCCATCCAGGGAACAGTACACAGACTGTTTTGAATGCTTAGCATAATCAGAAGTCAGAAATATTATGACAATAGTACAGCTAAATTTTCTCAGGAGTAAATCCAGGGTAGAACTGTCTTTTCAAAACTGGACTTAAAGCTTTTAGTAGCTCAACCTCGTTAATAAATAGTTTCAAAACAAAGCTGAATTCTATGCCCTCTCCCTTTTCAGGATTGTGCTATGCAACTTAAGCTAGCCTACAACTGGTGATGCTCCAGCCCCAGCCTCCTAAGGGCAGAAATTGCTTGTGTGTATCACCATGCTTGGACCTTAAAATAAATTTAACATCCATTAAAGTAAGACAAGAAAGTCTGAATATGAACCAGTGTAATGTTAGCAATTTATGAATAGATTAGAATGCCATTTCATGCAAGGAACTGAATATTATGTCTCATAAGCAAGGGAAAATTAATAGAAGATGGACAGAAACAATAGAGATGATGGAATTAGGGGAAGGGAGCCTTGAAATGTTTAGTGTAAAGACAATATAAGGTTAAAAACAAGCTTATAGAGGGTACAATAAAAACATTGCAAATATTCAAAGAGGAGTGACATCAGTTACATCAGTATAGAAGGGCCCACCCTGCTACATGAACCTTGAAGAGTTGCCCAAATTATCAGGATCAGCTTTGCTAGAATTTGGTCTGTAGTGGTCAAGTAAATGATGGATCAATAAAGAGGCAGATGTGGCTATTGCTCAGCAATTAAACACTTGCCTCACAGGCACTAAGCCCCAAGTTAACTTCCCAGTACTCCTGGGGCTTCCTGGTAGATGCAGAGTATTCAGTCTGTGGTCACACTGTGGGGCCCTAGTCCTCAGAACTGGAAGGAGCAGATTACATTTAATTTTAAAATAATTATGTTTGTGTGACCTTAACCTCTGGAGGGCACATGGCAGGAGATACAATATTTGTCTCCTTTGCCCAAAGTAACAGAAATGCCACTGCACATGGCACAATATAATTTGGGATTTCCATATGTAGGTTTTTTTGGTCTGACTGTGGCAGGTTAGCCTCTGACATCCACAGGTGTGCCATGGCATGAGTGTTCACACTGACAAACACATGCACAAGCATCACCACGCACACACATGTTCACATAAAAAAAGAGTGGCAAATACATTGAAAGCCTAACAGTTAAATCTGAAAAGAAAATCTTTGGAGGAAATTAAAATATTCAAAAGTAATGTATATATCTGAAAGTTATTAATTTTATGTGTATAGGTGTTTTGTGTGCGTGTATGTGGCTATATGGTGTTCTTGGTACCTGTGGAGATTGAAACAGGGCATCCTCTGGAACTGGAGGTATGGATGGTTGTGAGCCATTATGGGGGTGATGGGAGATGAACATTGGTCCTCTGCAAGAGCAGCAGGTGATCTTAACTTAACCACTGAACCAACCATTTCTCTAGCCCTATACCATGGACTCTTGAGAGCCATTCACCACCCCCAGGCAAGACTCATGTGAATAACTACCAAAGAAGACTAACTTTTCAACTCTGGTCTCTAGGATCAGTGCCAGCAGAAGTGTGGCTGAAGGAGAAGGGCAGTACCTACTGCAGAGCCAATCTGCAAAGACTGAGATTTCTAACTGTTCTTAGAAACATATTTTCTTTCCTCTCACCCATCCTCCAACTCCCCATCCCTCCCTCTCTTCTGCTTTATTCTCTTACTTTCGTTTTGGTTTTGGCAGTCAAGGGAATCTTTGGCAAAACGCCAGCTGAATACAAGCCATCAAACACGTGAACGAGCAGCAATTTGATTATTTCCAGACAAACAAAAGCTGAGTGATGTGCTGTCAACACTCACTCATCCTATGAGAAAGACAGAGTGACAAGAAAAGGGATTAGACATTAACACAAAGCTAAATGATGAACACAAGATTTCCAGAATTTAGTATTGCAATAGTTTTTATAAATATACCTTCTATATGTAAAAGATTGAAAGACATATACATGAAAAGAATTATACCTCATTGAGTACAGAGTATGTAGTGATGTAATTTGTCACAAAATTTCTTTAAAAGGTACAGATCCATAGGAACATAGTGTTTTCATGTTTTTAACAGTAAATCTCTGTCCCTTTAACCAACTTGCTATACATTTGGCATGCTATTTATCAACCCATGGTAATCATTAGGTAAGTATCAAAAATGTTTATGTGAAATAAGGGGAGGGAAGAACAAGAGGAACAGCTGTGTCAGCTTTCCTTTGCCAGGGTAAAGCTTTGCAGACAGTCAGCCTATGGGGAATGGCTTATTTTGTCTCACAGTTTCTGAGGCTGTAGTTCATACACAGCTCCTGCATTGTTCTTGGGACTCTGTAGCAGAACACCTTTGTGTGGACAGTGCAATGGAGAAAAGCTGCTATATCATTGTGGCCAAGAAGCAAAGAAAGAGGAAAAGACTGAGATCTTAACATCCCATTAAAGCATCTCCTCTAACGACTTCCTTCTGTTTGATTCCACCCAACAGATGCTGCACTACCTCTCAATACACTGGGAACCAAGTCTTTAACAAACGTTACTTTAGAGAATAGTTACTATCTGAACCATAATGGTACTGCATTAAATCAACTAAACACACAAAGAGGCAGTAATTGGGAGAATGAGAGGCATAAAAACTACAAAACTTACTCAAATAAAATGGGAGAATTGCCAGAAAGCCTATTATATCAGTATTCACTTTAAATGTAAATGAGTTAAATTGCCAAATACAGTGTTCCTATATAGTGGTTGAAAGAAGACAATAATCCAACTATAGCCTTTTCTTTGTAAAACAAGGTGGATACCACAAATAAGTTGAAATATAAAGTACAGGAAAATAACTGATGAAAATAGAAACCAAAATCCACATGAGAGGTTACAGTTATGTGAAACAGCATAGACCTTGAGTCAAAACTGTTGTAGGACGTACAGAAGGCTTGTCTGTTGACCAAGGCATCAATTTACCAAGCACCTATACCAAACAACAGTGTCCCAGAATAAAGTAAGAAAGTTTTATAATAGTTGGAGACTGCAAGTCACAATTTTAATAATGTCTAAAACAATTAGAACATGGCAGATAAAAAAGACATACATGTCACCTATATATGGCATCCAACTACAGTAGAAAGTATACTTTTATCAAATACATGTAGACTGTCTTCCAAGATAAACAGTAAGGCACACATTTTCCTAAATTTAATATAAAGTGTATGTCTTAATTAGGCTATTTATTTTTGTAAAGAGACAACATAACCATAATAACTCTTATAAAGAAAACATTTAATTGAGGAGGCAGCTTATATTTTTAGAGGATTAGTCCATCATCATTATGACCTGGGAGCCTGGGGGCATACAGGCAGACATGGTGCTGGAGAGGTAGCTGAGAATTCTACATCATGCAAGGAGACAGGAAGTGAACTGGACGCGATGCAGTATTTTGAGCATGGATGAGACCTCAAAGCCCACCCCCCACACACTTCCTATGACAAGGTCATACCTACTCCAACAAGGCCACACCTCCTAATAGTGCCACTTCCTCTGAGGGCCATTTTCTTTCAAACTACCACAATGTATTCTCAAACTACAATAGAATAAAACTAACAGTGAATAATAACAAAAAATTTAAAATGAGCAAATATGTGGGAATTAAACCCTAGATCTCTAAGTACCTGCTGTGTCAAAGAAGAAAATAAGGAAGAGATACTTTAAGATGAATAGAAAACAAAAAGTAAGATATGCTGAAGTTTATAGGATGAAGAAAAAGTTTAAATTTATATTGCACATTAAAAACAGGGAAGTTCTATCTTTATATCCATGGAATTAAAACCAGTAGCAGAAGAGAAGAAGCCACAGAGATTTGACTGAGTGTATGTGATCCAGATAATAGAAAAACAGCAGTCTCTAGCCTCAGTCTGCTTGGGAGGAAAAAACAACCCAGAAAACTATAATGAAACCTAGGTATGATGGTTGAGAACAAAGAGAGAAGACAATATAAAAATAAGGAAGTAGGAGTAAAACACAGCACAAAACATGAAAATAGAAGGGAGGCTACTGGGGTGGGTTGGGATACAGGGAAAGAAGGGGGATGCAGAAAAGGAAAGGGCAGGAGATAACTAAAATTTTCTTTGTAAAGTGTAGTAATGAAGCCTAGTTCTTTGGGAACTAAGTTTTCAAAATTAGTGGTGGTTTTTTTTTTGAATTTCAAATATTTTTAAATTTCAAAATGAACAAAATTTAAAATGTGTAATTTTTTCACTTGACAAATTATCATTCATTAGTGAAAAACTACTTTGCAAAGCACAAAGTGAAATATGAGAGATTCTAATAATTATTAATATCACAAATACACAGATGTGATGAGCAAAGGGATCAAGACCAGGCTGGTGAAACCCACAGAAACAGTTGACCTGAACAAGTGGGAGCTCACGGGCCCCAGACTGATAGCTGGGAAACCAGCATAGAACGTATCCAGACCCCCTGAACATGGGTGTCAGTAAGGAGGCCTCTGACAGTAGATCAGTATTTATCCCTAGTATACAAATGGACTTTGGGAGCCCATGTCACATAGAGTGATTTTCTCTCAGCCTAGATACACCGGGGAGGGCTAGGCCTAGGCTCTGCTCCAAATGATATGACAGACTTTGAACATCCCCCATGTAAGGCCTCACCCTCCCTGGGAAGCAGAAAGGGAGGAGAACATTCACCAGTAGTCTTATCCAGGGATGGACCCTGCATACTACAATTCTGACTTCTAGACGGGATGTACCCTCTAGTGCTGTAGTGGTACAACACTTATGGGGGTAACCAACAACTTTCTTAGATTTTTAGTTTGCTTCCTAGAAGGGAATTCATACTTTATGTAAACTTGGCCAAAAGTCTATGACTCAGGAGGTCATAGGTCCCAAAAGGTAACTTATCATTGCTGTTTTGCTACATGAATATTCTGTCAAATTGCCTTCTAAATGTTGCTACCGATCTTGGTTAGAGAAACTTGTTTTTGCAGTGGGCAGCAGTTAATGGAAAGACAACTGGTCAAAGTTCTGAGAGCAAATGACTTCTGACTGCTTCACATTAAAGGGGATATCTATAGTCCACCATTAAGGCTTAGGAAACACAATGATAAGGTGTGCAGAAAAAATGTTGGAGCCAGAGGATGTGAAAGAGTGTTGTGTAGTGCTGTCTTGTGAATATGTAATATGGCTATTGAGCTTATCATCTCACAGCAACTGTGGTCAACAGCCAAGATCAAGCCAGACAACATTCCAGCATGGCTGGGGACTGACTCATGAGGCCTTATCCCTATGTCAGGAAGAGTTAATGACTTCTGGAGGTGTGAAAGTCATTTTTTTTTTTTACAGTTGTGTAGCCACTGCTAAGCTGCACATGCTCCTATAAATAGCTCTGCAATCATGCTCTTTTAAGCAACCTAACTAAACCCAGTGGGTCAAAACGGATCATAAAAGTAAGAGGGGACTTGTTGGGAAACAGAAAGGTACCAGAAATTGGTTGGGATGTGAATGTGATTAAGAGTGGTGGGATGTAATATAACCAAAGCATATTATATGCATATATGAAATTGTCAAAGAAAAAGTAAAAATAATTTTAGAAAACACACACTCCAGGAAAAACTTGATTAATATGATTATTGAAATGGCTTTGTAAAACACAACAACAAACTTAGATAAAACATTTATATAAGTTATAAATATGCATATGTATATGTACACATATATCTGTATAGACAATACCTATATGCATCTGTTACATTTGTGTAACTATGAGCAAAATACTTAAGAAAAACAATGTACAGAGAGGAGCTATCTATTTTGGCTCAAGAGGGTTCAGTTCTTGCTTTCTTGGGCTCATGGACTTGAGCAAAACATCATGGTGGCTGAAGAGTATGATAGTGAAGGATCTTCACTTCATGGTGGGCAGGGAGGGATGGAAAGAGAGAGGTCAGGACAAGATGAGGCCCATAACATCATGTTCCAATAACCTACTGTTTCCAGCTAGTTCCACCTTCTAAAATTTCTACAATCTCCCCAAATCATCTCCAGTAACACCACCAGCCTGGGACCAACCATTCAACACATGAGCCTATGGGGGCCATGCGATATTTAAGCCATGATAGTACATTGTGTTTATCTATATGTAACTAGAACTACATTTAAAAATTTTCCCTTTTTTATTGGTGTTTTGAGATAGAGTTTTGCTATGTAAGCCCGGCTGGCCTGGCCCCCAATATATGTAACTTAGAGCGGCCTTTAACTTCTCTCTCTGCACCTACGTGTTGGGATTACATCTGTGTACCACCATGCCTGGCTTTCAGAGCTTCAGATTTTATAAACAACTAGCGTATTAACTAACAAGAAAATAACTACCTGAAAGCTCCTGAAGAAAATTCAAAGGCAAAAGAAATGCTTATCGTCAATAACAAATAAAATGCACATTAAAAGTAGAGCTTTAGAAAACAACGGAAAATTACGTAAAATTGGTAACTTTTACTCATGGCAACAATATGGCAAAAATCTACAAACTGTAAATAAATATATAGCAAACAGTCTACTGATTTTGACTATTTCTTTTCTTAGTTTATGTGCTTTTTAATGTATGAATACTCTGTATGTATGCCTGCATGCCATAAAAGGGCATCAGATCTGATTGTAGATGGTTGTGACCCACCATGTGGTTGCTGGAAATTACACTCATGACCTCTAGAAGAGCAGCCAGTGATCTAACTGCTGAGCCATCTCTCCAGTCCTGATTTTGCCCATTTCTGAGACCTGTTTCTAAGATATCAACATGCCTGAGTGTTTCCTGCAGCAGAAAATTCACTTTATTAACAGGTACTGAATTTCACCAGTTATCTGGATGACTTTTAAAACTTTCAACCGGGAAAATGGTGCAAAATATATAGTGCTCAGAATGGAGTTCAGGGGTAGAGCTCCCACTCAGTATGAGGACCTGGCTTCAACCACAGCAACAAGGAAGGTAAAGCCTAATTGAAGTGTATTTGTATTAGATAAGTAGACTTCTTTCTTTTACTTTATTAGTTGATATTATATCATTAATCCAGTCAGTAGGTTGGTGGGGTTAACAAACACAAAATAAATATATGAAGAAAAGAATTTTGGAAAAAATCATAAAAATTTTGTTCTCTGAATTATGGAGCTGTGATGTGGAGGTGCTGGACTGTAGCTAATTTATTCTCCAGGGATGGTTCATGTGGGTCACTGCTCTTGCCTGCCTTTGTCCCTGGTGTGGTCCCCAGAGACACCTAGCTGAGGATAGCATGGGAGATTTCCATGCCCCACAGCTGACATCTACCTCTACTTTGCCAAAATCCCTTTGCAATAGACCTTCACGTCCTGAAGCCCTCTTGAGGGCCTGCTGCAATCTTTTGATCCAAATTTATACATCACCAATTTCTACAGTGATATCATGTGGGAAGCTGCAGGTGAGTGAATCACAGCTGTTTGGTGTAATTTTAAAGATTTTCCTCATCCATTTGGAAGGTTTGAACCTGCAATTACCCATTAGATGAGCACACTGAAGGATCCAGTTCAGGCTGTGCTACTAAGTAACTTTGGAGATTCTCACTTCTCTGGGTCACCATTCTGAACAATTTCATAATACTGTGTGTGTGTGTGTGTGTGTGTGTGTGTGTGTGTGCATGTGTGTGTGTGATACCATCTATTTTCAGGATGTAAAACAAGATTAAATTACTCTGTTCCCTGTCAAATGGAAATGCCTGTTTGCTAAAATAGATTTAAGTGTTTATGTTTCGACTAGCTAATTTTATATCATTACTTAAATTGAATGTTCAAATGCCACAGGTAAGTGCACTATAGCTAAGGTTTGACTCACTGTCTTCCTTTTCAAACATTCTTATTTAGATCAGGGACTCCTTAATCTAACATTTATCTGGAACATAGTGTGCCCTTTATCTACTTATCTCCATTGTCTGTTATCCAGAGTTCTATTCCGTATCAGATACTTTGGCTGTGTTCATGCATATTCTTCACCGTGGCACATTTTCTTTATCTCTTCTCTTTGAAACTGAAACTCCTCATCTCTGACCTGCTCTACATATTTTGAAAACTAACTATCCTCTCCAAATTACAAGATTTACCCAGGCACATGCTTGTGTTTAAAATATTGGTAGTTAATCTTCTTCTAGGCAATAGGCTTTCCCTATATTACCTTATTTCATGATTAACCCTCTACAGAGCAAATGCCATTTCCATTCTACAGCTTTGAAAACTATAGGGCTGACCTTAGTACCAACACTTTGCAGAGTCTATCCAGAACAATTAGGAATGTTTGCCCAGATGTTCACTACTAATTCTAGAGCCAGCATTCTTATAAGTAGTGTCGGCTTCAAGGCAGTGTGAGCTTCTCTATGAAACCTACCTTTAAGGGTCACCAAATGCTATGGTTATTCAGAACCCAAGGCTGACAGGAACGGGGGATCTGAGGTGAAGAAAACATGAAGTCCACTGTGCTCAGGTAGAGGTGATTTCTTCCCTGATTGCATTGTATCTATAATCCTATATAAATAGGTACCAGTTATTCAATTTATTCCCAATCTTGACCTATTCACAAAAGTGATTGTTTCCCTACTTTTCCACTTAAAATATGATCCAAGAAGGTAAAGAATATAGTGGTACTATTATTATTATTATTATTATTATTATTATTATTATTATTATTAGTTTTATACAGGGTATTATAATCTTAGTGGACAGCCTTGAGTGATCTTGAGCCCCTCTCACCCACAACTGCCTTACAAGTGATGGATTACAGATGTGCATGGCTGTGCTCAGTTATATTCCTCCTATGATGGCCAGTGTGCTCTACACAAAGTATTTAGAGAAGTAAATGCCCGCTGAAGTAAAAGAAATAGAAACTTCACATGTGTGTAAGGATTACACATAGAAATGTATGCTAAAGACAAGTCAGTTCAAATCTAAGTCCTAACACTAACATTTCCAAAACTAAAACATTACAGTGACACTCTAATGAGTCCAGAGAAGGTTTGAGGTACAATGAAGCTGTAAGTCCCTCCCATCCTATTTTAATCTTATCTGTAACAGTGAGTTGCTTTTGGGCAATTTCCTTTTCAGATAGTTCAGCCCTCAGCCTATAGATTTATGGAAATATGAATTTATATTTGCACTAACTATACACCCAGTATAGCTATAAGTATGGCCCAACACATTTATATTTGTTATTTGTTGACCACAATGTCATGCTACAGTTTTCAAAGGCTGGGCAGCCCTGGTAGGCAGCAGTTGCAAAAGCACAATGCCTTACATCGATTTTACACATTTGGCCTTATTTGATACTTAGAAGAGCTCAGAGAGGCAAATTGGGTATATTGCTATGATTCTCATTTTACACACAGGGAATCTAAAGAGAAAATTAAGGAAAATTTCCAGGGTCACAGACATTTTAGTGCGAAGCTGGAACATTTATTAACATACTCCTCCCCCCCCAATTACAATAACTTCTTTTCTTTACATTCTTGATGACTTTTGTTTTTGTTTAGGATAATAGCCATTCTGTAAAGTATGAGGCAGTATCTCAACATGGTTTAAATTTGCCATTCCTTAAAGCCTGGCAATGTCAGGCATCTTATTCATGTGTCTATTGACAATTTGCATGTCTTCTTTTTGAGAAATCTTTATGGTGTTTTTTTTTTTCTAGCTTTCATTCAGGTTATTTTATCACTATTTATGAACTCAATACATATAACATGATTATTATAGTAATATAAAAGGAATCAAGATTCTTACTTCTTTTTCTTTTTCTTTTTCTTTTCTTTTCTTTTCTTTTTTTTTTTGACAGGGTTTCTCTGTGAAACAGCCTTGGCTGTCCTAGAACTAGCTCTATAGACCAGGCTGTCCTCAAACTCACAGAATTCCATCTGCATCTGCCTCATGAGTGCTGGGATTAAAGGCATGCACCACCACTGCCCAGCAAGATTCTTACATATTTTCAATGGCAACCCCTTAGCAAATGATGACTTAAGAGAATTTCCTCACATTTCATAGGCTGACTCTTCACTCTGCTCTTTGTTTCCTTTGCTGTGAAGGAGCTTTTTGTTTGATGTGATCTTATTCCTGTGATTTCACTTCTGTTTCTTCAACCTTCGGGGTCAAATCAAAAATCCATCAGACAAATCAATGCTATGTATTATCTCATTTTTTCTATGAAAGTAGTTTCATAGTATATGATTTTTTAGTTTTATATATGTTTATTTACTTCAAGAACTTAGTAATACAGTTGACTTTCATTTTTGCACATGCCAATATCTAATTTTGCTATTACCCTTCATTAAAAAGAGAACATTGCAGCTCAAGACTTTCATGAAGGTGAATTTTAGCAAATCTTTTCTACAATGCTTTCCAAGTTTTTAATTGCCTATCTCTTTCTTTCTTTCTTTCTTTCTTTCTTTCTTTCTTTCTTTCTTTCTTTCTTTCTTCCTCCTTTCTTCCTTTTTTCTTTTTTTGGTTTTTCAAGACAGGGTTTCTCTGTGTAACAGTCCTGACTGTCCTGGAACTTGCTCTGTAGACTAGGATGGCCACTAAGGGTGAGGATTCTATCACAAAGTCATCCTTTAGTAATTTTTGATGTCTTTTTATGTGTCATGTAGATTTTTCTGATTTGGAAATGACAGTCTGCATTTAAGATGTTGCAGGCTGGGGGAATGGCAAACACTCATTGTTTGATGATATTTGAGACTATGTTTTTTTGATCATATTATACATTAAAGCTGCATCGTCTGTTCATCAGTTTGAAATACTAGCTGCTATGAATTTTGTAGGCAATTAGAGATACACAATAAATGAAATACATTGTTTCTTCTTGGCATTTTATGTGTATTGACTATATTTCATTTCCACATATTTAGCCAAGAAAAGTAATTTCTTGGTGACAGAAAAATCATACTAGAGTAATCTGTAATTTGTCTACCATATGTCATAGAAGACCTTCATTAGAATTGTTTTTAGGGATGGAGGAATCATGACGTGGGTACAAGAGATGGACATAGGCATTAAATGAGGTGATTAGATGATAATGTAAGCCAGAAGAGTAAGAATGGAGGGAAAGGGTGCTGCTGGAGAGACAGCAGAACATTTCACCTGGGAAAGAGGAGAGACTTGTGATAAAACACGTGCTACAGAAAATGTATGCTCTTCTACACTGTGTGCTGGACATGCTTAGCAATGTTTGGCCAGAGCCTTCATTGGTAGAATCCTGTTTTCAGATATAATGTGGCAAAATGATGTATACTTATTTCATTAAAAAGTATGGACTTAGAAACTTATGCATTTTTAAAACAACGCCAAGAACAGATGTGCTCAGTTTTATTGTTTTAAATGTAGATCCCCAGTAGCCTACAGGAAGTCAGTGCAATTGAATTTCTCACTTAGCCTGAGACAAGGGAGCAGAGTTAGACTTCATAAAGTGTTGGGTCACTCAGAAGAGAAAAGAAAGGTTCCAATTGATTAATTTTATTTTTGGCTTTTAATTACACAAGTCGTGAGTGAATCCAATTATGCAGAATCAAAATAAGTGCATGTAATGGGATAACGCACAGACATTCCCTGCCCCAACATCTTTCTAGTGCCATTTGCCTGTCTAGAGGTAACCACTGTTATCAATTCTGAGCACTTCATAATAATAGTGTGCATTTACAAACCATACAAACAATGAAAAAATAAAGCTTTCAAAACCAGAAAGGGAATCATATTATGCACTTCATTTTGTATACTGTCCTCAAACTTCTTCCAGTTTATTTAAAAGTTTCTTTACAAGAACTTAGTTATTTACACTTTTCTACTACTGAGGCTGTCTTACACTACTATATCGATTTCTCTTCATATTTCTTAAGACATCTGGATGTCAGATACCAACAAGTGGAGTTGTGGATTCAACATGTATTCAAATGCAAAATGTATGCTTGAGTTTTGAGGAGAAGCTGCCCAACTACTTTCTAAGAGGTGATGGTGGCTCACATTTAAATATTATGTCAGTCATCCTTGTTCCCTCCCTACATTGTTTTCAACAGTCACCAGCTTCTTAAAATAAAAATTCTTATCTCAAAGATGCAGAAAACAGTACATTGTTGTTTTGCATGCTATATATATTGGGCCATTTTTGGAGTTTAATGTATTTTCCTGCTTATTAGAACCTCTGTGAATTTTCTTCACATACATGTTCTTATTTTTTTTTTTTTTTGGCCTTTTTGAGACAAGGTTTCTCTGTGTAGCTTTGGAGCCTGTCTGTCCTGCCACTCGCTCTGTAGAGCAGGCTGGCCTCGAACTCACAGAGACCCGCCTGCCTCTGCATCCTGAGTGCTGGGATTAAAGGCATGCGCCACCACCTCCGGCCCCATATATGTTCTTAATGCTTTGAAGAAACTCTATTTTATATTGGTATTAATCACATAGTTTTCTTATGACTCAGTGCCCTGAGTAGTTATATTTTTGTGAGTTTGTAGCTTCCATTTATGCTTTGCTCCTCATATGTATGGCATCCTAAGTTCTGCATTGGACAAAACATTTTCTGTCATTTCATCTGACTTCTGACTTTTATGTTTTGCTTGGAATAACTTCATACTTCAATGTTATAATGATTTCTGTGTTTTCTTCTAGAACATTTATTTTACATATTATTTGAATTCAAACATTTAATCCAGTTGGAATTTACTTTTCATGTGTAATATACACATCCCAACTTTTTCCCAAAATATGGCTTTGCGTTGGTGGCACACGCCTTTAATCCCAGCACGCGGGAGGCAGAGGCAGGTGAATTCAAGACCAGCCTGTTCTACAAGAGCTAGTTCCAGGACAGCCTCCAAAGCCACAGAGAAACCCTGTCTCAAAAAACCAAAAAAAAAAAAAAAAAGAAAAAAGAAAAAAAAAAAAGAAAAAAAAAAAAAGAAAAAAAAAAGAAAAAAAAGAAAAAAAAAAAAGAAAAAAAAGCTTCTTTAAGGAGTCTGTAAACTTTTGACAATAAACTTGAATCCCTAGTTTTGTGATGTGTTAACTTCTCAAAATATTGTATGTAGGTATTTTATTCAAGTATATTAATTGTACAAAATGGTGGCCTTTTTGTTTTTTGTTTTTGGTTTTTTGAGACAGGGTTTTGGAGGCTGTCCTGGAACTAGCTCTTGCAGACCTTGTATATGCTAGATAGTGACCCTTGTCAGATGTACAGCTTACAAGTATTTCCTCTATATTTGAGATTGTTTCTTGTTTCCACTACTGGGAAGATTTTAGTTTGGTGTAATCTCATTTACCTATTTTTTTCCTCTTGAGCCTTTGGCATCTTTCCCAAACAAAATCCTTGCCCAGTTCATTGTTTTGTGGTGTTTTCCTGTAGTCATTTTAGCGTTTCAAGTCCTACATGCAAATTTGTTTTGATTTGATATTTGTAACTGAGAAGGCAATGAGCTGGTGCTATTCTGTGTGTGGAGTTGTCCGTGACTATTTATTGACAATGTTAAGAGGTTAACACTTCCTCAACAAGAACTTCAACAGCACTCAGAATAAAAGGAAAAACTATTTCATGAGCACGAAACTCAAGCTTCTGCTCTAGGAGGTTAGGTCATGAGTAGAAACATGTCATGGCTTATTTAGGGCAGGAGGTATTGTCATGATCTTGTCTACATGACCATCCTGGTGTGGGCTTTCATCCTTGATCAGAAAGAGATTTTTCCTGGAACTAAGCACATTTCACAGAAGTTTAAATGGCAGGTTTCTGGTTAGAACAATTTCATCTTAGCAAACAGAACTCGATGTGTAAGCAAGTACTTGTGGTGGTCACTTCTCGAGGCAAAAGGGCAGACAATGTGTTTCACAGTAGAGGAAGATCCAGTCTCACAGAAGCAGAAACCAGCAGTGTAAAACAGTTGGATCTCAAGTATGTAGAAGGAAGACACTGACTCATAGTTCATTTTCTAATTCCTATATGAAGTGTGTTAATCTTCTTGTCTGATGCAAAAATAAATACATAGAAGGGAACCAAATGCTTATTCCTGGGTGCGGTGTCAACTTTAGTTTTTTGTTGTTAGAAGATACAAATAATAACTATGTCATTCCATGGGCATTGTTTGGCATGTGGGGATTCATCAAGCTTTCTAAATCAAAGACATATTATTTCCAGCTTTACAAAGAAGGAAATATTGTCAGTGGTGTCCATATTTTAGTCCTTGAAGCTTGAATGACAGTGTATGATGATTACACTCTTGGTGCTGAATCAATTATAGTACTATGTTTTAAAATTTAAACATACATTGATGCTTGTGTGTGTTGGCTGATTGTGTGTTTTAGTGATGCATGTCTATGAGTGTGGGTGCATTGATGTTTGTGTGTGTTGGTTGATTGATTGTGTTAGTGATGCATGTCTATGGGTGTGGGTGCATTGATGTTTGTGTGTGTTGATTGATTGATTGTATGTGTTATTGATGCATGTCTATGAGTGTGGGTGCATTGATGCTTGTGTGTGTTGATTGATTGTGTGTGTTATTGATGCATGTCTATGGGTGTGGGTGCATTGATGTTAGTGTGTGTTGGTTGATTGATTGTGTGTGCTAGTGGTGTTTGAGTGTGTGTGCACATATTGCACTGTGCACATGTGGAGATCAGAGGACAACTTGCAGGAGTCCCATCCCCCCATTATGTGGGTTTTGGAAATTGAACTCAAGTCATCATGATTTGAAGGGGAGTATCTTTATCTGCTGAAACATCAATTTATAATATTCTTATGTTAAATAAAACAGTGGACACTTGCCCTAGAAGGGACAGAGAGAATTATTTCAGAGAAATTTGCAGTTCCTTTAATGACTATGTCCATTTTTTTGACAGGCTCATTTATCAGGTCACACCAGGTAGATGAACCCAACAAACCATTCCCAGGTGGCAGCATTCGTCCTCCTGGGGCTTTCTCAGGTATGGGAGCTTCGGTTCCTATTCTTCACTCTCTTCTTAGCAGTGTATCTTTTGACTGTCACAGGAAATCTTCTTATTGTTGTCATAGTGACCTTGGACCCACGCTTGCACACAACTATGTATTTTCTCTTAGGAAACCTTTCATTCTTGGACTTCTGCTATTCTTCTATCACTGCCCCCAGGATGCTGGTTGACTTGCTCTCACACAGCCCCACTATTTCCTTTGGAGCCTGTCTGACCCAGCTGTTCTTTTTCCACTTCATTGGAGGAATCAAGATCTTCCTGCTGACTGTCATGGCATATGACCGTTACATTGCCATTTCCCAGCCCCTACGCTACACACTAATTATGAACCAGACAGTCTGTGGGCTCTTCATGGCAGCCTCATGGGTGGGGGGCTTTATCCACTCAATTGTTCAAATTGGACTGACTATCCATCTGCCATTTTGTGGTCCTGACAAGCTGGACAACTTTTATTGTGATGTGCCACAGCTGATCAAATTGGCCTGCACTGACACCTTTGCTTTAGAACTTCTGATGGTGTCTAACAATGGCTTGGTCACTCTCATGTGTTTTCTGGTGCTGCTGGGCTCCTATACAGCCCTGCTTGTGATGCTCCGGAGTCACTCGAGGGAGGGACGCAGCAAGGCCCTGTCTACCTGTGCCTCTCACATTGCTGTGGTGACTATCATTTTTGTACCTTGCGTCTACATCTATGCAAGGCCTTTTAGGACATTTCCCATGGATAAGGCAGTTTCTGTGCTATACACAATGGTCACCCCCATGCTGAATCCTGCCATTTATACCCTGAGAAATAAAGAAGTGATTGCGGCCATGAAGAAGCTGTGGAGGAGGCAGACAGATTTTCTTGGTTCTTCAGAGCATTGATTACTTAGCAGTAGCCAGTATTTGAGGAACTGAAAAATAATTCAGAAGATCCAAGAAGTCGATAAAACTCCATGCCTGTTGCTTAAGAATTGTTTTAACCTTAGTTAATTTCTGGTGTCTTGACCATGAGTAGACTATTCCAGAACCGCTATGTGCCTTCTAGAAAAAAAAAAAAGTAGCAACTTGTATATAGTGTAGAGAGCATGTTCCAGGAAGGGTGTGGTGCTGACCATGCTAAGAATGTTCTAGTCTAGAAATTCCTTTTCAAAGAAATTTCTTAGGGGCAGGTGATTAAAATAGATGTCCACCACATCAGGGCTTAGGCCCTCCCCCATGTGTCCAGGCCAAGAGGGCATCCCTTCACATGGGATGGCTCTCAAAGTCCCTTCTTATACCAGGGAAAAATACTAACCCACTACCAGGGGCCCCCTAGAGTGCCGAGGCCTCCTCATGGACATCCATGTTCAGGGGTCTGATTCAGTCCTATGCTGGCCTCCCAGACAGCAGTCTGGGGTCCATGTGCTCCCCCTTGTTCAGGCCAGCTGATTCTGTGGGTTTCACCCGCCTGGTACTGACCCCTTTGATCTTCATTCCTCCCTCTCTGCAACTAGGTTCCAGAGTTCAGTTCAGTATATATCTGTGGATGTCTGCCTCTGTTTCCATCAGCCACTGGATGAGGGCTCTAGGATGGCATAAAATGATCTCCCATGCTCTTGGATAGGTAGAATCAACGTAGTAAAAATTGCAATCTTGCCAAAAGTAACCATTCTCGTTCTTGAACAGAGGGTGGTATGAGAGGATTCTTAAGTGTCCTTCCCAGTTCCACTTCAGCCTCAGAAGCTTTGGATTTTCTTTGCTGTGTTCTCCTGACTTAATCGGGTGCAGAAACTACACGTGAAAATGATTGAAAAAGAAGAACAAATGCGCTGAGCAGTGGTGGAGCATGCCTTTAATCCCAGCACTTGGGAAGCAGAGGCGGGTGGATCTCCATGAGTTCGAGGCCAGCCTGGTCTACAAAACGAGGGTGCCAGGAGAGGATCCAAAGCTACACAGAGAAACCATGTCTCGCAAAACCAAACAGAACAAGAACAAATGCTTCTGTTTCTAAAAAAACTATGGACTTTTTCTTTGGAAAAATTTCACTCTTGTATACAATGTATCATAATTGGTTCACAAATCCCTCCAAATTCCCCCAAGATGCCTTAAACACTTCTCCCTCCCAAACTCTCAAACCTTGCTTTTTTTGAGTCCAAGATTTGAGTCCAAGTAGAGCTGCTTATATGTATATGGGTGAGTCATCATCCACCTGGACATGGTGTAGTGAACTCTTATGACATTAGTTTTGAGACAAAGCCTTGCTATATGGTCCAGGTTGTTCTCAAACACATGATATTTCTGTCTCAGTCCCCCAAATTCTGAGATTTTAAGTGTGTCCTCACATCTGGTTAATGATTGCCAACTTGATATGATTGCAAGACTTAGATTGGTAGGTATCTTTTGTGCTTGCCTCTCTCAGCCCCAAAATAAATATTTGAAATAGAAAGCACAATAAATACGTGTTTTAAGGAGGCTACTTAAACATTTTGATTTATTGTTCTCAGAATGTTTGCCCTGTGAACTACCAAATACTTCCGGTAGACTACAAAATGAATGCATCTGAGTAGACTGGTAACTACACAGATGATTGGAAATTAAATGACCATTTTCACCTAATTTAGATCTGAACTTGAAGTGAAATTTATGAGTCTGAGGAATCTAAAGAGATTTATAATATTACAAATTGTAAGGCTTTTTACAATTGCTTGACAGAATGATATATATTGTGTCATTCAGAGAAAATTGACATTTTCTCTGAAATGATGGCAAACACCTACTTACTTCAGATAGGGAACTGATGACAGACCAAGTTAATGATACCACTGAAGTCCAATTTAAGTTGCATTTATTGGATTACTGACAGGAGTGTGGACAACTCAAAGGAAGATGCGTCATTAAAACCTCTTCAAGCATGGGTGATAACTAATGAAAGCTAAGACACCAGAGCCTTCTGCACAGTCTACATGCAACTTGACAAGTTGAAGAGTTTCCTCTATTCATCAGTTTTTACTGCTATCTAACCTTCAGGAGGGATGGGCCTTGTAAATCTTTTAAATTTCAGGGACTTCTTGAGACCTGTGAATTGTTCATTTCCAAATCTTAATTGATCAACCTTTAGAGATTCCTAAGTTTTTCTTTTTTTTAAAAAAATTTAAATTAGAAGCAAGCTTCTTTTACATGTCAATCCCAGTTCCCTGATTCCTTAAGTTTTAATGAGCTTCCCTCCAAGATGAAACATTGCACTTCAGAACAAATTACTAATTGAAAGCTTAATATTTCTTTCTTCTAAATGGGAGATGTATTTTTCCTATGTGATTTAATTGGCAAAGCAAATAATAAAGCAATCGTCAAAAGACTGACACATTATTTTGATTCTTCCTGTTGAAATCATTGCCTACCATTTTAAAAAATAGGTCAATCAATACAGGTCAAGTACCCCAATGTGTATTGACAGTAGTTGGAGTTAAGAACTGTGGGTTGGCTGGCCATCTGTCCACTGCCATTTGGCGTATACAATTTAAAGGCCCTCTACGTATAGGGTGTTTTCTTATTTTTAAATGATTTTTAAGAGGTGGGAAGAAATTTATTTGACTTGCTTATGGTAAAAAAACAGTGTAACTGCTATCTCTCAGCTGTGTATGCTTAATGTATACAATTTATATACTATCTGCTTATTTTTCTCTATATCTAAATCTACATATCTATATCTACTTATCTATTTGCCTATCTTACTACTGAAATGTACTTTGAATGATGATGAACTTGCTGTGAACATCTATTAGAGATGTATGTTTGATCAGATCTAGGTTTAGTCTATAGTTCTGAAATCTGTGATGTTAGAGCTCCAAATCATTTTTTGTTATCTATGCAAGCATGATGGCACATAACTGTAGTCTCTGAACTGGTGAAGATCAATGAAGACTTTGAATTCAAGTCCAGCCTGGGATATATAGAAGACTCCATCTCAAAAAGTAAATGATGTTTTATCCTGATTTAAAATAAAAATAATAAATTAGACAAGTAGAAATGAACAACAACAAGATAAGACAGGATATGAAGAATTAATATTATGTAATTGGAGGATTCAGTGCTCTATAAATAATCTGGAATCCTTTGTTTAATTTGTGCCATATGTTACTAAATTGGAACACAAGTGTTATTACATTCTATGTAATTTTTAGAGACATGTGTTTACCTCACTATTGAAAGGCCCACACAACTCAATCCTGTTTTTAGTTAATTTTTATAATAGTCTCTCTCTCTATCTCTTTGTGTGTGTGTTTGTGTGTGTGTGTGTGTGTGTGTGTGTGTGTGTGTGTGTGTGTGTGTGTGTGTGTGTGCGTGTGTGAGTGTGTGTTGGGGGGCATACATGACAGCCTGTGTGTGGATGTCAGAGGAAAATTTGTAGTGCTTAGTTTTCTCCTTATATTGTTTGTGGCCTGTTGATCAAATTTGTGGTCTTCTGTTTTAGGGGCAAGCACAATTACCCAGTGTTGAACCATCTTGATGCACTCAATATATTGTATATACATGGAAGCCTACAAAATATAAGAAAACATTTTGTACATGTTCAAGGACAATAAAATGGTCCTATAATTCTCACTAAAATCATATTTCTTATAAACAATTGAGGATCACTAACTGGATCTTGCTTACCTCCCCATCCGTAGGTCTACCTTGATTTGTCTCATAGGCTTTCAAAGTTCTGAATGTGTCAACATACTAATGATACAATAAGATTTCCTCAGAATCATAAGAAAGGAGTCTATATATGCTTTCATACCTAGAAACTCTACTTCATAGAAAACATATTTAGAGACTCTGGGAAGGCTGTAGCAAGGATAGTGGGTGACAATCTAACATGTCATGTATCTATAAAGATCTATCTTTTACTAGCTTAGGGTACTACTTGACTACTCCACATTTGTAGCACAAATTTCAGAAAAATTTCAATCTGACAGTCTCATAAGGATACTTCTTTTGACTTGTGATCAACATTATTTCTTCACAGCAGTGAGCTTAGATCACTTTAACACATTACTTTTTCTCCCATAGGGCTTGAAAGTGAGTGGTTCATGAGAGTGTGATGACATAATTAAGGACAGAGACATCTTAATTCTATTTGTGCAAACTCCAATTCAGAAATGCAAGCATAAAAATGTAAGGCAAGATGATGCTTCCAAAATTACTAATTCTTCAGTAATGGACTCCAGTGAGAGTGAAAAAGATGAAATTCAATCCCTAAATTCAAAATAGTAATTATAGTAACATGATTAAGCTTAGAAATGAATTCAAAGAGACTATGAAAATGGTTAGTAAAACAAGGAAATCAGTACATGTCAGGGCAGAGGAGAGAAATAACTTACATTAATGATAGTTGAGATTTTATCTTGTCCTAGTCAGAATAGCCAAGATTAATAAAACACAGGACCACACATGCTGGCAAGGATGATTGGGAAAGAGACACTTACTCCTTGCTTCTGGGAGTTCAACTGTTAAGAAACCTAAAATTTGTGGGCAAATAAATAGAGCCAGAAACAATCATGCTGAGTAAGGTAGCCAAAACTCAAAATGACAAACATTGTGCATTTTTCTTCTATATGGATGTTAGCTTTTATGACTTAGATATGTGTGTTTAATTTAGAACACCAAGAGAGGTTAAGTAGCTAGTATGGGACTAGATGTGGGGAGAAATGGATCTTTTAAAGAAGGGGAAATAGGTTCCAGATCCCCTGAACGAGGAGGTCAGTTTGGAGGTCTGGACAATCTATGGGACCACTGGTAGTGGATCAGTATTTAGCCCTAGTACACAATGGACTTTGGGAGCTCACTCCACATAGAGGGATACTTTGTCAGCCTAGAAACACTGGGGAGGCTCTAGGCCCTGTTCCAAATAATATGACAGACTTTGAAGATCCCCATGGAAGGCCTCGCCCTCCCTGGGGAGCAGAAAAGGGTTGGAACTGGGGGTCAGTGGGGGGCAGAGGAGGAGAGGAGGGAGAGGGAACTGAGACTGACATGTAAAAGAAGCTCGTTTCTAATTTAAATAAAAAATAAAAAATAAAATTAGACACAGACAAAAAAGAAAGCCACTTCACCTTCTACTGTTAAGTCTACCTGCTAAACTATTTCTGTACTTCTACACACACACACACACACACACACACACACACACACACACACACAGACACAAACACAGACAAACTCACACACAGACACACACACAGACACAAACACAGACAAACTCACACACAGACACACACAGACACACACACAGACACAAACACAGACAAACACACACACAGACACACACAGACACGCACATACACACACACACACAGACACACACAGACACGCACATACACACACAGACACACAGAGAAACAGACAGACACACAGACAAAGACACAGACACACACACACACACACACACACACACACACACACACACACACACACACCAAGTTCACCTATTTTAGAAGTGTCTCTGCTTCCCCTTCAGATCAGGGAAGGAACAAGAGTCCCTAGGGATCTCAACTCCAATCTGTCAAATGGACTTCCAGGAAAGTCATGTGTTAACACTGGAAAAGATGACACATGTAGAAAGAGAAAATCAACTTATCCTTTATCCTAGAACTTTAATATTCTTTTTAATTTTAAAAATAATTCCTGTAAACAAATAAGAAGTGGTGAATGGAGAGATGGCTGAGTGGTTAAGAGCACTTCCTGTTCTTCTAGTAGACCGAGGTTGGCCCCCAGTACCCAATTCAGACAATTCACAATGCCTGTAGCTCCAGCTCCAGGGAATCTGACAGCCTGTCCTGGCCTCCTCAATCACCCCACATAGCCACGCCACACTCACACAGATATATATATATATATATATATATATATATATCTGTGTGTGTGTGTGTGTGTGTGTGTGTGTGTGTGTGTGTGTGTATGTATATAGTGAATAAGTGAATATTGGGCTAATTTCCATTTCAGTCAGGGATACTAATCTATCATAGAAGAAATACACCAGAGTAATATGAAGGTCAGAAGCCAATCTTCTAGACAAGTTACTCACAGTATGAAGAAACAGAGGGGTACTAAGATCTGGCACTTGCTGAAGAGCAGAAAGCAAAGAAAGTAGGACCTGCTTGAGAGGCAGGCTGAGGTGGAAGAGCAGGTCATGTCCATTCCTCAGTTTCATTGAGTGCTTAGATGAAGAGGAAGGGGCCCTCTGTTTCTGAGGTGGCACTGGGAGTATATGGATGAAGCTGTGGGGATCCCAAGGGATCGTGGTTGGCTTACACTACAGCCTATGTCTAATCAAACAAATTCTAATGGACATAACGGAAGGGTATGCAACTTGATCCTGCAACATAACATGGACAGAACATATGATTTCTAGCTATGTAGTGAACAAAATTCAAGAATGAAATTGACCCAATGCCTCACTCACACTTGTGTACACACACACACACACACACACACACACACACACACGATAGATAGATAGATATGATATGATATATACATCTTTATTTTTGTGACTGCCAGGAAGGCAGGTGTAATCTAATGTAATCTACATTAACTATCGGTGAGAGGGACGATGGTTGTCTCTAACAGTTTGGTGCCACGCACTATGATTTTATTTTAAAGTCCACTCTTTGACAGAGGTGTGGGTAAGCTGAGGGGTAGTGAATGGAAAAAGTATTTTTTTGCCTTTTGTTATCTTGTTTTAAAGCATGAAACACTCGTGTTCCAGATATAAGGATAACTTTTTTAAAAAGCAGTTCAAGTCCTGCAAGACAGTTTCATGATAATAAAGAAGAAAGCCACGAATCTAAACAATTTAAGACAGAGAGCTAAAGAGAAAAGGCAGAGTGTGAGCATGGACTGGGTATAGTGAGTGGTCTCTGGGGTCCAACACAGAACACAGAGTTGTATGGAGTGGCAGCTTCCAACATGGGCTCCACAGCCAGACAAGTCCTAGACATGATACTTAATGCCTGTGTGACCTTGATCAAGATGCACAACTTCACCGTGTCTCAAAGCTTGATACGAATCGTGGATATACTAACAGAGTGCACACTTAGCTCAAGTCCACAGTGCTCAGCACAAATAGAATCCTGCCACTGTCAGGTGCTTCAGTTATGGGTAATGTTTGTCCTTGGGGCTATTTCAAAATGGCTAATGTGGTTCCACCTGGCCTGCTTAGGGCCAGAATTCAAGACAGCTGAGCTTCTTTTAAATTTATCCCAATGTCACAGGCCATGTAAAGAGTCATTCCTGAGGGCTGAGGGAGAGTCCAATTGATAAAGGGCTTACTGTACAAATATGAGGGCTTGGGTTTGATCCCCAGAACCCACATAAAAACCACTTAGTGTATGCTTCATACCTGTAACCCCAACACTGAGCAGGAGGATTTCTGAGGCTCAACAATCAGCCAGCCTAGACTACTAGGTAAAAGACATGGTCTCAAAAAAAAAAAAAAAGAGGAAGATGAATGTGCCTAAAGAACATCACTCAAGGTTGTCTTCTGACTCCACATGCACATGTCTTCATGCACACACATGTATACTGTGTATGCACATGTACACACACACACACACACACACACACACACACACACACACACACAGTCTTTGTGGAGTCTCTTGGGAGCCTTTGGAGATGGCAGGATTGGGGATTTACAGAGGTAACCATAAAAAGGGGAAATAGAATACATTGTTCTGAAGAGATAAAGGGGAAACTAGAATTGAAGAATTAAATGGGGAGGGAGATGGAAAGTCATGGTAGAAGAGAGGGTATGAAGAGACAACACTAAAGACTTTTTGAAATAGCTATATAGAGGCCTATGACTGCAGAATCTTCTCAAAATACATACACATATAAAAAGAGTTTAAATGGAGTTACAATACAATGGGAGTGATAATGCCCCAACTAGATATCTTATATTATCAAATAAAGCTTCCAGTATTTGGAATGGGTTACATCCTTTATAGTTGTTACCCCCCTGTCAATGGTGATGTTAGTTAGTGGCTGTCCTCTACAACTTGACAGTTAGATGCTATTGCTGAAGGTACGGCATACTTATGTTGTGGAACATTGGGAGATCTTGTTGGTACTCAACTGCAAGTCATGCTCACTGGCTAGCATTCATACTTCTGAAAGATGTTACACACTTCAGCAGAAGAGGAAAGCAATAATTAATCTCACTTGAGAATTAATCCAGGGAGCTACAGTAAGGAGCTGCCTGAAAGATAAGCCTCTGGTGCAAGAATGGCACACATGTTGTAGGAGTAACCAAACACATTTAAGTTGGACTTAAGGCTTGCTTCATAAGACCCATATCTAACACTGTCGATGAGACCAAGACCCTGAGTCTAGATAGGTCATAAGCCCTAGGGGAAAACCTAAGAATGTTTGAGAAACTCCTAAGGAAACCTACTGTTTTTTAAGCTTTATGCACATGTGTAATACGTTTACTTGCATTTTTACATATTCATACAAGTATATGTGTTAGAGTTATCCTGAAAGGAGATGTTGCTCATACCAGAAGCTATAGGTTGCCAGATAAAAAGCTCAAGTTTTTAGTAAAGTTTATCCTGGACACCATCAAAACAATATAAGCTTTTGTAATTGCTCTTGGTTGACCACCAGAATTTTGTGATAAGACCTCATTGTTACACACACCACACACATTGGTTACAGGGCATGGAGGAATCAATTTGTTATTGATTAGAGCACTTCCTTCCTGCTGGCTTTTCATACTACTGGAAAATGCTATGTAGGCTTCTGGAGGAAATGCTGTTAACAAGCTAACTGGCTGTGAATAATGTGAGCTTCAGTAATGACTGGAATGGCAAGATATGGTACAATAGTGGCATAAATGTTACTATGGTGACCCATTGATTTCTGATTGGATTTAAGGCTTAATTTATGCCTGGTACTATAAATCTAGACCAAAACCCATGGCTGGGGTGGGTACAGGTCCTAGAGATGAACCTACTGATACAATTTTCCTAAATGGACATAGTATCACACTGCTCTCTGAATACAATCTTAAATCTCATTGGAAAAATTTAATTTTATGGTGGCAGCACTTCATAGGAATCTCAGAACTCAGCAAAACTCAGAGAACAGGTTTCTGTGAAGTGCTCAGTCATAAACTGGACATCTGTGTCACAAACCCTCTTTCCCAAAACTCAGCAGCCATATGAGAAGAAATTTGGAAATATAGTGAGAAACAGAAGTTGGGGAGGACTGAGACAAAGCTGTGTTCTTTTGGCATGACAAGACAACTATGCTTATTAACTCTGACCAGCTCTGATGATTTACACAAGACCTGAACAAGATCAATCCAGTCAACATTCCAATATGAATGTCAGAGGTGCTCACATGTTCCCTCCCTTAGCTGAGGAGCAACTGAGAGTTGATGGCTTTTGGGGATAGTAGGGTAAATTTTCCTTAAGGGTGTGGCCCCTGGTGTTTGCCCCCATGGTCTAGTGGATAGCCTCATACTTGTGATTATATGGGTATCACAACGTGGACTTGGTGGGCTATGAAAAATAAACCTGAAAGTTGGGAGGAGGTGCTTGGATGAATCTTAGAGGGGTTAGGGGATGGCTGGATATTATCAAAATACATTGTATACATGTATGATATTCTCAAAGAATTAATTAAAAGTATACCAAAAGCAATGGAGATTAATTTTAAGACAGAAATACTGAAAAATGAAATTTGAGGAATGAAAAGCTCATTAAGACAAGTAAAACCTCAGTGAACAGTCATACCATTAGAAGGGACAAGTAAGACAAGATGGTTAGAGTTTGGTACACTTTTGCTTACCATGACCAAGTGTGTTTCATTTCAGGGATGCAAGGATGGCTTAATATACACAATTCAATAAATGTAATATATTGTAGATGTGATGAATAGATTGAAGTACAGAAATCACATGACAACCTCTATAGAAGCAGAAAAAGGCTATTGACAAAGTCCACCATTGAATGAAACTAGAACAGTGTCCAACCTTACAATCTGAAAGCACAAATCATGCCAATGCATATAATGTAACTTTTTTATTTGTAGTCATTTTTATTTTCCAAACATTCTAGACTCTCTAAACCTTGACTCTATTTAGGTTTAGAGATCCTTATTTAAAAACAGAATAGTGAATACAAGAAGAGTTCTCTACTTCTAACCTGGGGAAAGGGAGTCAGGGATGAACTAGCTTTACTCCGATATTCAGGAAGCATGCCCTAAGAGTGTTAAATGAGTACCATGAGTGAACTCTGTCTTACTGGTGGGTCAGGTATATAGAGAAGTAGGATAAATCCTTGATCTTCAGTCTAGAATCTTTTCTCAAGCATATCTCTTACTTTTGTAATTACTTAATTCCCATTCATTCTCCTTGCGTAAAATTCCTAGAATAAGTTATTTCCTTTACCAGGCCCAAACTGATAGAACTCTCAACAGTCAGATACTTCTGTCAACTATGCTAAATAAACACCTTATCCAGACTATGTTTTAGTGTTGAAATTGCAGACTTCACCAATAGAAGCTTACTGTAATGGCTAATATGGATTGTCAAGTTGACAGAATCTAGAATCACCAAAGAGACAAGCATCTGGATATATCTATGAGGGATGTTTTAGATTAGATTAACTTAGGTGAGAAGACACACCCTAAATGTGAACACCATCATTCTCTGGGTTATACTTTAGACTTCATTAAAATGACAAAGTAAACTGAACCCCAACATTAATCACTCTCTGCTTCCTGGTGCTGTGACTTCTCAACCAGATGGACTTTGTCTCCTCAAATTGTAAACTTAAATAAACTCTCTAATAAGTTGCTTCTTGTCAGGGATTTTCACACATAACTGAGAAAAGTAACTAATACACATCAAGAATCAAGGAATGACTCGCTTGGTGGTGGTGGAGCATGCCTTTAATCCCAGCACTATGGAGTCAGAGGCAGGCAGATCTCTGTGAGTTTGAGGCCAACCTGATTTATAGAGCAAGTTCCAGGACAGGCTCCAAAGCTACACATAAAAAATCCTGTCTCAAAAAAAACAAAAAAATGGCTCAAAAATATTTCTCAATATTGTGTTTGACCATTTGACATTCAAACTCAGAAAAAAAATAAAATATGAACATCACAAGGGATTGATACCACTACTATCTGTTTAGAAAGGGGTTCTGGGTTGGGAAGATGACTCATTAGTTAAACGTGCTTGTTGCCAGGACTGATGACTTGATTTTAGTCTCCTATGGTGAAAGGAGAGAAACAAGTCCTAGAACTTGAAATCGTCCTTTGAACTCGAAAAATGAAGTGTAGCTTGCGTATGCTGCCCACACAAATGAATGCAATATAAAAGTTTAAGTGGAATTCTTTTTCTCTTAACTTATTATTTCTACTTTAATTAATACACCTGGATGTGTTATGTGTGTTAGGGAAAATTGTAATGTCTACTGGTAGTGTGAGTTGCTATTCTACAGATATGAGGTAGTTCATAGTTTTGGCCAGCTTGAAAGAATGTGTTGAAGTCTGCAAAGCATTAAATTCACTTCAACTCTTTTCTGGATTCTTAATATTCCAATTAAGATAATTTACTGAATGTTCACTGGTATTGTAGAGTGTCTTCTTATCTCTTCCCCTTTGGCACCTAAAGTTGTTGTTTATTTCACTAAGATACATGCACAGATATATGTATGCCACACCAGCCCCATAACTATCAATATCTAAAACAGAAACCAGAGATTATGCCAAAACTACTATGATCTTACTAATAATTTAGGCAGCTGTAAAATTAACTAAAAAAGACAATGATACCAGAGAGAAAAACTCTCATTCCCCTTCCTGTGATAGAGTCTAGGAAACTTGTAGACATGAGTCATTTTGTAGGAATTCTGGAGTAAAACATACAGGAGTGGATATAAGAGAGAGATTCACTTCTTATTGTTATAGTCTATGCCATCTAGATGAACATATCTGTATGAATATATTAATCATACGTTTTTAATAATTTTTTTAGTAGTACTCATGCATAAAGTTAATGTTTTAATTTATTTTTAAAACCACAATTATTTATAATCATAGTTATACATTTATTTTCAATATGCTTGTCAATTTTTCTGGGCATTTCTTGCAGGTTAGTCAGCATAAAAAATTACACCAAAAGAGCAGGTTATATTTAGGAATATATGTGTATATACATCTATGCATGCAATCACAATCAGTGAAAAAATAGACCATGAATTTGAAGGAGAGCGGGGAAAGGTGTATGGGGGG
The DNA here is from genome assembly GCF_003668045.3 of Cricetulus griseus. Taxonomy (NCBI): domain Eukaryota; kingdom Metazoa; phylum Chordata; class Mammalia; order Rodentia; family Cricetidae; genus Cricetulus; species Cricetulus griseus. Next base: position 151,695,851 of record NC_048597.1, on the reverse strand, counting down.
GGGGTTGGAGGAAGGAAAGGGAGAAGAGAAAAGTGATTATGGTATCATCTCAAAAAAGTTAGAAAAATTGTCTTTTGGAACACAAACACAATCCATCCGGCTAAACATGTTTTTCTTTTTCTTCATTTTTATGATAATACAGAATAACCCAAAGCTTACATTTCCACTAACTTTCCTACATTAGAACATATTAGGCTCTGATGAATTAAAAGACGAGCCAGGATGAGCAAAAATGATGTCATAAGCTTATATTTTATAGTGCTGCAGAGATTTTATAGGAACAGGTACTGAAGGTAAAGAAAAGGTAATTTTGATTTTTATGACTTGGGATATGCCCAAATATACGTAAAATTTTGACATTTTAATAAGCCATTGTTATTGAAGCTGGCTGTACAGGTGGGTACTGGATTTTGCTTAACTTCAAAGCCTGCCTGCTCTTCGGAGAAAGCCCTGGGGAAGCATAGGCCTTCCAACCTTTAATCAGGTCCCAAGGATTTTCCAACTCATTAAACCCCTTGGGCCATATTACCTGCTGGCTCTTTTGATATTAGACAGTGCTATTAACTAACTTAGGCTTGTAGAGGACACTCTGTGCAAAGCCACCCTAGAAATCATGAGCAGCCCATAGTTTCTCAGAGCTTGGAGGAGTTGAATTAGGAAAAACAACTGAACAGATCTGTCCCCTTCACCCTGTGTAGTTACTCCCTAAAATTAATCAAAGCTATTTGCCCTGCATGGCAATTGGGCAGAAGAGTTATCCATTTCCTCTCCTGGTGGGGATGTAAAATGGTGAGTGTGCAGCTGTGTGTAAAGTCCTCTGCTATCAAACCTCATCTAGGGGAGCCAGGGGGTCTTTCATGGGTTTCATCTTCTCTCTCCTGAGAACTCCACTGAGCTGAGAGAGGTAGACTGTCAAAGTAGAAATGGGGCAGAGATTCTGTAGGGCAAGGAAACAGTCATTATCACATTGAATAAAATTGTCTTCTGTGTTTTCACATTCATGCTTATACATTCTCTCAATTACATGGAATTTAGATTCTCTCAATTATATGAAATTTAGACAAACACAAAGGTCCTGACATGTTAGGCTAGAGCCCACCTCTCCATTTTAGCTCTCAGTCTCATCATATGTGTTTACTTATGAAAGCTTGGATATCATTTGAATGTCCCCCTTTTCTTATTCTCAGAGCTATGACCCAAGGAATGGCCTCAGAAAATGACTCTTCAGTGAAGGAGTTCATCCTGCTGGGCTTGACACAGAAGCCAGAGCTCCAGCTGCCTCTCTTCTTCCTCTTCTTGGCAATCTATGTGGTCTCCATGGTGGGGAACCTGGGCTTGATCATTCTGATTGTTCTGAACCCTCACCTGCACACCCCCATGTACTACTTTCTCTTCAACCTTTCCTTCACAGATCTCTGCTACTCCTCTGTCATAACCCCCAAAATGCTGGTGAGTTTTGTGAAGCAGAACATCATCTCCCATGCTGAGTGCATGACCCAGCTCTTCTTCTTTGCTTTCTTTGTTATTGATGAATGTTTTATTTTGACAGCCATGGCCTATGACAGATATGCTGCCATCTGTAAACCACTCCTTTATAAGGTAACGATGTCCCATCAGGTCTGCTTTGTGCTTATGGTGGGTGGATATACAATGGGGTTTTTGGGTGCCATGGCCCATACAGTGTGCATGCTGAGACTCATCTTCTGTGACAGCAACATCATCAATCACTACATGTGTGACATACCCCCTCTCCTGAAGCTCTCCTGCATAAGTACTGCCATCAGTGAACTGGTGGTTTTCATTGTGGTGGGTGTCAGTGTGATAGTTCCCAGTCTCACCATCTTGGTTTCTTACACCTTGATCCTCTCTAACATCCTCCGCATCCATTCCACAAAGGGCAAGTCCAAGGCCCTCAGTACCTGCAGCTCCCACATGATTGCTGTTTCTTTGTTCTTTGGATCATCATCATTCATATACTTTAAGCCTTCTCCTGTTGGGTCAGTGGATCCAGACAAGATATCTACGGTGTTTTATACTATTGTGGTTCCCATGATGAACCCCTTCATCTACAGTTTGAGAAACAAAGATGTCAAACTTGCACTGAGAAAGACGTTGAAGAGAAGGAGTTCATTTGAATAGAAGATGTATTCATCTATATGATGATTCTGCATATGGGAACATACATGATGTATAAATGTATGGAGAAAAGAATCCATCATTGCCCTAAGATGAAAATGATTAAGTAATAGAGAAAATTAAATTAATTACAGAAATTGTTTCTCAAGTATGGCTGAGGCAAGTAAGAGAGAGAAAAGAAAAAGTTCACTTTCTAGGTTATTTGCAGAAACTATAAGATTTTTAAGGAGAAAAAGTGGGATGATAATAAATCCAGAAAAGGCAAGGCAGTCTAATTTTGGAGTTGAAATTTTCTAGAATTCCTGTGTAGCTGACTTTCAGCCAACCATTTACATATTTATTAAATAAATTTCTATTAATTACTGGAGAAGCTTTTGTTTGGGAGATTTTTCTGGTTTTGAAAAGGGCAGGGGCATGTGGCATGATCTTCTCATTTCAGTTTCTGGTCTCTTCATACATTATTCTTAAGGAAGGCCGTGGATTTTCCTCTGATTACGGTTACTAAGGGCCGGAACCTGGATAACATCTAGAGCAGCCAGGACAAAGGAAAGCTACTTGGGGTTTTATACCTTTGATGTGATAATAAGAACTTGAGTGCGAGGACAAACGGGGTCTGTATTGGGAAGAATTTGAACTACAAATGTTATTAATTATTTGTAGAGGAATTGTATTCCCCCCAATTCATTAGTACCCTGCATTTCCTCTTCATTATTAAGTTTTATTCTTCTTTTGTCTTGGGATTTCAAATGGTGCAAATGATGTATTTATTAATCAAGAAATACAAACTGAATTTTTCTGTACCAAGATTATTTTAAAAAATAAAAATATGATGGTGAGGAAGGCACTGATTATCTGTGGGCTCCAAAGTCTGAGTGGTTACAATAAGGTAGATATAAGGTCCAGGTGAACAAGAAAATCCAGCAGATGAACAACTAAACAATGATACATCTGAATATACAGGGGGAGTGCTGTGGAAACCCTTCCATAGCAGAGACTTGCTATGTGTTTATCTTCTGCTGGTGAAGAAACTAAACCATGTGTCTGCTTTCTGCTGCCTGGACAGTTCCAGCTGTTCTGAGGAGGAGATGTGAAATATGAGTTTGCTGATAGGCCAGTCAGTGGAGCATTCCAGGAAGACTGAAGAATTAGATGTATACTTTCAGAACACAGGAACATTTTTTGATGCTTATGAGGCATAAGAGACTCAGGACCCCAGTCTGACAGCTGGGGAACCCACGTAGGACCAAATCAGGCCCCCTGAACATAGGTGTCAGTTAGGAGGACTGGGCAGTGTATGGGGCCTCTGGCAGTGGAAACAGGATGTGTCCCTATTGCATGAACAGACTTTGGGAGCCCATTCCCCATGGAGGGATATGCTCTTAGCCTAGATACACGGCAGAGGGCCTAGGCCCTGCCCCAAATAACTTGACAGATTTTTGATGATCCCTTATGGAAGACCTCACCATCCCTGGGTTGTGGATGGGAATGAGATGGGGGGAGACGATTGGGGGGAAGGGAGGATGGAAGGGAGAGGGAACTGGGATTGATATAAGAATAAGATTGTTTCTAATTTAAATGAAATGTATAGAAAAGAAACTAATTATTGTGGCTCTGGTGTAGAAAAGAGGTAAGCACAGAAGTATGTGGTGTAGAGGAAATAATTAGGAGATAGGGTTCATATGTTTGGTATTCGAAGAGAAAATAGTAGTTTCTTTATTTTCATTTATTTATGAGAGTTGTAGGGATTGAGGGAAAGCTTCTCAAATTCTAGGCAATGTCCTACTAAATTCCCAGACTCTGATATTAAAACACTAAAAATCCAGGTGGTACTAGTCACACAAAGGACTTAGCTCTTTCTTGGTTTTTAGTTTTTGGTTTAGGGTCATTAATTGCTCAGGATGGCCTTGAACTAGTGATCTTAAGCAATCCTAGTGTATCAACCTCCTAAATAGCCAAAATTACATCTTCCTCCACCTGTTTAGAAACCTTGTCTGTGTTTATTTATAATCAATCCTAGACATTTCAGGAACAGTTTGCTGTTAAAGCTATGAAACAAAACACTGCAAGTAACAGGGAATTGCTGTGGCCTGAAGGAAAGGCGATGTTTCATTTGCTAGTTCTGTGTGCATGAGAGAAAATGAGTGAGAGACATGTCAGCTTAAACAGGAGCACGTGATAGGTGGGGTTATCTGTTAAAAAATATTTTTACATGTCTTGGTGTTTTGCCTGCATGTATGTCAGTGTGAAGATGTCATATTATCTAGAACTGGAGTTACAGCCAATTATGAGCTTCCATGTAAGTGCTGGGAATTGAACCCTGCTCCTTTGGAGTGGGTTAAGAACCAGTACTCTTAACCACTTAGCCATCTCTCCAGACCTGGATGGGAATATCTTTCTTTTCCTTTTTTAAAATTTAAATTAGAATCAAGCTTGTTTTGCATGTCAATCCCAATTCCCTTGCCCTCCCCTCCCCCTGACCCCCCAACTCCCTATCCTATCCCCTTTCTGCTCCCCAGGGAGGGTGAGGCCCTCAATGGGGGATCTTCAATTTGGAGCAGGACCTAGGCCCTCCCCTCTGTGTCTAGGCTGAGAGAGTATCTCTCTGTGTGAAGTGGGCTCCCAAAGTCCATTAGTGTACTAGGGATAAATACTGATCCACTACTAGAGGCCCCATAGATTAACCAGACCTCCAAACTGACATCCACATTCAGGGGGTCTGGGACAGTCCTATGCTGGTTTCCTAGCGATCAGTCTGGGGCCCATGAGCTCACCCTTGTTCTGGTCAGCTGTGGGTTTCTCCAGCCTGGTCTTGACCCCTTTGCTCATCACTCCTCCCTCTCTGCAACTGGATTCCAGAGTTCAGCTCAGTGTTTAGCTTCTGCTTCCATCAGCTACTGGATGAAAGCTCTAGATGGCATATAAGGTAGTCATCAATTTAATTATCAGAGAAGGGCATTTAAGGCAGCCTCTTCACTATTGTAGATCTCCCTAGTACCAGATTTCTCTTTAAATCTATAATGGCTCCCTCTATTATGGTATCTCTTTCCTTGCTCTCCTTTATTCTTCCCCTGACTTGATCTTCTTGCTCTCTCATGTCCTCCCCTCCCTTCCTCTTCTCCCCTTCTCTTTCTCCTAACTCCCTCTCCCCTCTCCCCTCTCCCATGCTCCCAATTAGCTCAGGAGATCTTGTTCCTTTTCCCTTCTCCGGGGGACCATGTGTGTCTCTCTTAGGGGACTTTTTGTTTCCTAGCTTCTTTGGAGGTGTGGATTGTAGGCTGGTAATCCTTTGCTCTATGTCTAAAATCCATATATGAGTGAGTACATACCATGTTTGTCTTTTTGTGACTGGGTTCTAGGTGGGAATATCTTTAATCCTGTGTTTTTCTTTCTGTGCAAGTGTCTATACTTGGAGAGTCCACTGGATTTGGACCTTTGTAGTCTGTTTTTGAGGCAAGGTCCTACAAGATTTTTGTTGGTATTCTCTTAGTATTTGTGTTTTCATATTAAATGTGTTTAGTAGTAATTACTTTCATTAAAATGCATACAAGGAAGCCCTGTAATCCTATTTGACAGGTACTCAGGAAGTTTTTTTTTTTTTTTTTTTTTTTTCTGAAAAGCACCAATTCCTTACTTGGGCTTAGGGAGTAATTAAAAGCAGTATAAAAGTATGGGATATTTGCCTTCATTTGTCTCTTTCTCCTCTTTGGGTCAACTGCCTGCTTACCTCTGCATGTAGGCATGTTAATTATTTGATTGTCCTCTCCTAATAATTGGTGTACTTAATCTATCTTAACTCCCTTCAAGGCTAGAAGGTCCAGAGATAAGAGGAAATAAAGTATCTTTCTGTCAAATTTTCAATTTTCCATTCCAGACTTCTAAAACATGTCTCCAGTCATTGCCCTAAACATGCAGTTACAATGGATTTCAGGATTAGTAGACATGTCACCCATGATGAGGTTACCTTCATGTAGAGGTGATCATGGGAAATAAATTGTCCCTGCAAGTAGTAAGAAATTTTTCAGAGCTCTCTTTCAGAACCAGAAGTAAGATCATGACTGGTTAATTCTCATTTTTGATCTTCATTGCTTAATTATGCAAATTCACCTTTGAATAATTTATTCCTCTAGTTAAATCTAAAATTCATATCACTATTCCAAAGATAGGCTGAAACACCTAATTTCCATTTTCCCAAGTACTCATTCTGATTAACCTGTTTCCCTGTCCTTTAACTGTTAGTTTTATTTGCTTTCATGTGGTGGCTGAATATACCAGGCATAATGAGTGGACTCTACTCTAGGACTTGGGTTGCAGAAGCCTTTCATCATAGAAAAGTATTTAGAGTATGTCTTCTAGGCAGGGGATAAGATAAAATGAGGTATTTATACTGGGTCCTGATTTAAACTGACTGATGTTCTTTTAAGGAGAGAAAACAAGGGCTGGCGCCATGGCTCCATAGATAAAGGGATTGCTGGGCAAGTGTGAGGAACCGAGTTTGAATCCCCTAAATGCATGTGAAACTGGTATTGTAACAAGTATATGTAGACTCAGTGCTCCTATGATGAGAGAGAGACAAGAGAATCCCTGGATGCTCCTGGACCAGTGCCATGGGCAGCAGCAACCAACAAAGAGACCCCTTCTTTAGAAAGATGAAAAGATGACCACTTAACACTGGTTGTCTGTGTTTTTTTTACCTCCACTTGCATGCCAGAAAATGTGTGTTTACACTCACACATACACACAGCACACATAGTATATATGAACACATGAAAAAACCTCAAAGCACACCTACTAAAAGTAGGAACAAGGTAAATATGTCCATTCTCTCTATTTTTGCTCAATACCGTGCTTCAAGTCTTAGCTAAGCTGTAGGAGATCAAGGGGATACAAATTGAAAAATAAGAAATCAAGATATTTTCATTTGTAGACGATATAATATTACACATAAAAGATTCTAAAACCTAACGACTCAATCAGAAAATACTGACAGCTGATAAACATGCAGCAATATAGAAAGACAAAAATTTAACATAAAATAAGTAACTTTCCTATATTTCATCAACAAATATATTGAGAAAAAATCAGGGTAACAAATATCATATGCAATTATCTAACCAAAGACAATAAATACATGTGCAAGGAAATCATTAAGACCCTGAAGAAGATTCCTGAAGATAGCATGACATTGCATGTTCATAGTTTGCCATCCCTACTCCTCCTGACTTGCCTTCCCTTTTGGATTCACTTCCCTGTGTCTCTCATTTGACAAGAACAAATTTTTAAGAAATAACAACCAAACAGGGCAAAAATAAAATTTAACAAGATAAAGCAAAAAACATGGTGTTGAAGTTGGAAAATGGTGTCTTAGTTTCACTTCCTATTGCTATCACAAAAAACCTTGACAGACACACCTTGAAAGAGAGAGAATTTATTTGGCTCATGATCTAGGTTATAATTCATCACTGGCCCACACCACTCTTAGTTAGCTTTCTTTGCCTTCTGTTTGTGGATTAAGTCATGAGCTCCCAAGTACTGCCTCAGAGCCATGCCTGCCAGATTGCTGCCATGCTCCCCACCATGATGGTCACAGACTCATCCTCTGAAACTAAAAATGCCCAATAAACACTTTCTTTTCAAAGTTGCCTTGCTCTCTTCTCAGCAATTGAAAAGTAGCTAGGATAAAAGCAAACAACCAATTAAAATTAGAGAAAAGAATAAAACAAAATTCTCAAAAGATGAAATACAAATGGCCTAGAAATATTTTTAAATCATCAATAGTTTAAATTCTGTTACAAAAAATGTAAATTAAAATTACTTTGAGATTTTATATTACCTTAGTCAGAATGGCTAGCATGAAAACAAAAATATTGGCAATCTGGTTATATGGAAGTGAGCAAAAAAGAAACATGTATTCACTGTGGCACTGAAGACTGGTAGGGAAACTATAGCAATGAGCATAGAGAGTCCTTAAAAAGCTAGAAATAGATCTATCATATAGTATAGTTATATCATTTTGGTTTACTTTGTTTTTTTGAGGCAGGGTTTCTCTGTGTAGCTTTGGGGCCTGTCCTAGAACTCACTTTGCAGGCTATGCTGGCCTCAAACTCACAGAGATGCACCTGCCTCTGCCTCCTGAGTGCTGAGATTAAGGGCATGCACCACCACCACCTGGGTAGTTATATCTTTCCTGGGCATGTACCCACAGGACTCTATCTTACTACAGAGATACTTGCTTGTTCATATCCATTGTTGTTCTATTCACAAATGCCAGCAAATGGAAAAAGCATAGATATCAACTGAATGATGAATGGATAACAAAAATGTGTCTAGACTTGTATAATGGTATATTCATCAGTTGTTAAGAAAATTCTATTATGAAATTTTCACGCAAAATGTATGAAACTAGAAACAATGATTTTGAATGAGGTAACCCCCACATTGCTTGTGATTACATATGGATGCTAGCTTTGGATATTTGGGTATGTGTATTTAAATTGGAGCACCTATGGACGTAGAAGTCATATGATTAGGCTTTGGTTAATGGGGAAGGAAGCACAGGAGGTATGGGGGCTGGGAATAGAATAGGAAGGATTGGGTATGGCAGGCTAGTAGAGGGCAGGATAGAGGTAGGATTGTGGAGAGGAATAAACAACACTGAAGAGCTTTAAGAAAGTCTCATGGAAACTTGCTACTTGATAAGCTTCCTAAAATATATGAGACACATATGTAAAAAGAGTTTAAACTACCCTATAATGGGGAAACAATGTTCCTCCTAGTCATTATAGGCTATCAAATAGCACAGTGCTGGAATGGACTTCCTCTTTTGGAGTTGTTGGTCTGTGGTATACCATAGTACACCAACATTTCACTCTTTTGCTCTTGACTACTCTCTAGAACTTGATGGTAGACCCTATTGCTGGAGATACCACATAATTAAAGCATTAAACACAGAGAAATTAGGCTAGTACTGAGCTGCATGCTTTGCCTCTACTGACTATTTGTTATAATGCTGGAAGGTGCTATACATACTACTGGAGAAGAAAATTTGTCACCATACAATCTATGACTGTAGTAGTGACTAGTCTCATGGGATATGGCTATAGGTGCAATTAAGATATGAATTGTATAAGAGTAGCCAATCGTTTACTGAGCATCTTCCATAAGATGGAACTTGTGTCTGACATTGTTATCAGAGCCAAGAATATGTAGCTGGCTAGGTTTTCCCCTGTAGGAGATGATACAACTATAATTCTGCCAAAAGTACACAGTATTAAATTTATTTCTAATGAATTATCATCCTTCAACCCTCATTATAAAAGCTTCTTTTAGCACTAGTGATTAAAACAGAAACCAACAATTGGCCAACATGTAGACAATTAGAGATAACAGAATATTCATCTCTAAATGGGTCATCTATATCATACTCCCTCCTCCCATGACTTAGGGATCATCATGGAAGAGGTAGTGGAGATATTGTAAAAGCCTTAGGTGGTGGATGAGTACAACTAACCAGTGTTTATAGGACAAAACAAGGCTATTGCACTTACGAACTGAGAGTGGTCATGTCCACATGCACAAGACTTACACAAGATCAAGCTAGAAATATCCCCACATGGACAAGGAAGCAGACATAAAGTTCTTCCCTGTGGGGGATGCTGTAGCCAAGCCTGCTTAGGGTAACGTAGAGTGAGGGGCGTTCAGGTGGCTGGTTTTGCTTTTGGTTTCACTTTTGGCTTGTTGTACAGACTGCTGCCCACCAGCTGGCTAGGTCGTTCTGTAAGTAAGGCTTTTTCCCTATTAAAATCCCTTGTATTTCTACCTGGCTCTGTATTGGTAATTTCCCACATTACCTCCCTAATTGAGGAGCTACTGGCAATTGATGGCTCCAGGGGGAGAGAGTCAGTTTTTCCCAAAAATCTGGCCCCTGAGAGACTACCAATGTTCCAGTCAATGGCCCTGTAATGCATACACATATGGGGTGTGCTGAGTGTATTCAACAAGGGGAAAAAAAGAACACATGAAATATGGAAAGTTAACGTAGGAGGATGGAGAAAGGACTGAGTGGAGAGGACTTGATTTAAAGAAAGTAAATAAGACTAAATAGTTTTTTTAATATAAAAATAAAAATATAAAAAGTACAATTTTGGAGAAAAAACTATATAAAATGTATCAATTTAAATATTAACATTTTGTATCGGTTTCATGTATCAAGTATATGGGAGTAGTAAATATAACATACAATAAATGCCAAAAGAGAACCAAACAAAATAACAATAACAAAAAATTGATGAATGTTGAAACAGGAATTGTAGGAAGGAAGACTGTGTTGTAGATGGGGAAGGAGATTAGAGAAAGGTGTTATAATAACTACAATTCAGGAACAAAATCAATTTAAAAGAAACATACATGATGACTGAAACGGTGGGAGGATTTGGGGACATTGTTCGTTGGATAGTGGTGTTTATCATTTCAAATGGTCACCACTCAGAATATAGAAACTGAAGAGCCTGAGACTTTGGTCCTACCTCTGCTATTTATGTATTATTAAGCAAGTCCTTACTGTTGTGTGAACCTGAGACTTCTCATATTTAAAATATCAATTGATGGCTTTTGTTGTGTGTATTATTATCATAAAACTTGTTGTTCAAAAGAAACACAGTGAAAATATTCAGTTAGTATGGTTTAAATTCAGATTAAACAATGCCTTTTTGTTTTATTTTCAAAAAATACTTTAAAACTACATTTCTTATGAATTGAATATTTAGTCTCCTTTTGAACTAATGTTTAATGACATCAGATCATTAAGTACCTGTTTAATTAAATAAATCTGGTTGTGTAAGTTAAGCTTAATATCAATTATGTTTTCTTTGTTGAGGTATAGTAACATCAAATGAAATATAGTATGAAGTTAAAGTATCAACATTAATTAATTGTGACATGTATATTCCTGCAAAACGACAACCACATTCAAGATGTATCAGTATAATAACTAATCTTAACCTATGTCTAAAATTTGTTTTTAAATTTTATTTTATCCTTTTTTTAGAAAGAATAATAAAAATTTATACACGTAGAATTTAAAACAAATGGAATTTAAAACTTATTGGATAATCTTAGAAGGTATTGGCTATAACATAGTAAATGAATAATGAATTCAAAGTCAAATCAAGGACAATTTAGTAGGAAAATGAAAAATGAAACAAACACATCTACTAACCAAATGTAAATAGAGACTTGAGACCTGTGCATCTCTGCAGAACAACTCTTTGGAACTACCGAAAGCAAAGACATGAGTGCAAGAATGAAAACAAATTTTAAACCTTTCATGCATTAAAATTTCTCAAAATTGAGGCTTCATCCAACAACTGATGGAAACAGATGCAGAGACACACAGCTAAACATTAGATAGACCTTGGGGAATGCGGCAGAAGATGGGGAGAAATAATTGTAGGAGCCAGAGGGGTCAATGTTGCCACAGGATCAACTAACCTAGGCCATAGAGGTTCCCAGAGATTGAACTGACAACCAGGGAGACTACACGTTAGTGATGTAGGCCTTCTGCTTATATGTGACAGTTGTGTAGCTTGGTCTTTTTGTGGTACTCTTAACAGTGGAAACAGTGGCAGTCTCTGTCTCTTTTACCTGCTTTCGGGACCCTTATTTTCATATTATGTTGCCTTGTCCAGCCTTCAACTTAATATGACATGTTTGCTTGATATCCATGGAAGGTCTACCCTCCTTTGACTAGAAATGGAGAGGAAAGGTGGATGGTGAGGGCCAGAAGGGAGATGGAAGTTACTGAGAGTAGAGGAAGGAGGGGAAACAGCAGTCAGACTGTAAAAATAAATAAATAAATAAATGTATAAATAAATAAATAATTTTTTTTCTCAAAGTTGAGAGGCATAAGCTCAATATCTGACAAACTTAATTATCTATCATTGGATGAATGGATGATGAAAATCTGACACATTCATAAAATGGAATACTATTCAATTCTAAAGAAGAACAGAATAGCAACACTGACCCCTTTCTCTCAAAGGCAGGCTTCTTTCATTAAAGGCTGATAGAAAAATCTTGATTTTTGCCTCTACCATTATCCATTTCAATAATATACAGTTAGCATGCTACCTTATCACAGCTTCTTTAAAGCCTGTGCTCTTCCTTTCAGAGTGTTTGGGTTTACTTTACATGGAAAAAATTAGTAATGAGTACCTGAGTTAGAATTGATATTAATGCAGGGTGGATCTAACCATGTAAAAGAATTCTAGGTAAAAGCGTATTTTTTCAAAGAAATGGTATTTTATTTGGCCACAATGCTGCCAGTTATGAAAGGGAACACAGTTTTTTCTTTTGATCTTCATGTCACTTAGCCTGAAAACACTGACCACTGGCATGTTAATCACTGGGGGAAACTGCAGCCACTCAATTACTAGATTCCTAATTCACGTGCTTGGCCTTCCAGAATATTGTGAAATTCTGACATGAGCTATTTAATGTAAGGCAGGATATCAATTAATCTAACTTTTCAGCAATTTTATTTAACTACCTTTCTTGTCTTAGGATTGCCCATGTAAAGATTGTTTAGTTACACGTATAAGAAAACCTTCCCTGATAATTGCCCTAGAAAATATTTTTTAATAGTTTCTGTTCATTTGAAAGATGTTCATCATAGAGAAGCATCAGTCACTTACTAGATACATTGTAGGGAAAACAATCATCTTAAATAGTTATCTTCATTTTGTCAAATCTACTTTTTTCATTTTTATTAATACAAATTAATTCTCAACTTCTCTTTTACATTCAAAATTTAATTATAGCTACAATAATGCAATTAGTTATACTACACTTCCCAAATCTTATAATAAAATACAAAAATTTGAGAGGAAAATTTTGGATTAATAATTTCCATTCCCCTAAGAACAATTAGAAAACCAAATTGTTATCTGGCAACTTTACTATGAAGAATGTATTTGTGCCTTGTTTTTTTTGTAAATGCTGAATACATGAAGGAAAATATATTTTATGGACTTAAATATTTTGTTGGGTAGTTTTGTTTGGAACACTTAACAATATAAAACCTCTTATAGTTCTTACAACTGTGATATGTACACAAAATATTTAATAAAGATGAGATATCTATCAATACAGTTATAAAGGCATATAATTAGCTGATGTCATGGACCATTTGAAAGAGGAAGAGAAGAACTCAAGAGATTGAAGGATTCTTACCGACTAGACAGATATAAAAGTGTTAAGGCAAAAGGTGAAATGAAAGAAATTAATGATTGCAGTTGTGTGACTAGTTTTCTATAATTCATCCTTGGATTTCCAGGAGGCAGCTGTTTAACAAGACTGAGGGAAGTGTAGCATGAAACCAGGGCTTATCTTGGCACTGTCCTCATTCTGTACTCAGTCTGTGTTGAAGCTTGCTCTGATGGAAACAATGAGCTTGCCTGAGTTACTTTCATCGTTTTTTCAGTTGTATCAGTAACTGTCAGGGTGAATAACCCTGAGTTCTATGTGGATGCTGCAGCTTAACTGCATATTTTAAAGTTTGTTGTCATGTTCCCTATATTCTATCCATTTCCAGGAGTTTTAGATTAAAATCCTACATTTATAGACGACTAGGCACAAATCAAAAACTAGGGAATCTTGACCACAAAACCTAAAATGGTTTTGAGCCCTCTATGAATTTCCTAAATGAGGAGGGGCGGGTTTGATTACCTCTAAGGAACTGTCACATTACAAAAATATGCAGTCTTTGAAGCCATATATATTAGAGCTGATGTTCTAGCTTCAGTTCTTAAATTTGCATGGTCTTGAGAAAGTTTCTTTGTGTCTATAGATTTTGGGTTATCTGTAACATGAAAAATAACTCAAAGACTCATATGGGGTTCAAGCTGAAAGATGAGAGAAGCAAAGCACCACGCCAGTAACTCTTACCTCTACTCAGGCTGAAGTAATCCTGCCCTCAACATTGCTGGAGACAAATATGCTCTCATGAGACCCTTTGCTTCTTCCTTTTATATCTCTTAAATCCTGGGATTAAAGAAATGGGATCCCAAGTGCTGACATATCCTTTGGGTGAGCCATTTCTCTTTTAGACTGGGTCAATTTTGTGTAGCTCAGTGTGGTCTTGAAGTTATAGAGATCCATCTACCTCTGTCTCCTGAGTCCTGGGATTAAAGGTGTGTACCACCACCACCTGGGTTCCATGGTATCTAGTATGGCTGTTGGAATTAAAGGTGTGTATCACCACCTCCAGGTTCTATGGCAAGCTTTAATAAATCATAAATAATATATCACTATAGTTACCCCATCTGCATGTAGAGAGAAAAATAAAAATATCGCTTGATATATAATTCTGATGAGCAGTAAAATAGGTAATACAACCATCACACTACCTCGAGGAAATGGATTTGATAGTGGATTATAGTTAACTGCATTAGGATTCTCTGGAAGAAGAGAGCAGATAGAATGAATACATATTAAAGTGGGTTTATTCAGTTGGCTTACATGGTACAGTTTCTGTAGTTCAACAATTGCTGGCTTACACTGGAAGGATGAAGATTCTGTAGATGAAGCTGTCCATGAAACTGGAGGGCTCAGCAATGCCAATCTGGCTTTGTAAGTCTGGGGGATTATTAAAGAGCTGCTGATCCTCAGTCTACATTGGAAGCCTGAAGAGTCTGGTTCTAATATCAGTGAGAAAATGTAGCATTTGTAGCAACAGAGTAGACAAGCTTGCTAGCAAGAGTGAAGACAAACTGGCAAAAACCAATGTTACTACTCTCGTCTGTGTGTCCTTTCATCATTGACTGCATTGTTCACATTAAGGGTGGATCTTTCTACTTCAAATGATTTGATCAAGAAAATCCTTCAATGGTGTGCTTGTCAGCTTGCCATTTAGTGGACTCCAGATCCAGTCAAGTTGACAACCAAGATTATCCTTCATGGTTACTATTCTCATCCTAATACATATTTAATCATTTTCCTTCATAAATAAACCTATAATAAATAACATCTTTGAATTTCCAAGACCTCATCCATTTAAACAAATTTCACTCTTTTTTGTTTATTGTATTATAATATTTTATTAACTGGTCATTCTACCACTTATTTTCTTTTGCTATAAAACATAGCATAAAGACTCACTTGTTTGGTAGAGGCTCTTCCTACAGAAGAACAGTACAATTAAAGTGACAAATTGCCATGTGCATAAAGTCTTTAGCTTGGTAGTCAAGGCACATTTATCTAAAGGTTAGATCAGTTACTCATCCTGAAAGACATCACAATTGCTCCAACCATATGGCAAATCGCTTCAAGCAGAATCTTGATGTATTTGTCACCTTGTTATCTAGAAAAATCTGTTCTTGTGGCTGTTTTATAAGTAAAGTACTTCACCAATGGAAATACCAAAACTTTGCCAATTATCTAATTCAGACCTCATAAAATCCCACAAGGAAACTAGTTTTTATTTTCTTCTTAACCTGAAGCTACAGGTATAAGAATTGTACAAAAGTTTCTATCTATTGACTAGTGAATTCAGAGTCTGGGATCTGGGTGGTTCAAATGACTCCAAATCCCGTGTTTGTTATTGCACCTTGTGAGTATGGTGTTAGATATCACTACCTGGAATGGGAAAAGATAAGATAATGACTTTTTAAGTGATATTGGGCAAGCCACAATTCTCATTGGAATTTTATTTTAATCATGATAAAATTTAGTCTCTTCTATTAAACTAGATGATGGATGACAAAAATTTGAACCTTGTACTTTTGCTTTGAGAATTAGTAATAGATATCCAGTCAGTACAATTACTTTACAGAAATACTAAAACAAGCAAGAGTTTGAACAAAATTTACATACCCCTGAGCGTAAGTGTTGGAAATACTAGGAAGAGTCACATCTCTAGTCTGCATTTTATTGATGAAGAGTTTATTAAGGAGATGCTGAGGTAGACCAAAGAGAAGGGCATTCAGTTTGCTCCTTAAAATAGGATGGGAAGACCAAGGAGGAGGACATGTGGCCTACTTGACACTCAGCAGTTTTCTCCTTAAAATAGGACTTGAGTGGTTGCCTGAGCTGCCAGCTGGAGACTCTCAGAAGCCTCTACACACCAACCTTCTCAAAGCTTGCTTGACCTCCTTGTTCCTCAGTGTGTAAATGAAAGGATTGAGCATTGGAGTGACTATCGTGTAGAAGACTGCAGGGGCTCCTGCCCCTGCGCCAGTGGAGCTTGGCTGCAGGTAGATGCAGACAGGCGGCATGTAGTATAGGAGCACGACTGTGAGATGTGCTGTGCAAGTGGAGAAGGCTCGCCGCCGTCCCTCTGCTGTGCGAATGCGCAGCACTGCAGCCACAATGAAGACATAGGAGATGATGATGAGGATGAGGCAGCCTGCAGCCACCACACCAATGTTTGCAAGCATGATAAGCTCATTAATGGTGGTATCTGCACAGGCCAGCTTCAGTACTGGAGGGATGTCACAGAAGAAGTAGGCAATATGGTGAGGACCACAATACAGCAGGCGGAAGGTTAGGGAAGTGTGAATTGCAGAGTGCATAGCACCTATGGTCCAAGTGCTCCCAGCTAACCCTGCACACACCCGCCTGTTCATGGCCACTGGATAGTGCAGGGGCTGACAGATGGCCAGGTAGCGGTCATAGGCCATGACTGTGTATAGAAAGCACTCAGTGCTGGCCAGGAAGTGGAAGCAATAAAGTTGTACAGCACAGCCCTGGAAGGAGATCATTTTCCCATCCAAAGTCAGAAGGCCTGCCATGACCTTGGGAACAGTTACTGTAGACAGACATGCATCCAGGAAGGAGAGGTGGCCCAGGAAGTGGTACATGGGGGAGTGGAGATGAGGGTCAGAGCCCACAGTCAGGAGAATGAGGAGATTGCCAGTTACAGTGATGCTGTAGATGAGGATGAAGAGGAGGAAGAAGAGGCCAGGGTGCTCTGCTGTGTACATCAGACCCTCTAGGAAGAAGTGGCTCACCATTGTCTGGTTGAGGTACTCTATCTTCACAGCCATCTCATCGTCTGTTCAATAAAGCTGCCTGTAATAGAATAAATGGCTTCACCTTTTCCTCAAATGTCGCTATTGTTTGGTGCATTCCACCTTGGCCCTGCCCCATAAGATAAAAATATTAACAGGTTCAATTCAGCTTTCTTCTATATTTGTGTTTTCACACCACACATTCTTGCAAAAATGAAGTTTTGAAGGCATGGCTTGTAGCCTTGTGGGGTATATAATGCATTGTAAGGATTGTCTGAAGAAATTCAGTCCCTAAATTAATTATGTAAACACAGAGTACAATCCTGCTGTCATTGAGAAAGTGATTTTGGCATCTACTCCAGAATGGTGATGCTCCTGCCTCCTAATTTCCTCTGCTATGCTTTACATGCACCCAGCCACATATTTAATTGCTGTTTGCCATCTGGGAATAGCCTCCATCTCTGGACTTGTCTAGGATCAATGAGCTGTTACATCATCCAGGAACACCCCCTCCCACCCATTTCTCACTCAGAGGGAGTTCTTTGGAATTTTACTACCTACAACCCTCAAGAGTATGAAAAGGAAGCCCTCAGGAAAAGACTATATAATTACGCAAACTATTTGTTGAGGATAGTTTATTTTCTCCCCATAACACCATTTCTTACCCTTTTGGGGATTATTTTCCAACGTCTTTCTGAATGTTCCTTTGTACTGGTTTAGACTTGAAATTTCAGAGTTCTTTTTGATACGTTCCATACTGTACCTTACATCTTATATCATGTGAAAGTTTCTTCACTGACTTTTATCTACAATGTCATATTTTCCCTAAGGTTCATCCTGGAGTATAATCTTATGTGCCACCTCATCTAATACTCTAATGACTTTGATATTTATGTATTGTGCGCCACAGCCTTCTGAAAACTCCTTAACTGTGACCCCCTACTCTTGGTGCATTGTAGTGCAGCATTCAGAAGTATCTTTCCATTGTCATAAGAGAGTTCTCTTGTGCAGTCCTCCCATCCAGGAGTGCTACTTGAAGCATCTTCTTCCCTGCTCTGATTTCTCTCCAATACAATCATGGCATTGTTTTCCAACACTTCCGACATTCACCTTCCTTAATTTATTCTTCGGGATTAATGCTAAACTTTAATTCCTCGGAGATACACTGCTACACATTTTCCTCCATACCAATTTAGAAATTCCTGACACCTAATGAAAAATATGAATTCCCACAATGCTTTGCCTTGGGTAATTTGATACTCTGAGTTAGTGTCATGTTTCCTCAAGAGGAACACAGGGAAAGAGCCTCACACATTCTCCAGTTTCTCCCTGACAGTTTTGAGATAGAAATAAAAAAAGAACCACAGTTTTGGGATTTTTATGAACTTCAGTTTGAAGTCCCCAGTTGACCACTTATCAGGTGAATGACAGATTGTGATAATAAATATCTCTGTTGTTTTTCCTTTCCCTAAATGTAAAATATGGATATTGCCAGTGATTATTCAATGTTGTTATTCAGTGTTTAGGGTTAATGAAGCATATAAAAGAGGAGTTTATATTCTTCATAGCAAATAAATTCATCAATTCATTGATGATCGTTCTGATGTTTCTGACCAAAAAAAAAAAAAACTATAAAACATCTGCTTAGCCAAGATCAGAAAAGTAGTTATCTCTATTTCATGAGAGATCCCACACCAATGTTTCCAGTATATCTTGTTTCTAGTCATGCTCAATGTCTTGAAAAGACATGTTTTGACCCTAATCTTCTCAAACTCTCCTCCATCACTTCAGATTTTGTAAAGAACTGACTACTAATTACTAATTACTACTAATTACTTATTCAATTATTCATTTACACGATTAGCTCTACATAATTGCAACAATATGCCATGTTGCATATAGAATATATTACTTAATGAATGATGATTTTTTTCTTTTTCCTTTTTTTATTGACCAATCTTTATATATATATTTATATAAAAAGACCAATAATGGCAGTATGTTATGAATCAATAGCAGCAACAGCTTTTACAGGTTCTGCAGTCATTTGAACAAAATTGTAGAGACATCCAGCACTCTCCATTAAAAAAAAAGTAAAAAACAAAATCCCAGAAAAACAGCACAGTTCTGTTCCTCTTGTGGTACCTGGCACCATTTTTTTTTTTAAATTAGCTTCTCAATCATCATCTGGAAGGAAACAATTCTGAGCAACATCATTAAAAACAGCTCTGATAAAGCATGGTCACTACTATGTATCATAAAGCAGGTCCGCATATGAGTGAGTACATATCATGTTTGTCTTCTTGTGACAGGATTAACTCGCTCAGAATGGTTTCTTCGAGTTCCATCCATTTTCCTGCAAATTTCAAGATTCCATTGTTTTTTTCCGCTGAGTAGTACTCCATTGTGTGAATGTACCACATTTTCTGTATCCATTCTTCAGTTGAGGGGCATCTAGGCTGCTTCCAGTTTCTAGCTATTACAAATAATGCTGCTATGAACATGGTTGAACATATGTCCTTGTTATATGAATGTGCTTCTTGCGGGTATATGCCTAGGAGTGGAATTGCTGGATCTTGTGGTAGACTGATTCCCATTTTCTTGAGGAGTTGCCATTCTGATTTCCAAAGTGGCTGTACAAGTTGGCACTCCCACCAGCAGTGGAGGAGTGTTTCTCTTTCTCCGCATCCTCTCCAGCATAAACTGTCATTGGTAATTTTGATGTTAGCCATTCTAACAGGAGTAAGATGTTATCTCAGAGTTGTTTTGATTTGATTTCCCTGATGGCTAAGGATGTTGAACACTTTCTTATGTGTCTTTCAGCCATTTTAGATTCCTCTATTGAGAATTGTCTATTTAGTTCTGTACCCCATTTTTAAATTGGATTGTTTGGTGTTTTCGAGAATAGCTTCTTGAGTTCTTTGTGTATTTTGGAGATGAGCCCTCTGTCAGATGTGGGGTTGGTGAATATCTTTTCCCAGTGTGTAGGCTGTCGTTTTGTCTTGCTGACTATGTCCTTTGCCTTATAGAAGCTTCTCAGTTTCAGGAGGTCCCATTTATTAATTGTTGATCTCAGTGTCTGTGCTTCTGGTGTTATGTTCAGGAAGTGGTCTCCTGTACCGATTAATTCAAGGGTATTTCCCACTTTATCTTCTAGTAGGTTCAGTGTGGCTGGGTTTATGTTGAGGTCTTTGATTCATTTTGACTTAAGTTTTCTGCAGGGCGAAAGGCTTGGGTCTATCTGTAGTTTTCTACATGTTTGCTTCCAGTTAGGCCAGCACCATTTGTTGAAGATACTTTCTTTGTTCCAGCGTATATATTTGGATTGTTTGTAAAAAATCAAGTGTTCGTAGGTGTGTGGGTTAATTTCAGGGTTTTCAAACTCTATTCCATTGGTCTACCTGTCTATTTTTGTGCCAATACCAAGCTGTTTTCAGGACTATAGCTCTGTAATAGAGCTTAAAGTTAGGGATGGTGATGCCTCCAGAAGTTTCTCTATTGTACAGAGTTGTTTTGGCTATCCTGGGTCTTTTCTTTTTCCATATAAAGTTAAGAATTTTTCTTTGAAGGTCAGTGAAGAAATGTGTTGGGATTTTGATAGGGATTGCATTGAACCTGTAGATAGCTTTTGGCAAGATTGCCATTTTTACTATGTTGATCCTACCTAAGAGCATGGGAGATATTTCCATTTTCAGGTATCTTCTTTAATTTCTTTCTTTAGAGACTCAAAATTCTTATGGTACAAGTCTTTCACTTTTTTGGTTAGTCTTACTCCAAGGTATTTTATGTTGTTTGTGGCAATTGTAAAGTGTGATGCTTCTCTGATTTCTTTCTCCACCAATGTGTCATCCATATATAGTAGGGCTACAGACTTTTTTGAGTTAATCTTGTATCCTGCCACTTTGCTGAAGGTGTTTATCAGTTGTAGGAGTTCCCTGGTTGAGTTTTTCAGTTCACTTATGTAGACTATCATATCATCTTCAAATAGTGAGAGTTTGACTTATTCCTTTCTGATTTGTATTCCCTTGATCTCCTTTTGTTGTCTTATTGCTCTAGCTAGAACTTCAAGGACAATATTGAAGAGGTATGGAGAGAGTGGACAGCCTTGTCTTGTACCTGATTTTAGAGGAATTGCATTGGGTTTCTCTCCATTTAATTTGATGTTGGCTGTCAGCTTGCTGTATATCGATTTTATTATATTGAGGTATGTTCCTGTTATCCCTGATTTCTCCAGGACCTTTATCATGAAGGGATGTTGGATTTTGTCAAAGGCTTTTTCGGCATCTAGTGAGATGATCATGTGATTTTTTTCCTCAGTCTGTTTATATGGTGGATTACATTGATGGATTTTCGTATGTTGAACCATCCTTGCATCCCTGGGATGAAGCCTACTTGATCGGGATGGATGATTTCTCTGATGTGTTCTTGGATTCGATTTGCCAATATTTTATTGAGAATTTTTGCATCAATGTTCATGAAGGATATTGGTCTGTAGTTCTCTTTCTTAGTTGTGTCTTTGTGTGGCTTGGGTATCAAGGTTAATGTAGCCTCATAAAAAGAGTTTGGTAATGACTGTTCTGCTTCTATTGTGTGGAATACTTTTAGGAGAATTGGTATTAACTGTACTTTGAATTTCTGGTAGAATTCTGCACTGAAGCCATCTGGCTCTGGGCTTTTTTTGGTTGTCAGACTTCTAATGACTGCTTCAATTTTATTAGCGGCTATAGGTTTATTTAAGTTGCTTATCTGTTCTTGATTTAATTTTGGAAAGTGAAATCTGTCCAGAAAATTGTCCCTTTCCTTTAGATTTTCAAATTTTGAGGAATATAGGTTTTCAAAGTATGACCTAATGATTCTCTGGATTTCCTCTGTGTTTGTTGTTATGACCCCCTTTCATTCCTGATTTTATTAATTTGCATGTTCACTCTTCGTTGTTTGGTAAATTTGGATAAAGGTTTGTCTATCTTGTTGATTTTCTCCAAGAACCAACTTTTTGTTATATTGATTCTTTGTATTGTTTTCCTAGTTTCCGTTTTATTGATTTCAGCCCTCAATTTGATTATTTCCTGGCGTCTGCTTCTCTGAGGTGTATTGGCTTCTTTGTTTTCTAAAGCTTTCAGTTGTGCTGTTAATTCTCTAGTGTGATTATTCTCCTGTTTCTTCATGTGGGCATTTAGCGCTATGAACTTTCCTCTTAGCACTGCTTTCAAAGTATCCCATAGGTTTGGATATGTTGTGTCTGCATTCTCATTGAATTCTAGGAAATCTTTAATTTTTTTTTTAAATTTCTTCCTGGACCCATGAATTGTGCAATTGGGTGTTACTTAATTTCCATGTGTTTGTAGGTTTTCTGTAGTTCTTGTTGTTGATGAATTCTAATTTTAAAGCATGGTGGTCTGATAAGACACAGGGGGTTATTTCAATTTTTTTGTACTTGTTGAGGTTTGTTATGTTGCCAAGTATGTGGTCGATTTTAGAGAAGGTTCCATGTGGCGCTGAGAAGAAGGTAAATTGTTTTGTATTTGGGTGGAATGTTCTATAGATATCTGTTAAGTCTAATTGTGCCATAACTTCTATTAGTTCTTTTGTTTCTTTGTTGAGTTTCTGTCTGGTGTTCCTGTACAGTGGTGGGAGTGGGCTGTTGAAATCTCCCACTATAAGTGTGTGCAGTTTTATGTGTGATTTGAGTTTTAGTAAAGTTTCTTTTGCAAACGTGGATGCCTTTGTATATGGGTCGTAAATGTTCAGAATTGAGACTTCATCCTGATGGTTCTCCTGTGATGAGTAAGAAATGACCTTCTTCATCTCTTTTGACTGATTTTAGTTTAAAGTCCAATTTATTGGATATTAGGATTGCTACCCCCGCTTGTTTCTTGGTTCCATTGATTGGAAGATCTTTCCCCAACCTTTAATTCTTAGGTACCGTCTGTCTTTGAGGTTGAGGTGAGTTTCTTGTATGCAGCAGAAGGAAGGATTCTGTCTTCGTTTCCATTCTGCTAATCTGTGTCTTTTTGTAGGAGAGTTAAGACCATTAATGTTGATGGATATTAATGACCATTGATTATTGTTCATTTTTGTTTGTTTTGATTTGGTGATGTTGGTGAGATTATGTGTGGGATTCTGTCCTTTTTTCCTTTTGGCTGTTGGTAAATTGGGATTATCTATTGCCTATGTTTTTCTGGTTGTAGTTAACTTCCCTGGGTTGCAGTTTACCTTCCAGTACTTTCTGTAGGGCTGGATTGGTGGATATGTATTGTTTGAATCTGGTTTTGTCATGGAATATCTTGTTTTCTCCATCTATAATGATTGAAAGCTTTGCTGGGTATAATAGTCTGGGCTGGTATCCATGGTCTCTTAGTGTAGGTAGAATATTGATCCAGGACCTTCTGGCTTTCAGAGTTTCCAAGGAAAAGTCAGGTGTGATTCTGATAGGTTTGCCTTTATAGGTTACTTGACCTTTTTCCTTTGCTGCTCTTAATATTTTCTCTTTGTTGTGTATGCTTGATGTTTTGATTATTATGTGGCAAGGTGACCTCTTTTTTTGGTTCAGTCTATTTGGTGTTCTATAGGCTTCTTGTATTTTCATTGGCATGTCTTTCTTTAGGTTGGGAAAGTTTTCTTCTATGATTTTGTTGAATATATTTTATGTGCCTTTGAGTTGGATTTCTTCACCTTCTTCTATACCTATTATTCTTAGGTTTGGTCTTTTCATGGTATCCCATATTTCCTGGATATTTTGTGTTAGGGATTTGTTGGACTTAAGATTTTCTTTGGTTGATGAATCTATTTCTTCTAGTGTGTCTTCAACTCCTGAGATTCTCTCTTCAATCTCTTGTATTGTGTTGGTTATCCTTACATCTGTAGTTTCTGATCCCTTACCCAGCTTTTCTATTTCCAGCATTCCCTCAGATTGTGCTTTCTTTATTGTGTCTATTTCAGACTTTAGGTCTTGAACTATTTCTTGTATTTTTTGGTTTGTTTTGTCTTCAATTCTTTTACGGGATTTTCTCATGTCCTCTTTGAGGTCCTCTATCATTTTCCTGAAGATGTTTTTAAGGTCATTATCTTCTGTTTCATCTGCATCATGATATTGAGGTCTCACTGGTGTATGGTTCCTAGTCTCCGGTGGTGTCATATTGGGTTTTCTGTTGTTGGATGAGCTTTTACCTTGTCCTCTTCTCATCTTTTCTTCTGGTGGGTTTAGCAAATGTTTCTTGTTCTTCTGGTGGGTGTGGAACCACATTTCCCTTCTGGTAGATGCAAACAGATCCAATACTCTGATGTCAGTCCTCTTCTCATGGATGGAGGTGTCACTGTCAGCAGTGTTCGGGCATGCTGGGTCCTGCTGGGCTGGCAGTTGGAGGCAGAGCTGTCACCGGGCCTCAGGGTGTGGCATCCCGTTGCTGAACTTCATATGGCACGCAGGTCACTTGCGTCAGATGACTCTGAGCAGAGACGACGAGCAGGAGCTGGAAACAGCCCTTGGCCTACCTGGACCAGTGGATGGAGGCCGGGCTGTCTCTGGTTGTTCGTTGTTCGAAACCCGCCACCGCCGAACTGGGTCTGGCACGTTGGTCCCTTGTGTCAGATGATTCTGAGCAGCAATGACCATGAAGATTATTTTTTAACTCAAAGTTTTCCAAGTCTCTGTTAGTTTGTCACATGCAATTATTGACATTTCCCAGTTTCTCCATACTTGTTTATGTCCTGGCACAATGCTACTTTGTTATGCCCAAGGCACCTTTTATATTATTACTGTCACAACCCTAGTCTGCACTTCAAAAATTCTCTAACGGGAAACACCATCACAAACCAAAGGTTGGAATGGTACACTCTACTTTCTACAATACATGGGCTTGTATTCCTAGATCTTTTCTTTGTGAAAATAGGAAATGCATTTATGAATATCAACATATTGGCATATCCTTTATTTTACTTCTGAATCTTTTGCTATAAATAATAGAATCTGTGCACTTCTACTTCCAGATTTAAATTCAATGCTGTCTCTGCTTGTTTATTCTAATATCTTTTCTTCTATCGGGAGAGACTTGATTCTTGTCTCAGGGCTTCTATTGCTGATATAAGATGCCATGACCAAAAGTAACATGGAGAAGGGTCTATTTCATTTTTTATTTTCATATTACAGTCCATTATCAAAGGAAGTCAAGGCAAGAGCTCAAGGTAGGAACATGGAGGCAGGGACTGAAGCAGAGTCCATGGAGAAACTCAGTTTACTTGCCTGCTGCCCCCTGCTTTCTCTGCCTACTTGTATCCTCTGGGCACACCTGCAACAGGGACAGCATTGCTCACAGTGAGCTGGGACATCTACCATCAAACATCAATCAAGGAAGTGGCCCATAGGCTGGACTGTAGGCTAATTTGGTGGGGACGAATTTTCTCAATTCAGGCTACCGCTTCTCAAAGGATTCTAGCTTGTGTCAAGTTGACAAAAAACCTAACAGTGACAGACAGCTCTTATTAGTTAAATATTTATTTATAAATTCAAATATTTAAAGTTTCCTTTGTATTTGAGTCATAACATTCCACAATAGAAGAATGATAACTTGTTTTTTCTTATTTTTGGGTACTTGGATAGATTCAGGTTTTACAATTATGTTTTTTCAGTTGCAGTTTTTTCTTTTATATAGATGACAAAATATAGATTTTAATGATTGCACAATAATCCACTGTGTAAATGTATCACATTTTATTTATCCATTCTTATGTTGAGGGACATCTAGGTTGCTTCTAGTTTCTGGCTATTACATATAGAGTAGCAATGAATGTTGTTGAGCAAGTATCTCTGTGGTAGAATGAAGCATTCTTTGGATATATGTCCAAGAGTGGTATATCTGGATCTTGAGGTAGACTGATTTCCATCTTCCTGAATAACTGACATACTTATTTTCATAGTGGCAGTACTGGTTTGCAGTCTCACAAGCAATGAATATCTGTTCCTTGTAGTCATTCCCTGCTAGCATGAGTTGTCATTTGTTTTGCTGATCTTAGTCATTCTGACAGATGGAAGATGAAATATCAATGTAGTTTTGGTATGTATTTCCCTAATGACTAAGGATGCTGAACATTTCTTTAAGTGTTTCTGAGCCATTTGAGTTTCTTTTATTGAGAATTCTCGATTTAGATACGTGCCCCCCCTTTCTTTTGGCTTTTTGAGACAGGGTTTCTCTGTGTAGCTTTGGAGCCTATCCTGGCACTCGCTCTGGAGATCAGGCTGGCCTCAAACTCACAGAGATCTGCCTGCCTCTGCCTCCCAGGTGCTGGGATTAAAGGCGTGTGCCACCAACGCCTGGCCTTGTGCCCCATTTTTAAATTGGATTTTTTGATATATAGTTTCTTGAGTTATTTATATATCTTGGCCACTACCATTTTGGCAACCTGAAGACTGACACATTTCCTCCTGGGCACCTTCCAGCTTAAACTCTGCAGTCTGTGTCTCCCAAGCCCCTGCACCTGCCATATTCCTGATTTGTTCACCTGGTGACATCTCAGTTGCTTTTCTGTTTTAGTTACTCTCCTTCAACCACTTCTTGTTCTCATGATGCAGTAGTGAAAACTGAGGACTTTGTAGATAGATATTATGGATTTAAACTCTCTTTTGTCACTTACTAATATAACAGCTTTTTCCTATTTCTGAGTTCTCATCTTTAGGTGATTAAATTGATGTTAAACTGTTGTCCTAAGATTACTACCTTAATAAATAATTCAATACTTGCAAAGAGAACACTTTCTGGTCTATTCACTATAAGTACCCACTAGAATGTTAAGTTATCAAATTGGACTTATCAAATCTCTGATTTTGGAAAATTGTTTCTGAGACTTTCCTCAGATTTGTGAATGTTTTCATTGTACTAAGTCCACAGACCTTAGCACAACTGATGTCATGTTAGAGGCATCATTCTAACCATAAAACCCATCATATAGACCCAAACATCTGCCAAAGATGGGAACAAAGACCTAATCCAACAAAGACTTGGGTCCATAGTTCCAGAATCTAGAAAAGTCCATAAATATACTAACCTTGATTTTAGCTTCCATCGTGCTGCTTCCTGAAGTGTGAACCAGGATGTGATTTTGTGTGTAAAAGACAAAGAAACGTGAGATTTGGGGAAGATATGTGCAGATACTGACCATCAACAAAGACTTAATAATCTCTCTCTCTCTCTAAATATATATTACCGTTTAACATATGATTACCTACTCTTACTAGAATTAAGAAGTTAATAAAACTGAAATGAAATAAAATAGGATTAATATAACATTACCCTAGTGAAGATGCCAGAGTAGCCACATAACAAATTTCCTTGGGTGCTTGCAGTTCAATCTTGAGTTTCTACTTTATCCCACCATTAGTCTATCATGTAATGGTCTATCAGACATCAGAGTCACAATGCCCCAAGTGTAGAGGCTTTCTGATGCATTTTGATGATCAGCACAGATAGTTTTCTTCACTTTTTAAAATACTATTTTTAAAGTCCTGGAGGCTGGAATGATGGCTTAGCAGTTAATTGATGTTATTCCAGAGGCCCAGAGTTTGCGTCTCAGCACCTATGTATGGCAGCTCATAACCACCTGTAACTCTAGCTACAGGTGACTCATTATTCTTGTCTGTCTTCCCCATGTACCTACATACATGCAAGTGTGCATACATACACACAAACTGCTCACACGTGCACATAATTAAATACATGAATCTTAAAAGTTATGAATGTGTGTTAGGTTTTACTACAAATTGTATCTGTGAAAAATCCCAGTATTGTTCTTTCCTTACATCTGTTAGTACAACATAGAATGTTAATTCATTAGCCAACAATGATCTACCTTTACTTACATAGTACTTTAAGTATGATCATATATCATTTTTATAATGTGGTATTATTGGATTTTGTTAAAAATATTTACTTTGTAATTTAGAATTGATATGAGTGACACTGGTTGGTGATTTGCTTTGTATATGTAGTTTTTAATCTATTTCATTCTCCTTATTTTTATTTTTAAGTTTTGAGACATGGTTTTTCTACATAGAGTTGGCTGCTTTGGCACTTACCATGTAGCTTAGGCTACCTCAATCCTTCCATCCCAGCCTACTCAGTCAGTGCTGGGATTTTAGGTATAAGACACTACACTGGTTTTAGTCTCCTTAGTAAAACTGTATCATTCTCTTAGTCCAGGTTCTCTTATATTCAGAATCCTTCAATGTCGGTCTGTGGCCTGTACAACAGTCAGCTGACTCTATTTTCCCTTATTGCTAAGATTTCTTTAAGGGTCACTTGCATTGACCTATGGCTGAATACATGTGGTAGTTTGAATGAGACTGTCCCTTATTGGTTCAAGAATCTGAAATCCCCGGGTGTTGTTGTTGTTTGAGTGGCTGTGTTTGGAGTTTTGGGAGGTGGTGGTACAGCCTTGCTATAGTAGGACTGGGCTTGGAGATTTCACACCCTTGCACCACTTCCAATTTGCTCTCCTACTTCCTGATCTCTCAGCTTATTGTTTCTGCCACCATGGATGCCACCTGCTTTCATGCCTCCTCTCAGTGATGGACTCTTACACTTTGGAATTGTAAGCCAAAATAACTCTCTTCCATAAATTTTCTTTAGTCATGGTATTTTATTTCCATTCATTTATCTCATAAATAAAGCCATGCACAATTATGATACAGAATACAGTATGTTCACAATGGCATGGCTAAATTAAACCAATTAACATGTTATATCACACATATTCATCATTTTTGTTTTGAGAACACTTAAAGTATACTATCTCACAACTTTTAAAATATGTGCTTGCTTCGGCAGCACATATACTAAAATTGGAACGATACAGAGAAGATTAGCATGGTCCCTGCGCAAGAATGACATGCAAATTTGTGAAGTTCTAGTCACGGTATTTTATCATAGTAAAAAATAGTAACTGACACAGTATATTAATCAGCAAAAACTATATCTGTAATGTGACAATTCTGATTTGAAAGTAGTATACACATGAAATACAAAATAGACATACATGGTCCCCTGGAGAAGGGGAGAGGTTCAAGATCTGCCCTGCAAATTGAGAGCACGGGAAGAGGGGGGAGGACGCTAGGAGAATGAGAAGGGGAGAAGAAGAGGGATGCCGAGGATATGAGGGAGCAGAAAGTTTGAGTCAGGGGAAGAATACATGATAACAAGAATGGAGATATCATAATAAAGGGAGACATTTTTGGTTTACAGAGAAATCAGGCACTAGGGAAATGTCTGGAGATTTACAAAGATGACACCAGCTAACTATCTCAGCAATGGAAGAAAGGCTACCTTAAATGCTCTCCTCTGATTATGAGATTGATGACTGACTTATATGCCATCCTATAGCTTTCATTCAGCAGCTGGTGGAAGTAGAAGCAGACACCCATAACTAATCACCGAACTGAACTGGAACCCAGATGCAGAGAAGGACCAGTGAAGAGCACAGAGGTCCAGACCAGGCTGGTGAAACCCACAGAAACAGCTGACCTGAACATCCGGGAACTCTTGCTCCCCAGTCTGATAGCTGGAATACCAGCATGGGACTGATCCAGACCCCAGGAACATGGGTTTCTGTGAGGAAACCTCAGAAATCTATGGGACCTCCTGTAGAAGCCCAGTATTTATCCCTAGCATAGGTGTGGACTTTGGGAGCCCATTCCATATAGAGGAATACTCCCTGAGCCAAGACACACGGGGGTGGGCCTAGGCCCTATCCCAAAGGATACAATAGACACTGATGACACCCTATGGAAGGCCTCACCATCCAGCGGTAGCAGAAAAGATATGTGGCAAATAAGGTTTTAGTTGGGGGCAGGTAGGGGAGGACGGGTTGGAGAAGGGAACTGGGATTGTCATGTAAAACAATCTTTTTTCTAATTCAAATAAAAAAGTTGAAAAAATAATAAAAAACAAAATGTAGGGGAAACTGTAGCCATGCCTACTTAGGGGCTGGCTACAGATATGCCTGACCACGCTTGTGAGGGCGTGGTCAGAATGACGTAGTGTGACTGCGTTTGTGCTTTCGGTTACACTTTGGTACTTGCTGTACAGACTGCTGCCATGCCGGCTGGCTAGGTCGCTCTGTAAATAAGACTTTTCCCTATTAAATACCCTTACAAAATATATAGTTGAGAACAAATATTTAAAAGTTATATATTCAACAAATTGTGTCAAGGTATATAAAGAACTCTTAGAACTCAGTAGTAAGATGCTAAATAACACAGTCTAACTATGGGTAAAGATGTGAAAATACCATGTGCCAAATGCATGATTTACCAAATAAACACATAAATGATATTTAATATTATAGTCATTAGTTACATGCAAACACAACGACAACAAGATATCACTTCAAGTGCGCAAAGAGAGCCATGATACAAAGGAAAAGAAAATTAGTAAACATCAGATAGGATGTAGAGCACATTGCTAGGAATGTAATGTAATTGCTGTGAGAAACAATTTGACAATTTCTTAAAATATAAAGATAGGGTTCCCATACACTACAATAATTTCCCTCCTAGGTGCATATATAAGAGAATGGAAAATGTAATAGTCACATAGAAACTGATATATGAGTGTTCTTAGAAGAACTGCCCACATTCTTAGCACCCAGGGAAATGCAAGTCGAAACTACTTGGAGATTCTACCTTATACCTGTCAGAATGGCTAAAATAAATAACACAAGTAACAGATCATGCAGAAAAGGTTATGGAATAAATGGAATCCATTGCTGGTGAGAGTGTAAACTTGTACAGCTACTTTGGAAATCAACATGTCAATTCCTTGGAAAGTTGGGAATCAATCTACCTCAAGATTCAGCTACACCATTCTTGGACATATACACAAACGACACCCCATGCTACCACAAGGACACTTGTTCAACCATGTTCATTTCTACTCTATTCATAATAGTCAGAAACTGGAAAGAACCTAGATGTCCTTCAACAGAATAATAAACAAAAAAATGTGGACATTTTCACAATGGAGTATTACTTCTTTGTTGTTAGAAAATGACATCATGAAATTTTCAGGCAAATGAAATGAACTAGAAGAAATCATCCTGAGTAAAGTAACCCAGAAAAATAAATTTGGTATTAGCATTCACTTACATTCAGATATTCGGTATTAAGTAAATGGTAATGAATCTAAGGTCTACAGAACCAAAGAGGATAGGTATGGAGGAAGTGTAGTAGGGACATATTGATCTCCCTGGGAGGGGAATATATAATAGATTTTATGGGTAGACTGGAAGCAGGTGGGGATAGAAACAGGAGGATGGGCCAGGGAAGAAGAAGGGAAGATAGGGTTGAGGGAGAGAATGCAAGGAGAGACATCTGGAATTGAAGAATATTTGAAGGATGAAATCAAAGCCTGCTGCAGTGGAAACTTCCTAAAATATATGAAAGTGATCCTAATGAGGTCTCTTAATAATTGGAGATATGGAGTCTCAACTGCAAATCTCGTCAACTAATGAGGGGTAATGGGAGTGGGACTTGATTGCATTCTATCGAGATGTTGGCTAATGGTATCCCATGGAAATCCCCAAATAAACCAGGCTGTTGTTAAGACAATGTACTGTTCTCCACAAACTGACAACAATAACACCCACACAACTCAATGAACATGGAGAAGTTGAGCTGGTGCCTACATGGAGCCTTCATCCCTACATTCTAGTGTCTTTGGTGTGGAAAGTTATTCTGCAGGCTACCAAATGAGAAATGTAAACACCAATCCTAACACAAAGCCTTTCACCTACAGTCTGTCCTACCTGCATGATATGCTAGGGCAATGGTGGTAGAGATCTTGTGGGAATAGTCAACCAATGTCTGATTTGATTTAAGGCTCACTCCACAAGATGGAATCCATACCTAACAGTGCTTGGATGGCTAAGAACCTGAAACTAGATGGCACAGAGTAAAACCAAATACTACTGGTTTAAAAAGTAAAAAAAAAATGACTAGAATGACTCTGAATGATATTCTGCTATACTCATCAGTGCCTTACTCAGTCATCATCACAGAAGTTTCCTTCAGCAGCAGATGGGAGCATATACAGAGACCCTCAGCCTGACATTTTGTGGAGAGAGAGAGAGAGAGAGAGAGAGAGAGAGAGAGAGAGAGAGAGAGAGAGAGAGAGAGAGTACATATGGTATTTCTTTTTCAAATCCCTCCCCTCAGGCCTCAGAGAACCCCAGGGTAAAGGTGAGAAGAATATAAGAGCCAGAAGGAATGAAGAACACTAGAGAACTAGGCCCTCTGAATCAACTAAGCAAGGTGTGTATGAGCCCCCAGGGACTGAAGCAGCAAGCACAGAACCTACATGGGTCTGCACCAGGTCCTCTGCATATACATTATAGCTTTCAGCTTAATGTTTTTATTGGGCTCCCTAGTGTGTGAATGACTGGGTCTCTGATTCTTGTGCCTGTTCCTGGGGCTCTTTTTCTTCTGTTGGGTTACCTTGTCCAGCCTCAATGTGATGCTGTTTTTGTTTTATTTTATTTTGCCATGCTAAAAATAAATGAATAAACAAACACATAAAGTAAAAAAAATGAACTATTCAGAGTCAACAAGATACCAAAAAACATTCTAACCGATTAGTAGATACGGAAAAATATGGCAATTGTGTTGCAGAATACTGCACAATTATAAAAAGAATGATGCAATGACATTCTATAATGTGGACGAAGCTTAAAATCATGTAAAGTAAAAGAAAATCAGTCTCTCTGTGTGTCTCTGTGTCTCTGTCTCTGTCTCTCTCTGAGTGTGTGTGTGTGTGTGTGTGTGTGTGTGTGTGTGTGTGTGTGTGTGTAGGGGGTGGTGATGGCAGATCCATGAAGTAGAAAGTAGGTTAGTGAATTCCTGGAACTATGTGTAAACAAGAATTGACTGAGTTGAATACAGTGGAAGAGAAGTTCTAAAACTTGGTAGTAGAGATCATTGTACAGATGGTGAGTTTTTTTCAGAAAATTAGCAAAGTGAATATATAAAACAAGTAAATCTTACATCAAATAAATGTATAAAACATAATTAATATGTGCAATAACGAGGTTCTTTGTAGTGAATAGTTCGTGGTACCATGAACAGGTTTGGAGCCTGGATGGAAGGAGAGTGTTTACATGTAAACTTAGGTTAAACCAAGTAGCCTGGTAAATTATACACTTAAATTTTTCTCATCTGTAATTTAAAAATAGTAAAATATTTTAAGAGTTGACATGTATTATAATGCTATGCATATGTGCATGTACATTAACTGGATAATCAATTCCATATTCTAAAAGTGGAAACAAAACATCTGACAGAATGGACCCTAGTATCACAACACCAAGCAGTGTATTACATAAGATAGTTTTTCTCAATAAATTATTCTATTAATTTTTTTCCATGACCCTTCCAGTGGGAACCTATTATCTCTGTATGGGAAAATTACATAGAGGTTGGTTCTTGTGTTTGTTTCTATATAGTTTAAACCAGAATGCTTACAACCTCACAATTGTTTCTTTGAAATAAATGGAATAAAGAAAATATCTAACAAATGCGAATAGAAATATACCTTTGAGCAAAGAAAATCATACCTGTTGCATTTAACTCCCTACATCATAGAGGATGAAAATGGTAGAAGAGACAATGCCTGGCCCAAGAGTTTTGATCTTTCTCTATTGGACTCGTTTCTTTCTCAAGAACACCCCCCACTTCTTGTGCCCAGTTTTGAAAGCTTCCATCTGAAGCTTTCATGGAAAGAGTAGGACTGGAGTAGTTACAGGATGTTTGAATCTCAAAATACAGGATAACTTGGAAGTCATCTTGTTAAAGTTTATTTTACAGAAAATGAATCACAGGAGAAATAAACAGAGCACAGTAAGATAAAATGTCCTGTAGAAAACTTAAAAACTAGGACTATCTGAGTGCCAAGCACTAATCATTAAATTTACCATAAACACGATCTGATCTGAGCTTTTGTTGAACATTCCACCTAGTTGTGGCAAGAAATAATGTATTACCCCCGAGAAAGCCAGTCTGGTGAAGTGTGAGGGAAACTTGACCCACAGAACAGCCATCTCCATGCTCATAGTGGATAGAATATGGAGAGCACTCCTTTCCCACAAAAGTTCCTAAAAAACAATGTGAGTCTCAGGAAGATGACTGAAATATTTTTGTGTGCGTACTGTTTGATTGAACATTCTGTAATTAACCTAAGTAAATAAAAAAACCCAGAAATAATAATAAGAAAAGACTGATAAGATAATCCTTTTGCATATTTAAGGATATTTAAAAATTCTATTTAAGGAAGTTTGATACTAGAAAACCTATATTAGTAAAATCTGGATATAAATACACACACACATATATGTGTTTGAAAATATGAAGCTGAAGGGTTGAAAGAGGCCAGAAGATGCCACTGACACTATAAGTAGTTTTTCGGTATGCCATTTGCATTTGTTAGTGCTGAAATAGCTGCACAGGCTGACACTACTTTTACCCTTTTGCTTAATTTTTACCTCATTTTAAGATCACACCAGGATCCTCTCAAGAGGTGAACGTTTAAAACTCATTGCTAGGTGTTCTTCTTGGTGAATAGTGTGGATAAGATGATTCTCAACTGTGGATAGAGAATAAACTTGTTTCTTGGGATTTTGTGTGACACTTTTCTTCATAAAATGATGAGTTTGCATAGAATATTTCTTCATGAGATGTAAAATGGCTAAGAAGTTTGTTCAGAAGGTTGTGCAGACAGGTGATACTTTTGTGTTTTCAGGAGGGTTGATTTAGCCCATGGACATTATTATCTATGCTTTGCTTACATTTTGACTTTGGAGTGTGATGGTCACCTCTGGGTTTGTGGCTGTGTATATTAACCTGAAAGAGAATATAGCTATCTTGGAGTATTCTTCCTCAGATAGTTGATCAATTTTTCTAGAGTAGTCTTATTCTTATTACCTGTAGGACATTCTATCGTGTGAGAAACTTCTGTACTTCTTCAGTTAACTAGGTCTTACAATACTTTCAAACCACAGAACCATATTTTCCCAAGAAGTCATTTTTATAGTTCAATGTTAATGGTCTTTATTTTTCCCATCAGTTCCTAAGAAATATCTAGTATATGATGAATTGTATCAACAATTTCTTAATCTTTTTGGTCATATATCTTATCTTTTTGCCTTATATGTAAATGAATTTCTTGTCTGAAGATTAGAAACTCATTTAGAATAAACAATAATGCAATTGGTTTAAAGATACACTGAGCAAATTAATGCTGAATTGAATCACATTGCTCATTCATGCAGATTCTGAAGTTTAACTTTGGAAGGAAACACCATGACAATATAATTCGTTTATTAATACTCTTCCCTTACCCATCATCTGTAGCTTTTTAAAAAAATTCACAGATGAGTTGAGTCTGGGAAATACAGAGATCGTCTTGGACTGTCTGTGACCATACCCTTTCTGAAAACGAGGGAAGGTATAGCCAGTTCTCAGGGGGTCCTGGTCCTGCCCATGAAGGACCTCCCCTTAGATGCTGGCCACATTCTTCTATGAAAAAGACTAGATGAGCTTCAAGTCATCAAATATTTTGTGGCAATCAGTTATAAACCTCTGATAATTCTGCCCCATGTGACTAAGCTACATCTCTGTGATGAATGAAGGGTGTATTAGCACAAGCATGTATTTACCATTTGAGACAATCTGCTTCATTCATATCCATGGAAGGTCAAAATGATCCACTTTATGCTTATGGCAAGGAAACTTTTTTCTTGATACACTTACCTAAATTTTACCAAAGTAGAGTCCTGTGAAAATTCAGAAGCTGTACCTACTCAGGTCACCAGGCAGTACACATGTAATAAGCCCTTCATATTGAAGTTAAATTGCCCCTTCATGTTTAAGTACAACTGTAGTTCCTTTGTCAAAGTAAAATACAGACAGAAGAGAGTTGGGAAAGTCTGCTTGCTTCCTTGAATTTCAGGTCCTCCATAGTTGTATGATATCAACAATAATACTTAACTTACACAAGGTTTGTTCATCAATGCTAAATCTGACAGTTTACATGTGGGTTATTTGTATCAACATAGGACTTACAAATTAAAATGCACACATAGATGATGCCACAGAGAAACAACTTTTATGTGACCATTGTACTTATTTATGACTTTCCTGCTAGAAGCCATCCTTGCCCAGTGGGATTTTGACTGATTTTCCACAGTGCTGAAGGATGACATGGAAAATCTTGAGTACCAAGAGGTTACAATGTGGAACTTTCCAGGCTCCTGCTTTTCCTAACAAAGAGTCCTTTCCTTCCCACACTAATCCTCTTTTCTTTTTCTGTCTTAATTCTTTCTAATTGTTTGGCACAATGTCTGTTGTCCTCTGTCTTATGTGTACAGTAGGCCTATGCTGGGTGAAGTCAGCAAGGTTGTACCTCCTTGAGGCCTCCCAGCCTCCGCAGTGCTGCCTTCATCTCTTTGTTTCGTAGTGTGTAGATGATGGGGTTGAGCAAGGGAGTGATGACTGTGTAGAAGACAGCTACCACCCCATCCAGAGGTTCCTGTGAGCCAGGCCGTAGGTAAATGAAGGTGCAGGGCACATAGTACACGATGACCACAGTGAGGTGGGCAGCACAGGTAGAGAAGGCATTGCGACGCCCATCTGCAGACCGGATTCTCAGGATGGCAGCCACGATGTAGCCATAGGAAGTGAGAATGAGCATAAAGCACGTGAGGGCCAGGAAGCCAATGTCTACAAAGGTGACTAACTCATTGATGGTGGTATCTGCACAGACTAGACTGAGAATGGCTGGGATATCACAGAAGAAGTAGTCAACTCGGTTTGGGCCACAGAAGGGCAGCCTGAATAGGAAACTTGTTTGGAAAAGGGAGTGGATGGTCCCTCCAACCCAGGTGCCCAAAGCTAGGCAGTTACAGATGCTTCGAGTCATGATGGTAGCATAGTGTAAAGGCTTACAGATGGCCAGGAATCTGTCATAAGCCATCAGTGTGTAAAGAAAGCATTCAGTGCAGCCCAGGAAATGGAAAGAAAACAGTTGAATTACACAGCCCCCGAAGGAGATAACTCTACTGTCCAAGAGAAAGCCAGCTAACATCTTTGGGACAATAGCAGAAGAAATGGTCATGTCTAAGAAGGAGAGGTGACATAGGAACCAGTACAT
Source organism: Cricetulus griseus (assembly GCF_003668045.3). Classification (NCBI taxonomy): domain Eukaryota; kingdom Metazoa; phylum Chordata; class Mammalia; order Rodentia; family Cricetidae; genus Cricetulus; species Cricetulus griseus. The sequence continues at coordinate 151,658,530 of NC_048597.1, read as the reverse complement.
GGGCCGGTGGAGCCGGATGTCCACCAAGACAGTGAGGATGATGAGCCCATTGCCAGAGACAGTGAGAAGGTAGATGACAAGGAATGCTAGGAAGAGTGGGACTCCGAGCTGAGGTGGGTGGTGCAGGCCCACCAGAATGAAGTGAGACACAGAAGTCTGGTTGCCGCTTTGCATGTCCTTGGTAGTCACATCTGACAAAAGACTGCAGGCTTAATGCTTGTGTGAAGTCTCTAGACATGGCACATATATTTTGCATTATTCTCAAACAGGCATAGAAAAGATTTTTCTCTCTTCCCTCCCCCTCTCTTTTCCTCTCCGTATTTCTCTTTTCTCCCTCCCTCTTCCTCCTCTCTATTCTGTATTACTCGCTTGTTCCTTATTTTTCCCTCTCACCTCTTCCCACGGAGATTCTGCTTGCTTACAAGAGAATTTTTCAGCACTAAAGCTAAGGAACTAATCTCCTTATCCATAGTTTCACCTTCCAAAGTTTCAGTTATAGTCATCTATGGACTGAAAATATTACTTATCTTGCTTTTCCAAGAGAGTAGGAACACAGAACTTCAGTATATTATGACTTTTTATTAACAGTTGTTGCAAATCTTACCCTTTCAACTTTCCGGACTGCCACAGACATTGCTGTTCTCAGTGACAAGTCTGCATACTACGTTATCAGTATCCAGCATTCTGATCTGTGCAATGTTGAAGAAGGCTTGTGACCAAGGACGCCAGGGTCCATGTAACTGCTTCTTCGTTGTCCTGATCTAGCTTAAGGTAAACTCTGAAGATCATTTGGATCAGAGAACTGCAAGACAAGATTGACCTTTGGTAAATGGCATTCAAGGACTCTCCTGTCATATGCAATGCTTTAGATTCCAACACCTGTCACTTTAATAAAGCGGCATCTCAAAAAGTTGCCGTTACTATACCTCTCCCTTCGTGGCTCTTCCAGGAGCCCGCTGATGAGCTCTGCCTGGGAGAGAATCTGCAGGGAGGCCACTGCCAGCTTTGCTCTCAGCTTCTTGCATGTTGCTGCTCCGTAAAGAGGTCCATTTCAGCAGCTTTACGGGCCATGGCCCTTCTTGCTTGTGAGACTGCACTCTTTGTGCATCCCCCTTATAGCCTTTGTGATGCCATTGGCAGTGGGGTCATTTGGTTTTGGCCTCTGGAGTCCTGTTTTCTACTGAGCAGCTTCTTCCTTCACTAATCAGGTCTTTTCTTCCTACAGTCTCAATGGGGTAGGAGTTAAGGGATGCTGAGATTACTTCTGCCTTTTCCACTGGAGCAATTAACTTTCTAAGTATAAATAAATTTCACTGGGCTTTGTTAACAGCAGACACTTTGGAAGTTTACTGAGTGGCTATTAGTTTTCCTGTAGCATAGGATCCCGATGAGAGCAGGCGCTTGGTACTCCTTGAGAGTACCTTCCTCTTCTCTAGGTTTCAGTTCTCTTACCCTGAAACTTACATAATTCTGAATTGCTCACTTATTCCATGAAAGTCTGGGTGGAATCTGAAAGAACTTTAAACCTACGGATATTAAACAAATTTAAATTACTTTAAATGGGCCATTCAAAATTTGCTTGGAGTAAATTACTAGGGGTTGTATTAGAGTATGTCACACCATCTGGGGCAGAGTAGTGTTTGGTCATCAGGATGGAAAAAGATGGACTGTGAGGGCCTTAGGATAAGTGACTCAGAACACATACTGTGGTACACTTGAAGAAATGGAATTATGGTTAGTGAGGTTGCCTCCAAAAGTTAATGTCATACAACTGAATGAAGTATTCCAGTCTGTGTAGACAAATAATATAAATTCATTCAGCTCTAGTTATAGAGAAGCTTGTAGTTTTGAACCAGAGTTGGCAAACTACAGATAGCAACATTTGCTAAAATATATTTTGTCTAGTGTTTAACTCAGTTTAATTACTAAAGAAATTGTTACTCCACAGTTTAGGGAACTTATTTGTAAACTAACACATTGTACTGGACCTGGTTTTGAATAAATTATTCTGTAATTAAGGAATCATACCAAATACTTTGGTTTGTGATTATCAGGTTTTTTCCCTTCTGTGTGGGTTTTATTTTCTTTACTTCCTGATTATGGGAAGTGTAAATCAGATTTATCTTTGCTAATAGATTATTCCACATAGAGAAAGTAAGATGGAAGGGGCTTCGGACTCCATCTATATCATCCATCCATTATGGAATCACTTCTAGTATAATATCCCAGATGAAAGTATACTTTTAAGAAGAATAATGTGAGGACAGAGAACACTCAATTGTACAGAAGGCTTTGGCTTCAAACTCTGGTGTGGATCCCTGGTCTTTGGAAGTTAGGATAGATGTTTATTTATTTGGGAAACTAAATGACTGTTGTTAGTTTGTTAACTCTAGACCTCAGTAATTTGAGTTTCTACACAGATGGGTATATGGAAAGGAGGGAAAACTTCCAAAGAGGCACCACCTTATCTTCTTCCACTTTGAAATAGAAGAAAAAGAAGCAGAGCAGGAGAAAATTTGTTTTAAGAAGGTAAGAAGAAGGGAAGGAGAGCACGCAGGAAGGGGAAAAGCATCTGGGTCTTAGAAGGTGGATAAGAGTCTCTGAACTGAAAGTAGATTGCTCAGTGTGTAAAGGTGTTTGCTGCCCAAGTCTGATGGCCTGAGTTTGATTTTACAGAACCTATTTACAGGGAACTGGAGATAACCAAATTCACCAAGCTGTACCAAGGTGGTCATATGCCTCACCCTGCCACACTTCATACAAGCACACTGATAATTACTGTAAATATTATAAAATTAAAGAAAGAACAAGTGGGATTTTCTGAGAGGAAACAAAAGAATTTATTATGAACAATCACAGATTTTGAAGGGGCTTATTTATTCATGTTGTTAGGCTTTGTTATGCATTTTAAACTTTCTGTAAGTAAGACTATTTCTTGTTACAAATTTAGATATACAGACACTGAGGAATTCCCCATTCCAGGAACATATTGTTGGTAGAAGCATCACTATATAAGCTTACACACTCAAATATTTGTGCTGATACATGGTTTATAATCTCAAACAGTAGAGAATGAAGTCAAGAGGATTGAATAAGTAAAAGTACTACACCATCATGAAATATTGAACAGCAGTAGGGAAAACTGAACTGTAACCACATTAGCCAATACTGAATGTCTCCTGAGATAACTTAAGTTGGTAGAGAAGGCAAGACCAAAAGTGTGGCTAACCTTGTAGTATTCTTTTTAAAGCAAAAAAGACAATTTTGGTATTATGTGAACATAGAAGAAGGGGCTCAAGAGCATAAATCAGATTATTAGGATAAAGTTAGGCAATGGTGGTGATTTTAAAAAAAGTCATACTCAACCTAAAAATAAAAGTAACACTATAGCAAGCATGACATAATTTAATACAGGCGAAGTGTCTTTGTCTCTATTTATCTCTCTTTTTCATGAATGTGCATGTGGTATATGTTTGCTTCTGCATGTTTTATTGTGTGTGTATGTGTATGTGTGTGTGTGAGAGAGAGAGATTGAATATGTATATACAAATCTAAATGTGTGCTAAAAAGTGTATCATGTATAATTGTTTGACAAATAAAATTTCAAAATAGTATATCAGTATTTGCAAACACAGATTCTTGACATTCGTTGTGACATGATTTTGAGGAGTGAAAAAAAAGGACACAAAAACTGCTGGAGTTAAATTGAAAATCAATTGATGTACAAGCAGGGGATTACTCTGCAATCTATTGTAGCATATGTGTTTGTATTCTGCAAGCATATCTCACAAACATCTATGTTTGTGAAGGTCCAAAATAAAATATAATGTATCTATTAAACATATGGATCAATAACTCTGGGCTAAGTTTTACATCACTAAGACCATTTGGTAACATGTGGAGATCTTAAATTTCATGGGCATGGGCCACATAACCTTTCACAGTGCAGGAACAGCCTACAGGAAACTCATCTTGTCTAAAATGCTGATGATGACCAGGACATCAGTATAAGTAAAGATGACTAACACTATGAAAATAGAATTAGCAAAGTACTTTTGAGATAAATATAAAAGTTGCTGATGAAACAGAGGATTGTGATGTATTCATAGATGGTGAGATTCAACATTTGAAAGAACCGTTTTACAAAAGGTGTTGTATACGTTTGAAGTATTACAAAAAATTGTTCTGTTCTGTACACATGGGGATGTGGATCTTAAAGTACACACCACATTGAAATGGAATAGTTGACATGAATGATCTAGGTAGTCTTAAAGAAATTAAAAGCAAAGAAGAGTCCCAAACCTACCTGTAGAGACCATCTAAGGAGCCAGTACTTGTATGAGGATGGACACATGGCAAAACAGAGCACACAGAGGAGCAATTATATGGAATGATGCATACAGCAAATTGATGCTAAGTGTAGTGGAGAAAGGAGTCTTGTAATGATTATTTTGGGTTATCTGGAACTTCAAGTGATGAAAGTCTTGACTGGTTTTTAAAGTATGTATCATAAAATCAATCTCATGTGGATGGCAGCATTAGTTGCACCAGCCTTTATGATACTTTGGTAAAGATATTTTAAGAGAAGCAGACAGAAAAGGGTAAACATACAATGTTATACACTGTACTTCAGGTATTTCACTGTGAAAGAAAGCTTTTGCAGTTCACTCTGACTCTAGTGAAACAGTGAAACAATCAAGTGATTTACAGAAAGGAAACCATGATTGGAAACTTAAATTTCTAAATGAGCACATCAGCTAATGAGCTAATACCAAACATAATCCCAAATTATGTAGGAAATAAAATTATTTGCATATAAAATCTAAAGAAAAGTGAAACCCAAACTTTATGTGAAATAGTCATTTAAAGTACCAAATATTCTGTAAGAGAAAGCTGGTAAATGTTTTGCACAAATGAACTTTGGTAAAACAAAATACCAACTTTGAAAATATACGGGAATCCTTGGATAAAATTTCCTAGACTAATAAAAAAATACTAATGATGACAATATTAGTATTTTCCATTTATAAAAAGTGCTCATATAAACTCAAGAAAAACACTAGTACTCTAAAGAAAGAAAGAAAGTCCCTTGTGAGATAATTTATGAAGAATCTAGCATATGTGTTTTTTAGGTTTGTAAAAACAGTGATGCAGAATAAATAACACATGATTATGAAAATACGATTGGGAAATCATTATTATCTGTAGTCATCCTTTTGGGAATAGTGACTCTAAACTCCCAAGTAGTAACAATACAATTTGGAAATTTTAGAAGTTTTATCTGGGGATAAAGATGGCAAAAGCACAATGATACTGAACTGAAGTGTGTGGAAAGCCATGACCATCCAGATTCTGAACAGTGTTCAATGGAGACAAAGTAAGATTTCATTGCAGGATAGAGAAAGGGAACAGTCTGGCTTCCCCCTTCTTAGCTATAAGGAGGGAGACAGGGGCTGTTCCAGGAAGAGTCAGGTAGAAATATACAGGGAAATGTGACTATGCACATTCTTTGGTGACTTCCTGTTTTTGTGCTCATTGGGGGAATATGGAAACCCAATTTCTTCCTCTGAGATTGGGAACAATGTCAACCAAGTTAAACACCTGCTCATTTAGTCATGTTGATTTCCAGTCTCCACACTTCATCTAGTTAGCTCTTGATAAGAAATGGACCAGTTTCTTATTGATTTGGTGTATCAGTTCTAAGAGTGACAGCTTACAGATAAGTAATGGTCTACAGCATGTAGTAGGTAAACCATTTGTGATAAACCGTATCTTATAAAGTGAGTTTTAGGTGAGTTTAATTAATTTTCTTCTGCTTTCATTTTTCTTAACTTTAATCTTATATATAGCAATGTTACTTGGCCGCCATCTAATTTTCATTAGCTGGTATCCCTACTGGATGATTTACAGGTAGGTAGAAAGAGAGGATATAAAAACAGGTAGATAAGGAGATGGCAGAGAGACAGGCAGTTAGGGTGGCTACAAATAGTGGCCGCATTGTTATAACATTAAAGCAAGTAGAATATTAGTCTCTGTGATAGAGATTCCAATCATGGATATAAACTGATAAAATGTTTAACCTGATAAAACATTTTTTCATTAAACTTAGAAATGAATTTCTCATTTCATTCTGTTATTACAGTATAAATTTTATGCATACATTTCCCCCCTTTAATGAGTCCTGAATTAAAATTGATGATAATAACAATCCTATCTCTACTAGCTCATATTTGAAAAAATTGTTTTAATTTTCCTGAAACCACATTCCCTGGGGTTAAAATCAATCTGGGAATTTTATTTTATGTGAAGTCTCTTAGTAGCAGATCCCAATTTCTCTAAAGTGGTAGGCATCTTTCACCATCTTTGTCCACAGACTAATTAAATATTATTATTTCTATATCAATAAACAGATATTAACAAGCATGGACATATTTTTATTAAGTAAAAAATTGTAACTGATTTCAACTGTTTGAGACCTCAAATTTTATTGACATTAATTTTTTAATTGCCTTGTTTTCATTTTCCTGTGTCAGGTTGTAAGTGTTGAAGAAGTAGCATAGACTTGACAAAAACAGGAGGTGAATTAGGATACCATGTGATCTTAAGGAAGTTGAAGTCACAAAATATTCAGAAAACTAGGTTGAGGGTTGAATTACAGGAAATGTTTGCTTTCTAAAAGATCCTACTTGACACAATACATAAGAAGTTGATGTTCTTACATCCTCATAAAAGATCAAGTGGATGAGGACAGGATGTAAGTCATGTATGAGGTTTAATGATTTCTAGGACATGATAAATGGTATAGGGACTCTCACTACGGAGGCTGAGTGATATTATTGCTAACTCTGAAAGACCACAAAGAAGCCCTGTGAGAATCAGGGAATGATATAGGCACCAATAGCAGTAGCAAGAATGAAGGCATTCTGAGAAGCTACTTTTGAAATTGAGATTGTTTATAAACACAAAGATAGTATACTTATTTTTTTCTGTAAGTTCAAAAAAGGCAATTCTGTAATGCTTCTACTATTCTAATGTGTGATCGGCTATTAGTTATTAAGCAGTTATCACATGCCAAAGGTCTGCACTAAGTTCCACAGTCTATCATCTTATTTACTGCCCATGACTTCCCAGGAATGTGATATTAGTAACCCCAGATGACAGGTGAGGGTAACAGAGCATGGTTTAAGGCTGTTGTGAACTTAAAAATAACTCATTACAGCAACTAAATTCTTGTCTCTGTAAGTTTTTTGTTTTATTTTTTATTTAAATTAGAAACAAACTTAGTTTACATATCAGTCCCAGTTCCCTCTCCCACCCTTCCTCCCATGCCCCTCACTGATCCCCATCGCATTCCTCTTCTGCTCCATAGAATGGGTGAGGCCTTCCATGGAGTATCTTCAAAGTCTGTCATATCATTTAGAGCAGGACCTAGGCACTCCTGCATGTGTCTAGGCTGAGTATTATCCCTTTATGGGGAATAGGCTTCCAAAGCCCATTTGTACACTAGGGATAAATACTGAACCACTACCAGAGGCCCCATAGACTGCTCAGGTCTTCTAACTGACTCCCACATTCAGGGGACCTGATTCTGTCCTATGATGGTTTCTGAGCTGTTGGTCTGGGGACCATGAGCTCCGGCTTATTCAGGTCAGCTTCTTCTGTGGGTTTCCCCAGTCTGGTCTTGACTCCTTTGCTCATCAGTCCTCCCTCTCTACAACTGGATTCCAGGAATTTGACTCAGTGCTTAGCTGTGGGTGTCTGCTTCTGTTTCCATCAGCCACTGGATTAAGGCTATAGGATGACATAGAAGGTAGTCATCAATCTCATTATAGGGGAAAGGCATTTAGGATAGCGTCTTCACTATTGCTTAGAATCTTAGTTAGTGTCATCCTTGTAGATCTCTGGATATTTCCCTAGTGCCAGATTTCCCTTTAAACCTATAGTGGTGCCCTATATAAAGATATCTCTTTTTTTGCTCTCCTTTATTTTTCCCTGACTCAATCTTACTGGTCCCTCATTTCTTCCTCCCCTCTCCTCTTCTCCCCTTCTCTTTCTCCTAACTCCCTCTCCCCTCCCCCATGCTCCCAGTTTGCTCAGGAGATCTTGTCCATTTCCCCTTTTCTAGGGGACCATCTGTGTCTTTCTTAGGGTTCTCCTTGTTTCCTAGCTTCTTTGGAGGTATGGGTTGTAGGCTGGTAATCCTTTGTTCTATGTCTAAAATCCATATATGAGTGAGTACATACCATGTTTGTCTTTTTCCAACTGGGTTACCTCACTCAGGATGGTTTCTTCTAGTTCCATACATTTGCCTATAAATTTCAAGATTCCAGTGTTACTTTCCTCTGAGTAGTACCACATTTTCTTCATCCATTTTCAGTTGAGGGACATCTCGGTTATTTTCAGGTTCTGGCTATTACAAATAATATTGCTATGAACATACTTAAACATATGTCCCTGTTGTATGAATGTGCATCCTTTGGGAATGTGCCTAAGAATGGTATTGCTGGATCTTGAGGTAGATGGATTCTGTTTTCCTGAGAAACTGCCATACTGATTTCCAAAGTGGCTGTACAAGTTTGTACTCCTACCAGCAGTGGAGGAGTGTTCCCCTTTCTCCACATCCTCTCCAGCATAAACTGTCATTGGTGTTTTTGATTTTATCCATTCTGACAGGTGCAAGATGGTATCTCAGAGTTGTTTCAATTTGCATTTCCCTGATGGCTAAGGATGTTGAGCACTTTCTTAAGTGTCTTTCAGCCATTTTAGATTCCTCTATTGAGAATTCTTTATTTAGTTTTGTACCCCACTTTTTAATTGGTTGTTTGGTGTTTTGATGACTAGCTCTTTGAGTTCTTTGTATATTTTGGAAATCAGCCCTCTGTCAGATGTGGGGTTAGTGAAGATCTTTTCCCATTCTGTGGGCTGTCATTCTGACTTGTTGACTGTGTCATTTGCTTTACAGAAGCTTATCATTTTCAGGAGGTCTCATTTATTAATTGTTGATCTCAATGTCTGTGTTACTGGTGTTAAGTTCAGGAAGCAATCTCCTGTACCAATTCGTTCAAGGGTACCTCCCACTTTCTCTTCTAAGAGGTTCAATTTAGCTGGATTTATGTTGAGATCGTTGATCCATTTGGACTTAAGTTTTGTATATAACGATAGATACGGATCTATCTGCAGTCTTCTTCTACATGCCAGCATCTGGTTATGCCAGCACCATTTGTTGAAGATGCTTTCTTTTGTCCATTTTATAATTTTAGCTTCTTTGTCAAAAATCAGGTATTCATAGGTGTTGGATTAATATCAGGAATTTTAATTTTATACCATTGGTCTACCTGTCTATTTTTGTGCCAATACCAAGCTGTTTTCAGGACTATAGCTCTATAATAGAGCTTGAAGTCAGGGATAGCGATGCTTCCAGAAGTTCTTTTATTGTACATGGTTGTTTTGGCTATCCTAGGTCTTTTGTTTTTCCATATAATGTTGAATATTATTCTTTCAAGGTCTGTGAGGAGTTGTGCCGGTATTTTGGTGGGGATTGCAATGAATCTCTAGATTGCTTTTGGTAAGATTGCCATTTTTACTATGTTGATCCTACCTATCCAAGAGCATGGGAGATCTTTCCATTTTCTGGTATCTTTAATTTTTGATTTAAAGTCTCAAAGTTCTTGCTATACAGGTCTTTCACTTGTTTTTTAGCATTACCCCAAGATATTTTATGTTGTTTGTGGGTATTGTAAAGGGTGATGTTTCTCTGATTTCTTTCTCAGCCCTCTTATCGTCTGTATATAGTAGGGCTACTGATTTCATTAGAATTAATCTTATATCCTGCCACTTTGTGAAGTCTCTGAGCTAGGAGAGTATTAGAAGCACAAGTGGAAGGCAGGTGGAAACAGGCCCATGCTCACCCCTCCCCGGGGTGGAGTCAGGAATAGCACTGAGATATAGATAGACTCTGGATGGCTTGGTCAGCTGAGATGGGTTCACCAGTGAGTAGTCCCAGGAATACGAGAGTCTTGTCTCTGTAAGTTTTTACAGCAGCTTTGGAGAGCAAATAGAGAATGATAGAATTCTCAGGAAGCTTCCAAACAGCATATACTTCCTACACAACCATCTCTCCCTTCAGTATGTTTAACTGTCATGAATGTGATGGGGTATCACTGAATTGACTATATTCTATCATTTAACACTTTGTCACAGTAATATGTAAGCAGTTGTTCTTATAGCTTTGAAAATGTAGCTACTAATTTTTAAGAATCCAGGTCACTATGATATATCTCCCAGGTTTGCCTGAAGAATTCTAGATTTAATCCATGTGCCACTAACCACCAAGAACAGAGAACCTCATCCTGGAAAGTGAAAGGAATGCAGTTATATTAGCAATCTCAAAAGGGGTGGAAGAAGTTCCAGGGTTGGAGATGAGACTGATTCCCCAAATAATTCCTTGATTAAACTGATGATACCTTGAGTAGATACACAATTGACCTGATTCATAAAAAGGGCATGAATACCACATTTGTATTTTATTCACCAAGTTTTTATAACTTATATCATGACTGTGGTTGGGTTATACGAGTGTGCACACAAAGCCTCAGATATTAAAGACTTGATAAGGTAATGGGAACTCTAAGGAGTGGATTCTAGGTAAGAGGACTTCTCATAGAGAAAATATTCTTAGAAGAGGATTTTTGGAACTCTGCATTCTTCTTAATCTTCTTTCTTTCATATACTTACTGGTAATGAGATGAATAGTTTTGCCATGATGTGGTACCTTGATGAAACACAAGAGAAATGAGCCAATCAAATACAATAACCTTTCTTCTTAAACTGTTTCAGGTATTTTTACAGGAAAGGGAAGCTAAAATATATACAAATAGAAAAAAATCTTTCTCTTCTCTCTCGGTCTTTTTGGAGTGTGCATATTTCTGTGTCTTCTACATGCCTGTGCTTGAGAGAAAAGAGAGAATGAAATCATTCCATCATCTTTACCAAAGAAGCGTTGAAATGCAGAAAACTGAGTGAACTCTGGAATTATCCATCATGGATGATACAGCGGCCAAATAGAGAAGCAATCCTTCATTCTCAGTTCCATGCAAATTGAAATAAAAAAGATGAGAAGAAATGTCAAATGTGACCCTAGTGACCACATTCTTTCTCTCAGGCCTGCCTCACCCACCATCCTTGGACACCATGCTATTTGCCATCTTCCTGGTGATTTACATTCTCACTGTGCTGGGAAACCTTCTCATCCTGATGGTGATCAGGGTGGATTCCCACCTCCACACACCCATGTACTACTTTCTCACCAACCTCTCCTTTATTGACATGTGGTTCTCCACAGTCACAGTGCCTAAGATGCTAATGACATTGGTGTCTCCAGAGGGCGGGGCTATCTCCTTCTACAGCTGTTTGGCACAGTTTTACTCCTTCCACTTCCTGGGTAGCACTGAGTGTTTCCTCTACACAGTCATGTCCTATGATCGCTACCTGGCCATCAGTTACCCACTCAGGTACAGCAGCATGATGAGCAGGAGAGTGTGTGCCCTCCTGGCTGCTGGCACCTGGCTCACTGGTTCCCTGCACTCTGCTGTCCAGACTTCATTGATTTTCCATTTGCCCTACTGTGGACCCAGTCAGATCCAGCATTATTTCTGTGATGGACCACCCATCCTCAAGCTGGCCTGTGCAGATACTTCAGCCATTGAGATGGTCATCTTTGTAAACATTGGGGTGGTAGCTTCGGGTTGCTTCCTTCTGATTTCACTGTCCTATGTGTCAATTGTCTGCTCCATCCTGAGGATCCGCACTTCAGAGGGCAGACACAGAGCTTTCCAGACATGTGCCTCACACTGCATCGTGGTCCTCTGTTTCTTTGTGCCTTGTGTTTTCATCTACCTGAGGCCAGGCTCTAGGGATGCTGTGGATGCAGTTGTGACAGTTTTCTACACTGTGCTGACACCCTTACTCAACCCTGTTGTGTACACCCTGAGGAATAAGGAGGTGAAGAAAGCACTGGTCAAACTCAAAGACAAAGCAGCATCTTCTCAATGACGTAATATTGTCAAGGACCCATCTAATTTTTTTAAAGATTTTATTTTATTTATTATGTATACAACATTCTGCTTCCATGCCCAGAAGAGGGCACTAGATCTCATAATGGATGGTTGTGAGCCACCATGTGGTTGCTGGGAATTGAACTCAGGACCTCTGGAAGAGCAGTCAGTGCTCTTAACCTCTGAGCCATCTCTCCAGCCCGACCCACCTAATTTTTAAAACATCAATAATATAACTAAGTTACAAATCATTGCTTAAAACCACTTTCTCAGGATTACATAGTTTATATGTTTTTAATGGTTTTAAAAGTTATATTTATATCCACCATACATGGCAAATGTGCTCATATTTGTATTTATAATCTACTCATGAATACATATTTCTTTAATCTTAAAAAAATAGCATTGTGCCATGTGGTGTCTGTCACACACACCTTTAATTTCAGCACTCCTTAGGTGGGTGGATGTCTGAGTTTGAGGCCAGTCTGGTTTACATAGCAAGTTCCAGGACAGCCATGACTACATAGAGAAAACCTGTCTTGAAGCATACAAACAAATCAACAAACAATAAATAAATAACACTTTGATGTGGTCAACATCTAACGTGAAGAATATCTAATGTGAAGGGTAAATTGTTTTTCTTTAGGCTGAGCTCATATGTTACTTTCTCAAGGTTTATTTGTCATGCAAATGATTTTGAGAATATGCAGTCATTGAGCTGCTGTTCAGAAGCAGCAGCAATTATCAGAGGTCATGTTATCCTGAAGCTGTTGTTTTTCAAGTGTGCATTTTATTGTTTTGCTAGTTCTCTTTGTATTTATAATAATACTAACGTATTGAAAATAAGCTATAATGTATAATATACAGTGTGTTTGTGTGATTAGTATATATTTATACAAATTCATGTTTCTAGAATTGCTAATGTTCTAGTAGGCAAAAATAAGAAGATACTCAAATGTGTAACAATTGACTGAAATAATACTTTTATGTAAATACATAAAGTATGTTTTAAGGCAATGGTTTACTGATGATCTAGAAATATTCATAAAATGTACTATGGAACTATTACTTTGATTAATGTTCAGGGTAAGAAGTATACTGGGTATAGATGTAAATAACAATGACTAAATCATGACAATGCATTTTACAAAATAGTTTTGAAAAACTATTATATATACATACATATATATATATATATATTGTGTGTGTGTGTGTGTGTGTGTGTGTGTGTGTGTGTGTAATACATTTCCAAAGAAATGGAGTATTGATTGTGCTTATTATCGACTGGGGGATTCAATATTAAACTCCCACATATTCTCCATTGATTTAGACCAGTGGTCTCCACCTTTGTATTTCAAAGACCCCAGGTTGTCATGGTAACATCAAAGAAAAGAAGAAATTAGATGATTCACAACATCTAACAATTTGAAAAGAAATGCATTAAATATCATTAGCAGTTCAGAGTATTGCTTGTATGAGGTCTAACAAAAAATATAGGAGAAAGGAGAGCAAAGATACAGGCACATGTTCACATGACCTAGATATCCTGCTTTGCAACAGAGAAAGAAGAGCATCTTCAGTAAGTTATTTGAGTTATTTGTGTAAAAATGAATGCATTTTGACTTCATCTCAAAATGTAGACATCAAATACAATCCATTTAGTTTAATTGCTTATATTGGTAATCTTTATACGTTTTGTTTAGATAGTGCTATTTTGAAGCAAACAACCTAAAGAGCCAAATTATGCATCAGATCAAATTTATTATGCCATATAGTGCAAATTTTTATTTCATTTTCATTAGCCAGAATGTAATAAACCTAAAACAAACAAGAATATATGTGAATATATCTAGTAGAAAACATTGTAATTAGTGAAATAATTATAGCTGCAATTTTTAATTATGTAGAAAAAATATTCATTCTTGACTTGGCATGATAAACATCTAAAAGGGAGAATACCTTACAACATCAAACTTCATTAAATTTTACTTAATTTAAACTCTATAAAAAGAAAAGAAAAAGAAAGAATATCTATTAGTGCAAAATATATTAATATTAGAAAAATATCAATAAACTGCCACTTAGTTTAGGAACATGAGTCCTGAATGACATGAATATGAAATAGACATTTAGCCCAAAACAAGAGAAAAATAGAACTTGCCCTTTTAGAAGTTTTATTTGTAACATGAATAAAATAGTCAATAATAATTTGTGAAGTAGTAAAACCATTATGTTCTATTCTTCACCTGTCTCAGCCTTTCTGCTCCCTCATGACCTCTGTATCCTTCCTCTTCTTCCCTTCTCATTCTCGTGGCTCCCTAAGAATGGGTATGTGATTGGTAGGGTTTTAGTTGGGGGGTGGTGGTAGGGGAGGATGGGAGGGAGAAGGAAACTGGGATTGTCATGTAAATCAATCTTGTTTCTAATTCAAATAAAAAATGAAAAAAAACATTATGTTTGTTGGCTTGAGGTGCTGTAACACAAAAGAATGATCCAATAAAAATTATGAAGCCAATAAAATCAATGGACATATAAAAATTTATACATACATTTTAATCATATAATTTACCCTCCTACAAATCTTTCGTACCTTCCTTACCCAACTTGAAGATCTCTCTCTTAAAACAACAACAAAAAATAAAACCAAAAGAAAACACAGACCAAAACAAACAAATGAAAAGCCTCAACAAGACCAAAAAGAATACATCAAAAGAAAACAAAAGCGCATGGAAAACCTATGCAGTCCATTTTGTGTTGGACAGCTACTTCTGGATACAGGGCTTGCCCTGCTGTGTTGCTGATATACCCAGTGACACTCCATTAGAGAAAACTGATTTTCCTTTTCACCAAAGCTATTGATTGCAAATAGCTCCTTGGCTAGAAGTGGAACTTTGTGTCCACTTTTCCCTCTCAGGAGGTCTTTCTTGTGGATGCTGTCACAGTCTCTGAGAGTTCCTAAGTGTATCAGCTTGATTGTGTCTGAAGATGCCAAAACATTGAAATTCGAACTATCTGAAAGTTAGTAAGTCTCAAGTGTTAAGATAAGTATTCACATTGGACTCAAGTGGTAAAATTCCCTGGAACCTTAAAAACTACACAAATGTTAGGAATGTGTGATGTTTGAGTTGATGACAACAGATGGTATAAGAAACAGGCATGCAGCTACAGTCAGCAGTCAAACGATGCCCACTTGGACTGTGGGAACTTTTAAGTGGAAACAGGCACTGGAAAGATCCAGCAAGACATGGGATATTCTGAGGAGAGACATGCATGTTTATGAAAATCCTTTCCTTTGTGTCTTGCTGATGTGTTTTTACTCATCAAGGGAACCTGGAAACCCAAGAGCAATCCCATCCCTTGAGACATGAAACCATGTTAAGCTCCTGCACATTTAGTCATTCTGGTTTCTAGTCTATGAACTAATTAGCTTGACTTTTAATTAGAAAGGGACACCCTTTTCTCATTTCAGAGTGTCTCTTTATATGATAACCTGAAAATTTGTGCTTGTCCATAACATGTAGAAGGTGAAACATTTTTGGAAATGCTCAGGTATGTTTTTTGACTAAAATGAATCACACCCCATAGATGTTCTTGAGTGACCTAAACTTGTTTTCCATTCAGTTTCTGTTTTCCTTTTAGTGTAAATACTTACATTCAATGATGATATTTGTAAATTCTTAGACTTCCTCCTAATTTTGCTGCCTAGTCTCTCTCATTAGATAGGTACATAGGAAGAGGGATAGATGACCAGTAGATAGATGTAGTAACTGTATGATTTCAAGTAAGAGTGATGTTGCTACAGTAGCCATGTAACTTAAGCACCAGCCTTCATGGTTGAGGTTTCTGCTCCAATCTCAGGCTACCTTGCACTTCTCCTCATGGACATTTTTTTCTATCAACTCTAAATATATTTTATCTGTGATTGGGTCGTGTTGCTGCAGCAGACATTTCATATCTCCATTTCCTTGACTGAGGGGGCTACTCGTGGTCATTCTGGTAACTTCAATAATCTAGTTTCTGTTATTTTTTTCTCATATTTGTGGGAAGATAACTTTCTTGTAGCTGAAGTCATACTTTTTATAGAGAAGATACATTTTATCCTGAATCTTCTAAGAGCAGAACATTTATTCTTTCTTAGTGAAAAATGGTTCCACAAGTCAACTCACAAAACAGTAAAGTTAAAACAATTAAAATAAAAACAATTGTTAGTTCTAGCAATGATTTGCATCAAGTAAAAACAATCATTTCAGTCCTAGCCATACACAGTATTACCATAGTGAGTGACATGAGGTCTCTCTGTTGGCATTAGTTTCAATTTTAAGTCATAGGTCTTGAGTAAGCCACATAGACTTGACAGAATCATTTCCTTCTGTGAAAGCACTGTTTTCATTTGAGGGTTATGAGGAAAGAGGGTGTGGATAAAATATAATCTCTAACAAATCCAGTATCAGAAAGCAATCAGAATCCTAGCATAAAGTATGTGTATCAGCACGTTGTGGTTGAGAGAGTACATATGAATCCAATCTTTTTAATAAAACATCATAGAGCGGAAACATGGATTTAATGTGTATGAAACTTTTTCTTTTCTGGGCAGATGAATTGTAGGCAATCCTACTGCGTAGTGGTAGGGCATCTGTTGTTCTTATGTGACTGGAGACTCTAGGGAGACTCTGTGAGAAGCAGGCAGTAATGGGGCAACACTGAACGGGCAGGAACAAAGCCATTAACAACTTTCTGTCCAACTGGGAGGTTTCTGGGATTCCAAGAGAATGGACATATTCCCTTTCTAAGATCCAGAAGAGGCAATTCTACAGTATTTCAGCAAGCCTCAGTACTGTATGGTCTACTGTCATTTACAAGTAGAGACTGCATGCCAATCTTTGCTTGCATATTTTCAGTCAGGGAGATAGTATGAGTGTTGCTAAATAACACATTTCATATCAAATGATTGAGATATGTCATGGACTTCAATGATACTCATTAATGTCAGCAGTTTTTTTGGTTCTCCAAAATTCTGTGGGAATCCAAAGGTCAAAACTGATTCTGGTGGGTAGAACTCTAAATAGACTCCAAGATTGCTACAAATTACTATATTCTCCCTGGCTAATCACATTTCCCCAAATAGGTGCCTGGATATGAACATGGCTAAAGACTCCTTGCTTCATTGATTATCTTGCGTCACACTTTGTTTTAGGGAAAATGACTCTCCAGGTAACAGAAATATTACATGCCATATTGTGACATGACCAGCAACCTAGGACTGTTGTAACTGTGGTAACTTCTAGACTGATGGAATCTGCTAAGAACCATTAAACACATGAGAAGCTCAGATCTAAAACTGTACAAAACTAAATTCTATCAGAAACTGTAGTAGCTTAGAATAAAATTCTGATGCTCAGGTATGATTATATAACTGGTTTGGACCTTGGGTTTTAAGATCTGTGAGTTACACTATAGCAGGCCTGAACTACAACATGTGGAGAATAACACATTTTTATGTTTTATTAGCTGTGTGAATTTATGATCCTCCCAAATAAAACTAAAACAGAGACATTTTCCTATAAGCTTTTCTTCTTGTATGCATTTGTGTATGGCACTGCTTGTATTTCTAAGCCTGTGTGTGAGAGAGGTGCTTAATTATTTCAATACTATCACTAAAGGAGACCTAAATGAAGTACCATAAAGTCTAACATTGTAAAACAGATAATTATTTGTTAAAGTCTGAGTGATTCTTATATTTCTATAGGGAGAATGAACCAGGGGAGAAGACATGTCAAATGTGACCCTAGTGACCACATTCTTCCTCTCAGGCATTCCTCATGCACCATCTCTGGACACCATGCTCTTTGCCATCTTCCTGGTGATTTACATTCTCACTGTGCTGGGAAACCTTCTCATCCTGATGGTGATCAGGGTGGATTCCCACCTCCACACACCCATGTACTACTTTCTCACCAACCTCTCCTTTATTGACATGTGGTTCTCCACAGTCACAGTGCCTAAGATGCTAATGACATTGGTGTCTCCAGAGGGCGGGGCTATCTCCTTCTACAACTGTGTGGCACAGCTCTACTCCTTCCACTTCCTGGGTAGCACTGAGTGTTTCCTCTACACAGTCATGTCCTATGATCGCTACCTGGCCATCAGTTACCCACTCAGGTACAGCAGCATGATGAGCAGGAGAGTGTGTGCCCTCCTGGCTGCTGGCACCTGGCTCACTGGTTCCCTGCACTCTGCTGTCCAGACTACACTGACTTTCCGTTTGCCTTACTGTGGACCCAACCAGATCCAGCATTTCTTCTGTGATGCTCCTCCCATCCTCAAGCTGGCCTGTGCAGACACCTCAGCCAATGAGATGGTCATCTTTGTGAACATCGGGGTGGTGGCCTCAGGCTGCTTTCTGCTGATTGTGCTATCTTATGTCTCAATTGTCTGCTCCATCCTGAGGATCCGCACTTCAGAGGGCAGACACAGAGCTTTCCAGACGTGTGCCTCGCACTGCATCGTGGTCCTCTGTTTCTTTGTGCCCTGTGTTTTCATTTACCTGAGGCCAGACTCCAGGGATGCTGTGGATGGAGTCGTGGCTGTTTTCTACACTGTGCTGACACCCCTTCTTAACCCTGTTGTGTACACCCTGAGGAACAAAGAGGTGAAGAAAGCACTGGTCAAACTCAAAGACAAAATAGCATTTTCTCAGATCCAGTAACCACTGGCAAAAAGATACTTCATTTTTTCAACATCAACAATATCATTTAATTATAATTCATCTTTGAATCCAACTTCCCAGGAATATTCAATTCTTATATTTTCTAAGGATTTTCAAATTGTAATTAGATCTCTGACATGAGATAAATGTGCTCATGGTTTAACATTTTATCCCTTTGCATATGATTTTTTATCTTTAAAAAATAACATTAATAAAGAAATGTGATGTTATCTCAGTTGCTTAATTGAGTTGAAATTCTTTTCTAACTGATATTATAGAATGCTCCTTTTGGGTTCATTTCTCTTGTGCATGTATCCAGAAGTCATAGTCATGTCATTATTGCAATTAGCAGAGGTCATGTTATTCTGTGGTTTAGTTTTTCAGATGCAATTTTTTTTACTCTTTCAGTGGTTCTGTGTTACTCTGTGTGCATAGCTATGAAAACGTATCCAAAACAAGGTTCAGAATATGTAATATATAGCTTTCTAAGGATAATTCTACCTCTAAATGTATGTTTGAATATATGCATGTAGCATTTTTATAAAAATATTTCTAAAATGCTCCATTCCTAGTGAACAAAATTCAACTATTCAAATATATAACAATTGAATGAAATTATATTCCTATATATAGTGTTACAGAGCAATGGTCATGATGATCTATGACTATTTATAACATGCATTATAGAGCTATCTGTTTTGATTAAACACCTAAAAGTCAAAATATATTAAATATACACATACATTGGAACAAATATAGAAAAAACAAATAACAAATATAGAAAAAAATAAAATCTTAGTCAACTAGTCTCCTTTAACATGGCAGGTACTTTTCCCATCTTCAGGAAAGTCACTTTTTCTTTGGTAAGACAAAGTGTGGTTCAATACAAGACAATCAGTGAAGTAAATGATCTCAAGTCATATTCACAGCAAGAGCACATTTGGGGAAATGTGATTATCCAAGAAGATTTACAACAGACTGGGAGATTCAATATTTTAAGGATGCTAGTTCTCAGACTACATTGCACACATGTAGGATTAAGCAGGAGGTTGGGGATGTTTGGGATGAATCAGTCTCTTTTTGAGATGTCAGGAGGGTGCACTCATGAATTTATAACAGCCGTGATTCTCAATACAAGAGGTACACAAGATCCACCTATTCAACACTTCAGTGTGGAGGGAGGAGGGGAATAAAAGCCCAGAAGTCGAGGTGTGATTCATAATTGATGCCTGCTAGAAGAAGGGGAGTCATTTTTCTCTGGGGGTGGTATTTCTCATAACTTTAGTAGTAGATGGGGATGGGGCAATGCTAATTAGATTCATTGGATCATTAATAACAATAAGAATAAGAAGTTATGAAGTTGGAAAAGGGATATATATGTTGGGTACCCAGAAAGTTTTAGACATTTTATAGAAAAGGGGTAAACATGATCTAAATTCCTTGTATTCATATATGAAAATCTCAAAGAAAGGATAAAATAATATACTTGGGAAGTTTAATTATAATATTAATGTTAATTGATCAGTTCACAGTGCTACCAAGGTTTCTGTGAACTTCTCCATTTTATTCATATAAAAAGTGTAGATGATAATGCTACTGCAATTCACCTTTTATGATGAAGATTAGTCTATTTTCAATCATCAAAACCTTTGGATGTTTTACTTTATAGGGAAAAGGGTTTTTTGTTAATGTGAATAAGTTACTTAAATGAAGCAATTGCCCTGGATTAATCATAAAGGACCTCATGTAGTAACCATAATGGCCCAATGTCATCAGAAGTCTAAGAGAAAAGTTCAAAGTCATAAGCAAGAGATTTCATAATAAGGCAGAGCCTAGAAAAATTAATGGGTCTAAAATGAAGGACTCTAGATTAATGTAGAATATAGGAAAGGCAAGTAAAGAATTACCTTCTAGAGTCCCCAGAAGAAATTAATTCTGCGTACCAACTGATGAATGCCTTGTTTATTTGTGTTTCTGTTTTCCAGAGCTATCCAGATAATGAACTTCTGTTGGCTTAAGAAGAGAAGCTGAGGTATCTGTGTCTACATAGAACAGCTTGAGGATGGGTAGCACATCACAGAAGTAACACTAGATCTGGATGGGTCCACTGTTGGACCAACAGAAAATCAGTGTGGTCCAGACAGCAGAGTCAGGGACCCACTGAACCAAGTGCCAACAGTCAGAGAGCACATGCTCTCACACTCATCATACTGCTATACCTGAATGGGTAATGATGAGCAAGGAGTGATCATAGGACATGATTGTGTAGAGGGAACTCCCTCAATTCTCTATTACTGATGACTAGAACTTTGCTTTGTGCATTCTGCAGAATCTCTCTCCCCCCACCCCCTGCAGACTTGAAGCTGGCATGCTTTCTGGGTATATTCTGTTACAAACTCAAAAAATTTTGAAGTGCAGTCAACTACAGCCACCCTGGTGTAGAGTTTTTCCTATTTACAAAGATGGGCCAATGGTGCTTTTATTTAGAAAGCAGAAAAATAAAAATATAAGATCTCATCATACTTCTTTAAAAAATTAGGAAAATAGACCCTCACATTCCCAGGCCTAGTTCACATCAAACAGAATATGCAGAGGCAGAGCCTGGTGAATTCCTCAAAACCTCTATATACTGGATCACAAAACAAATCTCAACAAACACAGGTAAGTGAAATAACTCCATTTATCTTCTCTGATCACAAGGTTAGAATCAATAGTAGAGGATCAAAAGAATCTCTAACAGTTACACAAACCTATGGAGAATGAATACCACATTACTGAATAATGAATGGGTAAAATAAGATATAAAAACATCATGGAATTAAATGAAAATGAAAACGTAACAACCAATACCCATGGGACACCATAAAAGCTGACTTAGGAGGGAGATTTATAGCTCTAAGAGTCTAAATTAATACAATCTAAAAATACATGGAAGGATTTGAGGGAGAGGAAAATATGTAGAGTCAGAGAAAAAAGCAGATGAAGAAAGAAATAGAAATAATTAAAAAGGAGAAATATTCAAAGAACAGGAATAAATGACTTAATGATGCAACTCAAGAATATGCAACTCAAAAACAAAACCACACCAAGCTTAAATCCAGCAGATAAGAAGACATAACAGAAATAAGAGCAGAACTTAGTGAAAACTAACAAAACAACACAAAAAATCAACAAGTCTAAGAGCTGGTGCAATGAAAAGATAAACAATGTTGACAGACCCTGGATCCAACTAACCAAAAGAGAGATACCATCCAAATTAACAGAATCAGAAATGAACAGGGAAACATTATGTCAGATACCAAAGAAATTTAAAATATTATGAGTACTATACAAACCTATACTTCATTAATTTAAAAATCTAAAAGAAATGGATGAATTTTCAGAAACATTCAAACCACCAAAGTTATACCAAGAAGAGATGGACAGACTAAACAGACCTGGACTAAGAAATGCCCAGGCTCAGATGGACCCTTAGCAATATTCTACCAGACTTCAAAGAGATCTATGACCAACACTTCTTAAATTATTAAAAAGGCAAAAATCAGAAGAGTTCCTTTTGCAAAACAAATACTACTGTTATACCCAAACCAGGTATAACACATTAAAAATAAAAGAATATATTATTACTGTTGAACAGAGAATCAAAAATCATAATTAAAATACTTTCAAATTGGATTCAAGCATATATCAAAAGATTATCCAACATAATAAAATTTACTTTATCCTAGATGATCATGGATAGTTCAACATACATAAATCATTTTATAAATCATATAAATGGACTTAAAGTAAAAACTTACATGATCTTTTTAATAGACACAGAAAATACAAACATATATTTATGACAAAATTCAACATGTCTTTATGATAAAATTTCTAAAGAGAGGGAAAATACCTCAGGACAATAGATGACATTCATTGTGAACTCACATTCAACATTAAAAAAGATGACACCAATAGAATTACTAATGGGGATGGGGAAAGTACCTAAGTCCTCAATCCTACATAAAGAACTACAACCAAATAAGGAATGCAGAGAGCAGGAGACCTAGTCCTCCTCAGGAAAAAAGCACAACAATTGGTTATCCAATACCAAATGGCTAGATCTGAAATCTCTCTCTCTCTCTCTCTCTCTCTCTCTCTCTCTCTCTCTCTCTCTCTCTCACACACACACACACACACACACACACACACACGCACCATTATATGAACTGGGGTTTTATATGTCTATATGTCTATATATGTAAATATTTTATACATGAAAGAACAATTAAAGAAAAAGAAGTCATACATTTGAAAAGAGAGTAGTTATACAAGGGAGGAGCTGGAGGAAAGAAAGGGAGGGTTAATTGATGCAATTATATTATAATCTCAATAATTATACACACACAAATATATATATATATATATATATATATATATATATGTATATATAAGTCCACATGCAATACCCTAAAAAACATAGGTGTAGGAAAGGACTTTCTGAATGGAGTTCCATTTACTCAGGAGTTAAGACCAACAATTGTCAAGCTAGTGTTCTTTGGATATGTCAGGCCAGCTGCTACCATGTGTCTCTACAATATGGTTGCTTAAACAAGATCTTTAGATCTTTACAATGACCACAGCAGTTGGCATGCCAATGAGGATGGGGAAATTTCATAAAGACTCCCCCAGATGAAGAGCCACAGGAATCAATGTTTAATGGGTGGGGGAGATTTTTGTTTGTTCCAGGGATGAGCTTCCTGATAAATTATCCAATCCCAAGTGGTCAGTCTTAAATATGTACATATGACATATAAGCAACACTAAAAGGACATTCATATGTATGTGTGCATATATATGTGAAAATTAAAAGAAAGGAAAATCATAAAACATATGATATTATATGTAATAATAACAAAAAGAAATCATTAATTTAAAAGAAAGGTTTGGATGGGAGAGAAAGAGTGTAAGTCAAGTATGAATAGTATTGTATGATGCATTCAAAACCCCAAAAAGTTGTACTTTAAAAGAAGGTAAAAAACGCTAGACATAATATAAAATGTGATAAAACGTATTAAATGTAGACTGGATAAAGCCTGTTCTTGTAGTCACCATCATGTAATGGACTAGATTTTTGACTTTTGGTGATACCCTTATTTCACATTTGTGGCTTAATTTGCATCTCCCTAATAATTAGTGATATTGAAGGCATGCAATATTCTGGCAATTCTTAAGAATTGTTTGGAAATTGTTCAAATACTTTGACACATTTTTGGAGACTCATTCTTACACATGCATGCAATATTTATGTAATCTTACACACATGATACTAAGTGTTTTGAATGATAAACTTTGGATATTAACTCTTTATCAAACACACGACCTGCAAATATTTCTTTAGTCCGTGGTTGTCATTTCACTTTGTGGAATGTTTCCTTTGGTGTGTAAAACTTTTTTGCTGTTGGAGTCACAGTTGTCTGTTTGCACTTGTCCTGACAGTTTAGTTGAATAGTATTTTTAAAGAGACAGAAATGTAGCTTCTTTTAATTACTGATAAATGGTCTTACTAAACATTTCAACTATTTTTCTCTTCCTTCCTTCCTTTTTGTTTCGGTTTCTCAAGACAGGGTTTCACTGTGTAACATCCTTGGCTGTCCTGACTCTATTTGTAGACCTGGCTGTCCTTGAACTCACAGAAATCCACTTGTCTCTGCCTACCAAGTGCTGGGATTAAAGGCGTATACCACCATACCTGATTTAATTCAGCCATTTTTATGTCCAGTTAATGATATTTATTCTATATACTCATATTTATTAATTTTGTAGTAAATTTAACTATTAAAATTTGTGTAACATTAAGATATATGAAATTAACATTTAAAAAAGAAAATCATACACAGTATTGAAACTGTGATATATTATATACTTTACTTGGATTATCTCAATTTAATATTTAGGAGGTATTCTGATAGGTGCTGTCATCTAAATGGGCATCATAGGTAAGGAATATGGTCAAGCTTTGACCCCACACTATCTGGTACCAATTCAATAGTGTTATTTTTTATGCTATGTTGCTTTTAGACAACTTCCAGGTACTTTTCTTTTTCACGTCAAGATAATATCGGTTAACAAGAGTAATCACTGACAAGAAAAGATATTTTTATATAGTTATGCTTATATATGTGAATATGGTTCTTGCATGTATATATGATTTGTATTCATAGTAATTTAATTTTCTCTTGTCATTACTGCCTCAAGAAACTATAACCTGAAATGCATAATTTCTGTCTACAACCCTCTTCAGATGTGACATCTAAATGTGATTGAAAGTAGACTAAGGGATAAAGGAAAAAAAATGAAGAGGTAAGGGAGGTAAGAGGGTATAAACCATTGGTTAAATCTCTGAAAAACAAAGTGACTGATTTCTTTAATTAATAAAACATCCACATTATCAGCATAACTTAATTTTGAAAGTGTGTCCTTATTAGTGCTCTAATGATCTATCAGTATTGTTTTCAAAGGAAAAATTTAGAAGAAAGTTAAAACAACAACACCGCAGCTGACGTTTGCTTGCACTACACATACACAATGTTGAAACTTTGGATAATCTTTGATCATATTATACCATATTTTCATCTATTTCCTTGAACTTTTTGGCTCAAATTAACAGCTCTTGAAGCACCAAACTATACAAGTATTCACAGACGCCAGTAACCAGGGATATTATTTCCAGGTAAATCTATTTCTAAAATAAGGTATGGGTGTGCTTATGACCTATCTGATGGATTTTCCTGAAACAGCATGTTGTGAGCTAATAAATAATTGAAAAGGATTTAAAATTATAAGTAGAAAGTGGATAACATTAAGGGATTAAAACAGCTAAGTTTAGCATAACTTTTATAATAATAATAATCCCAGTGCTGATAGATACTTGTGTTGATCAGCGCAGCCCCATTTTCTCAGAAATTAGTCAATGCAACAATTTCATCATTATTTTTGTTATAATCTAATTGACATTTAATTCTCAGGAATTGAAGACACAGAGATTTAAAGCATGTTCTGGAGCTCCAGAGTGCAATAGGAAAAAAAAGGTGGATTTTAGAATGTTACAAAGCACATATGAGATGGCAGGGTAAACTGACAGAATCCTGCAAAGATGAGGTGAGTTGGTTAGTCAGTCATCCATAGTCAGGAAGTCAGGAAAGTTGATGATTTGCACATATAAGTAACAAAAGCATATGTTAACCATGTGGTTTTTAATGAAGATTTCACACACCATGCATAAAGTTTATGTGGTATGCAATAAATTCAGAGATTTTTATTTGTATGGCAAATTATATTGTCTTGAATCTTTTAATTGTAAGCAGAGAAAAATTGGTCACTAGAGACAAAAAGTAAAGCATCTACATTTCTTTTATATCCAGGCTAGGCATATTAGTGGACAGGGACCTGCATCTAACTGGACAGAAGGCCAAGATTGCTTGTCCCTATGAGTGGACCAGAGTGAGGCTCCAGCTGGGCTGCTTTAAGAGGTTTAGCATAGGAGACAGGTGCTTTAGCCAATATCATGAAATTTGCAGGCAAATGGATGGAACTAGAAAAAATCATCCTGAGTGAGGTAACTCAGACTCAGAAAGACAAACACAGTATGTACTCACTCATAAGTGGATACTAGGTGTGAGTAAAGGATAACCAGACTACAATCCACAGCTCCAGAGAAGCTAGGTAACAAAGAGGACCCTAAGAGGGACACGTGGATAGTCCTGGGAAGGGGAAATAGCTGAGATCTCCTGGGTAAACTGGGGATGTGGTGTGTTAGAGGGGAGGAAATGGGGGACAACAACATGAGGGAATAGATGGTCGAGCTGTGGGAGGGACAGAGTTGGAGAGCAATGAAACAGTTATCTTGATAGAGGAGCAATTATAAGGTTAGGGAGAAACCTGGTACTGGGGAAATTCCCAGGAATCCACTAGGATGACACCAGCTAAGACTCCTAGTAAGAGTGGAGAGGGCACCTGAACTAGACTTCTGCAATCAGATTGGTGAGTACTCTAATGGTCATCACAGAACCTTCATCCAGTAACTGATAGAAGCAGATGCAAAGATCCACACCCAAGTACTGGGCCTAGCTCCAGGAGTCCAGTCAAAGAGAGGGATGAGGGATTATATAAGCAAGAGGGGATTGTTGAAGATCATGCTGGGGAAACCCACAGAGGCAGCTGACCTGCCCTAGTGGGAGCTCATGGACTCTATATTGACAGCTGGAGAGCCTGCACGGGACAGAACTAGGCCCTCTGCATGTGGATGATAGTTGTGTAGCCTTGTCTGTTTGTGGGAACCTTGGCAGTGGGCCCAAGTCCTATCCCTGGTGCATGAGCTGACTTTTTGGAGCCCATTCTATATGGATGGATGCTTTGCTCAGCCTTGATGCAGGGGGAAGGGAGTTGGTCCTGACTCAACTTAATGTGCCAGGGTTTGTTGACTCACCATGGGAGGCCTTACCCTTTCTGAGGAATACATGGGGGAGTGGTTTGGGTGGAGGTGGTGGGGAGCAGGAGGAGGGGAGGGAGAGGGAACTGTGGTTGGTATGTAAAATGAATAAAAATTTAAAATTAAAAAGGTTTAGTATAAAATTTACAGTGTGATGTAACACTTTTTACACTATGGGAAAACAGAAGCATACATTATTCTGGGTAAACTATGGGGGAAATTTCAAAGAGAGTGTTATGTTATCATTGAACACATTGTGGTGGGGCACAGCTGTAACCAACAGACTGAAACAGGAGAACCGAAAGTTCAAAAACCAACCTGGGCAGCATAGTGAGATGTTATCTCACAAACAGAGAAATGGAAAAACTAAACAAAACAAAACAGTACAATGGTAGAAATTTTGGATTAGAATCAAAGCCAGGCCAGTGGTGAATTACTTATGCACATTGCCTTTCAACTTTGCAACGTGAGTTCTATGGTGGGCCTTTGTCTGTGCACAACCTTGTGTGTAGGTCATGGCTTTGTGAATGTTGTGTGCCAGCCTACCTGAGTTAGGAGTATTTTCTTCTCAGCACAGTATCACAGCCTACTCAAGGAAGCCAGGGCAAGCTAGCACAGAAGGATGCTCTTTCTCCAACACCTCTGAAATGCAGTTGGAACAAATATTAGGAGTCTGGATACATTTCATATCAGTTTTCCAGCTCCACCTTCCTCATCTGCTAGAAAGGATGGCATGTATTGCAATAAGAGGATGCATGGCATGTAAATGAAACATTTTTTAGGAAACTCAATTCATACTTAGTGCATATGTATATATGTGGACAACTGATTGGGAGGTTTGAGGTGCAAATCTTACCTCTCCGTAAGTATCCAAAGTTCAATTAATACTTTAAGTCACATAAATGTGGCTTGCAGAACTGCATCATTATACACGAATTTGTATAAATTGGAGAATAAACTCAATGAATACCTTTGATTCTTTTTCTCTAAGGACATTTGATTTATTTTTTATACTTAATGTTTATCTTTTTTTACAGGTTAAAATTTGTTTTCTGAAATGGACACTTTGAATTTGGACAAAATGTCAGGAATTTTCCAAAGCAGGGCAGCTGACAGCCGTTATCAGTAACCAATAGGAAACATGCAATGTATATGTCATATTCATGGACATAACCCTCCAAACTTGTCAGAGTATTAAAAAAGTAAAGATCTTCGATAGTTTTAGCTCATGAAAGGGAATAAAGATAGTTCGGGGAATAAAATTGTTTGTCAAGTGTTTTTTTAAAATGTCCATTTCTTCATACTATGTCTTTTAGTGGACTGAAGTATAGGAACTGTAGTTTTATACATTTATTATGAAAAGTATAAAACATACAAACAAGGAGATTTCTAAAATCTTACTTCAATCCAATAAAACATACTGAAAGAATATGATACTGGACTGCAATTCTGGAAACTATTTATATAGGTAATAAAATTAAGTAGTTTTTCTAATGATTTCCTCAGAACACAAAAGCAAAGCAGCCATATGAGCCTTCTGCTGAGATTAACATGTTCACAGGGAGTTTGCTTGGGGATTCTTACAAGTGTTTACCAAGGGAAAAAAAAATCAGTCACAGCATTAGAAACAAGGGCTCAACATTTCAAGTGCTCTTTGAATGTCTCATGGCCACATTAGAAGCATAATTTAACTAGAGATTGAAGACATTAAACATATTCTTCTTTCCTTGATTATTTACCCCGAGTAAACACTGACCCATATTTTAGTTTCAACAGGGCTTTCTTCACCTCTTTGTTCCTCAGGGTGTACACAACAGGGTTGAGAAGGGGTGTCAGCACAGTGTAGAAAACAGCCACGACTCCATCCACAGCATCCCTGGAGCCTGGCCTCAGGTAGATGAAGAGACCAGGTCCAAAGAAACAGAGGACCACGATGCAGTGCGAGGCACACGTCTGGAAAGCTCTGTGTCTGCCCTCTGAAGTGCGGATCCTCAGGATGGAGCAGACAATTGACACATAGGATAGCGCAATCAGAACGAAGCAACCCGAAGCTACCACGCCGATATTTACAAAGATGACCATCTCATTGGCTGAGGTGTCTGCACAGGCCAGTTTGAGGATAGGAGGAGCATCACAGAAATAATGCTGGATATGATTGGGTCCACAGTAGGGCAAATGGAAAGTCAGTGTAGTCTGGACAGCAGAGTGCAGGGAACCAGTGAGCCAGGTGCCAGCAGCCAGGAGAGCACACACTCTCCCGCTCATCATGCTGCTGTACCTGAGTGGGTAACTGATGGCCAGGTAGCGATCATAGGACATGACTGTGTAGAGAAAACACTCAGTGCTACCCAGGAAGTGGAAGGAGTAAAACTGTGCCACACAGCTGTAGAAGGAGATAGCCCCACCCTCTGGGGACAACAGGGTCATCAGCATCTTGGGCACTGTGACTGTGGAGAACCACATGTCAATAAAGGAGAGGTTGGTGAGAAAGTAGTACATGGGTGTGTGGAGGTGGGAATCCACCCTGATCACCATCAGGATGAGAAGGTTTCCCAGCACAGTAAGAATGTAAATCACCAGGAAGATGGCAAAGAGCATGGTGTCCAGAGATGGTGCATGAGGAATGCCTGAGAGGAAGAACATGGTGACTATGCTCATGTTTGACATTTCTTCATATGAAGTATGGCCATTGAATTTTCACTGATGGAGAACATAAACTATAAATTGTTTTATATTTTTCATATATAGACATCCCAGTTCAAAGAAATGAATGGTTGCTTCTTTATTCCAGCCATACCCTTGAAAGAGCATAAAATTCATATGAAATGGTTGACTTTTAAGAAGAGGATCAAATTTAGTATTCTTTGTTTTGTAAAATTATAAAAATCATGCTCAAGTAATAACTAGTGCTGAAAAACTTCTCTCAGCACCAACCTTCATTCTAGTAACCTTTTCCCTTTTCCTTTAACATCTACACACCCCCTTCACACACACACACACACACACACACACACACACACACACACATACACACACACACACACACACACACACACACATACCCAGTCAGTCACTCTTCCCCTTAGATTATTAAATACTTTCATTTAAATGAAAAATTTACAACTACCTTCCTTCTGGATGCCCTCTGGTCATGTACATGGAGGGATTATGTTTTCAAGTTTTTTTGTTTTGTTTTGCTCTTTGTATTACAGACCGCCTGCTTTTTTTCTTGTGTCCTGCCTTTCTGGCTGTATGAAGAGCTGGAAACTACTGCACTAATGGTCAGGTCACATTTACTCCATCTCTTCTTATTTACCCAGGACTGTTCATTCTACTGAAATGTGATCAAATAATCTGTGTGCATTTTGTGATGCTCATGAAAAATGTGCTTAAATTTTAAAGAGAATTAAACATGTCCCATCCTTCAATATCAGGTTTGAAAGAAAAATAATCATATATTTTGCACTAAAATCTTAGCATACAAACCATATACACAGTCTGAAATAATTTTTGTTTGTAGGATATCTATTATTTCAGAGATGAGACAATGTTTGTTTTTTCTTCAAAGAGCAGACCGGGTTTCTCATAAGCAATATAGTTAAATTTAAAATCGTAATTAAAAGTCATGGAACATCAATAGATATCTGGCTAGAAATCTAGACGTAGCCAATCAAAAAGGAATATTACTTACCCAATTACTAGGGAACTTCTACCCTTTTCACCTTTGCCTCTCTGTCAGAAATAAATAGCCTTTTCATCTGTAGAAATTCTCTGTGGGAGCTTAGTTGGATGTTCAGAGTTAGAGAAAGGACTTACTTGATGGATGCATTATATAATATATCTTTATTAAACTAGCAGGGTTATCTAGGTCACAACTAAGGCAATGAAACTGACTTTAAAGAAGACTAAAGAATCCAAGAATTTTCACCTTAAAGATAGTGTAGACTTCCCAATGTGACCATCCAGAAACAAAATATTGAGTTTAGACAGTTTTGACTGCTTACCAGTTGG
Organism: Cricetulus griseus; assembly: GCF_003668045.3. Taxonomy (NCBI): domain Eukaryota; kingdom Metazoa; phylum Chordata; class Mammalia; order Rodentia; family Cricetidae; genus Cricetulus; species Cricetulus griseus. Next base: position 151,627,287 of record NC_048597.1, on the reverse strand, counting down.
GGAACTCTGTTTTGGATCACAAGGCAGATACTAAGGTTGAAAGGTACTTCATGTCCTTAATGAGTAGTAGCAGTTATTCCCTATGTGGTTAAAAACACTGAAGAAAAACTATAGAAACAAGATTCTTTGAAATATTTATAATTGGGTTGATATCTCAGGAGATAATATTTTAGCCCTAGATTCTTCTTTGGCAGGCATATTTCAGCATTATTATAAACACCGAGAACTCTAGCCAACTGCATGTATGTAAGCTCGTTCTGCTTTGATGGGCTATCACTCTTTTAACCTTTTTATTTTGTCAAAATGTAATGAATAGCCATCAAATCTTCAAGACTTCTGCAGGGAATGCCTCCTACTCATCCTAGATGTTTTCTGTGATTTCACAAGTGGAAAATAAGGGCTTTCATGCCCTAGGGGGCAATTCTCTGTAGTAGCAGCTCCAAGTCTCTTTGATGAATCTTTTCTGTGCTCCAGGGACCCTCAGATGGTGATTCCTGGAGAAACATCTTACTAATTAAACCCCTCCTCTCCAGGGCTTCTGTCCAGGAATGGATGTTTATGTCACATTTGCTGTCTGAGAGACTCCTCTGAAACTGCTGTCTTTATTCCTTCTTTAGGTTTAAAATCTGTTTGCATTTTATGTGACGGTGCCTTTCCTTATTTGTTTTCACATGCATTAATGAAACTACAGAAAAAGAAGATATTTTCCTCTGGAATTAATGCATGCCTTAACTACTAGGGAAGAATTCTCACAAAAATAAATAGCAACCCAAAGCCCAGACTGTGCTAAAAGCCAGGCTAGCACTTACAGATGGGCAACATTCCTCTCTATGGAGGAGATTTCAATACTTGAAGCCCCTTAAATTAACATTCCTGACACTTAACCTATCACATCACTCAATTTTCTAACATTGGATGTCTGCTTAAATTAAGACATATTTGATCTATGTAAAACCATCACATTTTTTAGAAAGTTTATAATTACTGGCAGTTTACTTCTACTTAACATATCTCAATATTACTTTATGAAACCTACATTTCATATTTTGGCATTTGATTCTCAGTATAGGTTTTCTTTTTCTTTCAATAGATTTTATTTAAATTAGAAGCGATCTCATTTTACATATCAATCCCAGTTCCCTCTCCCTCCCATCCTTCTATGCCCCCACCGACCCCCCATTCCATCCCCCATCCACTCCCCAGGGAGGGTGAGCCCTTCCATGAGGGATCATCAAAAATCTGTTAAGTCATTTGGGGCAGGGCCTAGGCCCTCCCCTGTGAATCTAGGCTAAGAGAGTATCCCTCCATGGGAAATGGGTTCCTGAAGTCTGTTTGTGCACTAGGGATACATCCTCAGTATAGGTTTTCTATTGAGGATCTCAACAACAGCATTGTATGAGTTTGAACTTTTCAGTGATAAGAAAAGAATTATCCAATTTTAAACTCTCCTTCACAATACAGTGGGAATCTATGTGATAAACAAACTAGAGCTTCCAGCATCATCAAGAATTCTGCACGCAGGCATGTGAGATGACTTGTAATGTGCTTTATGTACAGCCTTGGCAACCTGAGTTGGATCCCTAGGACCTTCATAAAGTTGGAGAGAAATGGCCTCCAAAATTATCCTCCGACCTCCACAAGTCAACCATGACATGTGCACATTCTAACACACACCATACATGCACAATAATGATGATAATAATAAATAAAATTGAAATTAAATATAATTCTTCACTTGTTGGTTTTATAATGTCCCGTATCCCCAGGCCATTCCCATGTAATAGTGTCCTCTTCTGATGCTCTGCAAATGATGAGATAAGGGCAGGACTCCATTTTCGTGTACTCAGCAACTGTAGTAGTATCATTTGACTTGCTCTGCCAGTGTGTCTCCTTGAATGATTGTTTTTTTTCAATAATAACTTTTACTGTTCAACATTCTTTGTACTTTCATGTTATTTTAGAATCAACTTTCTAATTTCTAGAGGCAGATTTGTTTATGTTTCAGTTAACTTTTCATTGAATATACAGAGTAATTATGGGAGAACTGACATTTTATAAGCCCTGTGTCTGATGTATGGATAGCACATATGTCCTTTATACCTCTCAACAACACATGCAATTTCAGTGCTCAGACCTTGCTCTTCTTCCCAGACTTATCATTAGTGTTTCCTGGATTGATATTTTAAGTGATAATTTTAACACATAGAAAAATAATAGATGTTTTATCTCAGTATTATATCCTGCCCAGCCTGAGTAAATAACAAACTGGACCAAATACATACAAACAGGTGCCTCATGCTTGTGACTTCAGAATTTGTGACTCAACATCACTGACTTCAGATATTGCATCAGATTATTTTTTCCTTAGCTGATTATGCTGCTTGCTTCTTCATGTGAGACCCCTGACCCCACAATCTAGAAAATGCCTTGAAAAAAAATGTTCAGCTTCTCAATTTTCCTTCCTCAGAAATTTCAGTTGTATGCACTTTTCACAGGCATGAGGCACCTGTTTGTATGTATTTGGTCCAGTTTGTTATTTACTCGGGCTGGGCAGGTAAATATAATCCCTGTTAGTGTGTGGACCAGGATATAAAATTTACAGTATATCTATACTTTATCATAATTGTTTGAAAAGTATGTGAATAAAATTTTATAAGCATATGTACATAGTTTATGTTTATTATGAACTTAAACACTCCTGCAATAATCATTGGCATTAGAATGTTTTACATTGCTAACTACCATTGGGCACCTCATCTCCACTTTGCGTTCATTTCCATTTTGGTCTCACTAGTCTTTGTTCATTCATTCTTACGGTTTCTTTATCATGATTTCCAATTATTTTTCAAGGCATTATTATTTTATATAGTTAAAGTGAGTATTTTTAAAATTTAATTAAGTCGAATCATAAGTTTTTGTTAGTTGACAACAATCATAGTTTCTGTTACTTAACAGTATATTTTCAAAACATGTATACATTGGTATGTTGTATTAGCTTTCCATTACTGAGACAAAATAGCTAGGATGATATATTCTAAAGGGTGGAAGATTTATCTTTGTTTGTTTTTTCAGACATTTTATTCTATGGTCATATCATTTTATTGCTTTGTGATTGTGGTATTGCTGATCTCTGTGGCCAGAAATGGCAATTATGACTGCTGCCCTCAAATGTCAAGAAGGCCAAAGAGTAGTTCAGGTGCTCAGAGCCCTTCCTGAGCATACCCCTAGTGACCTCCTCCTTCAAACCAGGCCCTGCCTTCTAAAATGTCCACCTCTGAGTAGTGTCATTGGCTGAGGACCATGGGTCTTCTGCACATGGGTCTTGGGGAAGCAAATAATGAGAAAAGAGAAGTGAATGTGCATGTATATGCCTGTTGAAGAAAGCTCTCATGTGATAGAACTGAAGGGAAGAAAATTTCCATTTTCTTTTTATAACTGAAAGACTGAGTTTCTAAACAAAGAATCTTCCTGATTCTGTGTCTTCATCCTTCCTTCTACAAGATAGTTTTGTGAACACACACATACCCACCCACCCCCACACACATACGCGCCCCCCATTTTATTCCCAACATGTTTCCCTCTATTGTGTCCTCAATGAAGACTTACTGGTAGGTCTCAGAACTTGCCACATGTAAGAATTCTCTTATACATGCCAGGATTCTCCTCTCCTTGCTTGTTCTGGTAAAATCACCATAATATACAATGTGCCCTATAGGACAGAGCAGACAAAGGGGAAGAGAGTCATGTAAGCAGAACAAGGGTTGGCAGAAGCAATCAGAACTAAAGTTGTATACCAGCTTCTGGAAAACACATCTAATGTGGAAGAGAGATGGTTTCCCTTAAATTTCTAGGGTTGCAGAATGTGTTTTTAAGACAAACTCCTATTTTGTGTAAGATGGGACTGTGCAGAGGCTAGAGACAAGATTTGCATTTTCTCCCCTTGAATCCAAGACACAGACCACACACTCAGCCCTGTTATACTTCTAGCTTATTTCAAAAGGTTAGTAATTTTCAAATTATTAATGAGTGTTATAACAGTAAATTCAAAGGGTTCGTAAGAAGTTTGTAATAGCATTTTAGAATTTGAGTCGAATGAAGTATCTAGTTTTCCATCTTTGCCAAAGAAGATTGGCTCTTTGTGTCCTTGAGAGATGGTTTAAGCAAGTTCTACTGAAAGTCTGCTTTCATGGAAATTCAGTCCCTCCGTCCCTCCCTCTCTCCCTCCCTCCCTTCCTTCCTTCCTCATCCCAACCACAATTCACCCTCCACTCCCAGTCCACTCCTCCTCAGTTTCTGTTCACAAATGGGCAGGCCTCCCATGGGTATCAACAAAGCATGGCATATCAAGTTTCAGTAAGACTAAGTACATCCCCTTGTATTTAGGCTGGGCAAAGAGATCCAGCATGAGGAATAGGTTCTCAAGAGCCAACAAAGCACTAGGGATAGTCCCTGCTACCATTGATAGGAGTCCCACAAATAGACCAAGCTACACAACTGTCACATATATGTTATATGTTTAGGTTGTTCCCATTCAGGCTACTTGGTTGTTCTTTCAGACTCTGTGAGGTCCTATGAGCCAGATTAGTTATTAAAAACAATGGCATCATAAAATTTGAAGGCAATTGGATGAGAAAAAACCATCTGAATCAGGTAGCCTAGCCCCAGAAAGACAAACATGGTATGTACTCACTCATAAGTGGATATTAGTTATAAAATAACAAATAACTATGCTAATCCACAGGCCCAGAGACGCTAAGTAGCAAGGAGGGCAAAAGGGCAGATGCATAGATCTCTCTGTTTAGGGGAAATAAAAGAGATTTTTCTGAGTGGACTGGAGGTGGGTGAGGATGGGAACCTGAGGGATCAGGTTGGGGGATGAGTAGAGGGGGAGAGTACTGAAAGGATGACTGGATAGGGGGTACATTTCAGGATTAGGTAGAAACCCGATGCAAGGGAAACTCCCAGGAATCTACAAGGATGACCCCAGCTAAGACTCCTGGCACTAGTTGATATATAGCCTGAAATGGCCATCTCCTGTGACCAGATTAGTGACTAACCCAATTGTCATCAGGGAGCCTTCATCCAGTTACTGGTGGAAACAAATACAGAGATGAAGAGTAGAGGAGGTATTGGATATTGAGTGATTTCTTTATCATTGGTGGCATATAACCAAATTGTGTTTATTTGTTATATACATGGTCATCATGAACCACAGAGTGTGTACCTGTTCCACAGTGGGCACTTGGAAGGGGAGGGGCACTTTGTACATGGACATATCTTCACATTTATTAAGTTATCCTATTGTGTCCCCAATTAGGTGGACAGTCTCTTCATATTGTGTTGTTCATGGCATGTGCGACACCTCTGTAGCACAGATTGTGTTATTCCATCATCTCTGGATGTATGAAACTGGCTATTATCTTAAAATGTAATATTATTAGCAGTTAAGCATACCTTATTTAAATGTTTTATCTATATCACAGAGGAATCTTGACAATGTTATGCTGATCTCAAAGGCTCTGTTCAACTGGTACTATACTATTTCACATATATGAATGTCTACAAGAGACATACCTGTGTTAGGCAGGCTGGGGCTTTCTGGGGAAGACAGTGGGAGTTAAGAACTGACTGCCAGTAGGCATCAGGAACATTGATGATGTGGCCAATGCTCTGGGGCTGGGCAATGTTTATAGGAAACTATGAATGTTCTAAACATGATTCAACTTTCCACTTAAAGTAGGTAAATTTTATTAGTTATAAATTGTTCTTTAAAAATGTTAGCAATAAAAAGGTAAGTGGGTACTGGACAGAGAATTCATAGCTGTTGTTCCTGGGAGAAATACATGATAACAGAGATATTTCTATTTTTCCTCATTTTATCTAAAATTGATTATTTTCTTATACAACACATCATGAATACAATTTCCCCTCCGTCTACTCCCTCCAGTTCCTCTCCATATCCACTTTCATTTGAGTCCAGCTCCCTTTCTGTTTCTCATTAAGAAAGAATAGGCTTCTAAGAGACTACATCAAAACATAAAAGTAAACCCCAAAAAACAAAAGAGATATCTTGATAGAGGGGCCATTATGGGATTAGGGAAACTCCCAGAAATCTACAAGGTTGACCCCAGCTAAGACTCCTAGCAACAGCAGAGAACGTGCCTGAACTGGCATTCCCCTGTGTTCAGATTGGTGACTACACTAATTGTCACCATATAACTTTCATTCAGTAACTGATGGAAGCAGATGCAGAGATCCACAGCCAAGCACCAGACTGAGCTCCTAGAGTCCAGTAGAAGAGAGAGAGGGGGGATTATATGAACAAGGGGGATCAAGATCATGATGTGGAAACCCACAGAGACAGCTAGTGGGAACTCATGGACACTAGACTGATAGCTGGGGAGCCTGCATGGGATAGATCTAGGTTCTCTGCATGTGGGTGACAGTTATATAGCTTGATCTGTTTGTGGACCCCCTGGCAGGGGGTCCATTATCTACCACTGGGACATGAGCTGGATTTTTGGAGCCCATTCCCTATGGTGGGATGCCTTGTTCAGCCTTGATGCAAGGGGGAAGGACTTGATCCTATCTCAACTTAATGTGCCAGGCTTTGTTGCTTCCCCATGGGAGGCCTTACCCTTTCTGAGGAGTGGATGCTGGTTGGATTGGGGAGAAGTCTGGGGTGAACAAGAGGAGGGAAGGGAGGGTGAACTGTTGTTGATAAGTAAAATGAGTAAAAAATGTATAATAAAATATATACTAAGATTAAACAAAAACCATCACATCAAAATTAGGCTCTTTGCCTAAGAGAAGGCAGAAGCATCAGAGACCCACTCATTCACACTAAAAACACTAAACTGAAAGTTGTAATATATACACAGAGGACCTGGTGCAGACCCATGCAGGCCCTATGCATGGTGCCTTATGGGAAGTACACTAAGATGGTGAAAGAAAGACTAAGCTGAAAGTGGTTTAGAAAGGGAATATTTGAATACAATAATCTGTTTCATTTGGCCTTAACTTCATATCCTCAAAGAAGACTTCTAGGAATGGAGTCTACACTTTATGTTTACATAGAGGAAATTAGAGGGCCTTGTGTGTTTGTGAGCACAGTATTGTAACCATCTTTGTAAATTCATTATTTGTTTCAATCTATATAATGCACAAATAACATGTTCATACATTCTTAACATGAAATACATGTAAGTCTTGGTAAACAATGGGCTTGGGCTATGATCTGCTGCATTCTGGCTAGCTGACAAACAGAACATTTGCAGAGGAAACTTACTTATTGCATGAAGGATTTGAGATTGAGAAACACAATTGTAACGAATGATACCATTTCTAGTTATTGTGTTACATTATTTAATGTCTCCAGGTTTTGCCAACAACTCCCATTCTGGGAAATAGTAAAGACAAACAGATAAACAGATTCATTGCTTCTCTCTCTCTCTCTCTCTCTCTCTCTCTCTCTCTCTCTCTCTCTCTCTCTCTCTCTGTGTGTGTGTGTGTGTGTGTGTGCAATTATATAAATGTGTCATGGGAAGTAATTATTACACATGAATTAGTTTCTTAGAATTATTTAGAGAAAAATTGAAAACACAATTATAACTATAATAAGAGAAACTGAAAGATGTTTATTAGTTATAAATTATATTAGTGCTGGGCTGATTTTTCCTAACTTAGTGTTGTTTTTAGAGTGATCCAGAGGGAAGAAATGGACATAATGAGATGGAACTAGATACTTAATGACACACATGTTATTTTCTACAATCACTCATGTAACTGTTTAATGCATAATACAACAATCCAAAATAATTACTAATTCAAATTGGGACAGGAAGGTCTATTCTGCATCTTTTCTGCCACTACCAAGACAATAATTACAAAAATGTTGTTAAGATGATTTAAAATCCAAAGCCCTTGCCAAATTTTATACCTCATTGTTCCAAAGGCAGTCCAGCCAACAGTCTCAATAAGCATATGCGCTTGTTATGTGGGTATCAGTGAAAAAGTGGATATACCAGACCAACTACTTTTATTAATTATGAGCAAATTCCAATTTTAAGTTAAAAACTGTAACTGATACACAAAACCAAAACTGTATACTAATGGGGTACTATGCAATGGATGTACATGTTATATAACGTTTAACCATGGTGAGCATATCTATTTCATTGTGGTGAAAATGTCCCGATTATTTTCTACTAGTCCTTTGAAAGGTTAAGCAATTAAGTTTGTTATCCAGTCATCTCACTTTGGTGCACTAGCTCACCAGACTGTCTTACTCTATCTAACTGTAGCTTAGACTTCACTGATGACTCTTTCCTCATACCTTCTCCTGTGTCTTCTGGCTTATTGCAAATAACATTGCACTCTCTAACACTGACATTTGAAGGCCTTACATATGTGTGAACCCATGAAATAGTTGTCTCTTAGTGCTTGACTTATTTCACCTCAAATAATGATCTTCACTTCCATCCATGTCATCACATAGTTTATTTTTATCAACAATAACTAGTACATTGTATGTATGTATGTATGTATGTATGTATGTATGTATTATGTATGTATCACATTTCCCTTAATTGATGACAAATAATGATTCTATTGCTACTAATTCCACAATGGATATGGGAGGGCAGATATATATATATATATATATATATATATATATATATATATATATATGGTTTTTCGAGACAGGGTTTCTCTGTGTAGCTTTGGAGCCTATCTTGGCACTCACTCTGGAGACCAGGCTGGCCTTGAACTCTCAGAGATCTGCCTACCCCTGCCTCCCGAGTTCTGGGATTAAAGGCGTTCGCCACCAACGCCTGGCTCAGATATATCTTTGACATAAACTTTTCTTCCTTTGAATATACACCTATGAATGAGATTGCCAGATCATATGGTAGTCATATTTTGAATTATTTGATTAACCTCCAAACTGCTTATTTACAACAGCTGTGCTAATTTCTATTTCCAGAAAGACATGTTTCCCTGTTTTTTAAACATCCTTGCTAGCACTTGTTTTCCCTAGTCTATTTAATAATAGTCATTCTTAATGGTAAAATGTTGATCAATGTGTACTGAAGTATAAGATGACTTCTGCTGTGCTATTGGTGGTAGGATGACTAGATATAATGATTCTTTTTTCTCCACTTTTAAATTTAAATTAGAAACAAGCTTGTTTTACATGTCAATCCCAGTTCCCTCTCCCTCCCCTCCTCCCCTGACCTCCACTAGCCCCCCACCTATCCCATACCATTTCTGCTCCCCAGGGAGTGTGAGGTCTTTCATGGGGGTTTTCAGAGTCTGTCATATCCTTTGAGATGGGGCCTAGGCCCTCCACCATGTGTCTAGGCTGAGAGAGTATCACTCTATGTGAAATGGGCTCCCAAAGTCCATTCCTATGCTAGGGATAAGAACTGCTCTACTACAAGAGGCCCCATAGATTTCCAAGGCCTCCTCACTGACACCCACATTCATGGGGTCTGGATCAGTCCCATGCTGGTTTCCCAGTGATCAGTCTGGGGGCCAAGAGCTCCTCCTTGTTCAGGTCAACTGTTTCTGTGGGTGTCACCAGCCTGGTCTTCACCTCTTTGCTCATCACCCCTCTTTCTCAGCAACTGGATACCAGTTCAGTTCAGTGTTTAGCTGTGGGTGTCTGTTTCTACTTCCATCAGCTGCTGGATGAAGGCTCTAGGATGGCATATAAATTAGTCATCAATCTCATTATCAGGGGAGGGCATTTAAGGCAGCCTCTCCACTGTTGCTTAGATGGTTAGTTGGTGTCATCCTTGTAGATCTCTAGACATTTCCCTACTGCCTTATTTCTCTTTAAACCTATACTGGCTGCCTCTCTGATGGTATCTCTTATTTTTCTCTCCTCTATTCTTCCCCCTACACAACCCTGGGATATCTCAGCCATTAAAGGCTAGGCTCACAACCCAAAATATAAGAGTTTACTGTGTAATACTATAAAAGAAAAAACACATATTTTATAGTACTTTCATGATTAATGTATCAGATTATAAGATTATGAAAAGGGAAAAGGAAACAGTATAAGGCAAAAGGTGGAAGTCTGTAATTATGCCCTTTGTTCCTTCACAATTCTTTCATCTAGGAATGGAGCCACTGGGGACATTGTCTCAAAAGAAATCATGTAAATAATACTTTGCAGCTTGAAAGCATTATAAAGTCAGACATTTGTGGCCATACTAATAGCAGGGTTGTGGGTTGTGTATAATCATTGTCTTGGATTCAAGAGGAGAAGATGCATCATTTTGTCTCTATTCCATTTTATGCAAAGTAAAGTTTTGGATTAGAAACACATTCTTCTACCCTACAGACTTTAGGGATAACATCTGTATGTGCTTTCAATCAGCTGGTATGTGGTTTGAGTTCTCCCTGTTTCTGCTTGTTACTCTTGCTCTGCTTACATGGCTCTTTCTTTATTCTCCTCTGTACTACGGGAACACAGTGAGTGTCTGGTCATTTGACCTGTGTAAGCAATGGAGGGAGGTGTACAGAGGACTACAGAAAACCCTTACATGTGGCCAGATTCTATGATGGATTAACAAGCCCTCATAGACAAAGCATAAAGTGGTGTGGTGTGGTGTGGTGTGTGTGTGTGTGTGTGTGTGTGTGTGTGTGTGTATGTGTGTGTGTGTGTGTGTGTGTGTGTGTGTGTGTAGAATGGAAAAGTGGGAGACAAAGAAGGAGAAAAGGTAGATTCTTTGTCTGGGAATCCTAGTTTTCAATTATAAAATTAGAAATAATTTCTCTTGTTCTATTTATCATATATACATGTGTATTCTTACATAAGTATTCATCTTACATAACATACTCATTTTACATGAGTCTTTTAATAGCCAACAAACACCAAGAGAAAAGGTTCAATTCAGTGAATATGGTGATAGTGAAAATAAAAAACCTTTATAAGTCAGAGTTGACCACCCTGTTTTTAGAAAATGACAACCTATTTTGTTTCCTTGAGATAGTCTAGCGGGATTGAATCATCTGAGATTGATAACCAGTACTTTCTCAAGTGTCTGTCCCAAGCCAAGGGAGAGCTGGTCTGGGCTATGTTTCTAGTGGGTGGACATCAGATTCTCTCTTGAGAAGGATGTGCATGGAGATGCAATATTAAGTCAGACTAGAAGAGGTGAGGATTTAGAGAGGTGATGGGATGTTTGATGTGATATTGCACCTATACAATGCAATATGCAGGAGATACCTGTGCCATTCCCCATTGTGTATTTGGCTCTTGAATTAAAAACAGGAAGGCTCAGATTGAAGGGAGGGTTTATTAACTTTTAGCATGCACAGTGGCCTTTTATTTCTTCTGGCATATTAATAGCATATGTTTAGAGTCTGAAGGAAATAACATTTTTCCTGAATTTGTGTGTCTTACTCTATCACCTTTAATGATAATCAGGTCCAATAAACACACAGTTTTGATGTGCCAGTCAAACAACATATAAGTAGACTGGGTTCCTAGGGAGTACATGCCTGTTGCCCCAGCTACTAGGGAGGCTAACACAGAACGATGAATTCAGGGGAAGGCTTGAGGACATAACAAAACCTATTTTGAAATAAGACTCATGAACCAACCCACTTACATAAATAGTTTTGAATGCTACAAACACTTAAATATACATTTCTAATTACATTTACATTTTATCACATCTACAGCTTTTCTGTTTATACCATATTACTCAGTATTGCATGCAAAAGATTTAGTTGTTAAAAGTAACTTTCTTGTGTATATGATTATTAGTGAGAAAAGACTAATGCAAGCATCTCATTCCCAGTCTTCATAAAGGAGCTTATAGTTTAAAAAATCCATTTTCTTTTGACAAGAGGAAGGAGCTTAAAGTTCCAGAGCTAGCAGATCGCTTCCAGGTCAAGGCTGGATGGCCAATAATGGATTTGTTTTTTATTTATTTGAAACAGGGTGTTATTATGTAGTTCAGGCTGACTCCAAGGGTGTTACTATGTACCTCTGGCTGACTCCAAACTTTCCATTTTCTTGTTTCAACATCCTGAGGGCTGGGATTACAGGTGAGGGCCTATGATGTCAAACCAAATATCCATTTGTGTTCTTCAAAAGAAGATATGCAATTTTTTTCTAGTAGGAAGACATGATATGTGTGAAATTGAATTGATTATTGGGCTCCAGAGTCAAATATATTTTATTGTATAATTAGCTTTGTTATATGATGATTCTCTCTCTCTCTCTCTTTCTCTCTCTCTCTCTCTCTCTCTCACACACACACACACACACACACACCATATCACCCTTCCACAATTATACACTTCTCATCTTTGTCTCCTCTCATTCTCACCTCTTACCCTTCCCACTGGTCTTGTTCATCTGCACAAACAGTTCCACATTTGCTTTTATTTTGTATTGTAGATTATTTTCAGTCTATTGCGGAGCCTCCATAGTGGCCAAGCTGGTTTACATTTCCTGCAGCAGGGTATAAGGGTCCTCTTCCTGCATATCTTCACTAGCATTCTTTGTCGTTTGTATTCTATGGCCATGCTGAGTGGGAATCTCAATGTAGTTTTGACTGGCATGTCCTTGATAGCTGAAGAGGTTGGTTACTTATTCATTTATTGTTCATTTTTGTTATTCTGATAGCTGTCTGTTTAATTCATGTATTTTAATGTCTATTTATTGTATAGTTTGTTTGTATTATACATTATATATCCTCGATTTTAAATACCTCTCAGGTGGGTAGTTGTAAAAGACTTGGTCCCATTCTGAAGGCTAATGTTTGCCAGAGTTCATGTGAATAGCATTTTGTTTGGGAAAGAATTCTGTGTAATAACTGTCTGTGTCGTTGCTACAGTCTCAGTTTATTCCTACACATTGGTAAATACTAGCTTCATTTGGGGCCTGGTTCCACACTGAGATCAGTTGTGGTCCAAAGATCAGCCTTCTTCATTATTGACAGTCATTAGAGTTATTGAGATTTCTGCATACCACATAACACAAGCACTTTTTACCAAGGTTAAACTTGTAATAATGCTGTTATAGTGCTGTTATAGCACTATGAAGCAACATGGGTGGTTTAGTTGGTTACTTCTTCTAAATGATACTTTTTGTAGCAGATATAAGAAGTTGTTTTTGTCCAACATATTGAAGGTTAAGATCTAATTGGGAACATAAAAGTAAGTAAGACTTCAGAAAAATGCAATGAAATTTGTTGTTTAGGCTTAGGAAGTACATATTTCCATCAATAAAGCAACATAATAGGAATTATTCTGTGTCCTATAGAAAGAAACCCTGAGGGGAGAGACTATCTATTAGGACATAGGGATTTCTTGCATCATGTAATACTTTTGATTCAGTTCACTTCTTATCTGTATACTAGTGAGTTGGAATGTGAATTGTAGGTTTTTATTTCATTTATAAATGAAGAATGGAATAGCTAAAAGCAAAATAACAAAATAGTGGGGGGAACACAGGAAGAACCAGAGGGGGAGATAAGAACTGGAAATGATGTATGTAAGATGCTAAAGTATGGGATCCTCAAATAAAAACATAAACTATTTTCAGAAGGAAAGTGTGGATTTATATTTGAACTCAAAAGTTTTATGCACATATATTTGACTAGATAGTCTAATTGCAGATTGAGTTGGCTGATGTTAATATGTGATTATCTCTTGGAGCAAAGTTTTATTGATAAGACAGTACAATCTGAATTATTCCAGTTTATTTGCTGTTAGGCCAGATTGGAAGACAATAAATAGAATTGGTGACAAGTGTTGATTCCTTTAAGATGTTTGAAAACATAAAGATGAGCTATTCTCTCATATAACTTAACACATGAGGATACTGAGGGCAAATGTGTCACAACACTTAGCTGGATGTCAAGGGCAGATTCAACACTGGTCCCTTTTCATTCAGTTTTATTTTTATTTCAGCCACTGCCTTAGATAGGAGTACCTTGGTCAGGAAGCTGTTCTCAGTTACTCATGAACAACATCGCTTTACTTCTCCAGGGCTGCCTGTGTCATGAAAATGAGGAACTACACCTCTGTGACAGAGTTCATCCTGCTGGGAATTTCTAACAGTGAAGGATTAGAGAACATGCTCTTTGTCCTGTTCCTGGTCTTCTATGTCTTTGCCTTGCTGGGAAACCTGCTCATCTTCCTCACCATCCTGGCTTCCCCCAACCTCCACACCCCCATGTATTTCTTCCTGGGGAACCTGGCAATGTTTGACATATTCTTCCCTTCTGTGAATTCTCCTAAGATGATGGACTGCCTAGTGGGGCAGAGTTGCACCATTTCATACCAGGGCTGTGTCTCTCAGGTCTTCTTTTACCACACTCTGGGTGGCACTGAATGCTTCCTGTATACAGTTATGGCCTATGACCGCTTTGTGGCTATTTGCCACCCTATGAGATACACAGTCATCATGAACCACAGGGTGTGTACCTACCTCACAGTTGGCACTTGGTTGGGGGGCTTTGTACATGGAAGTATCCTCACATTTCTTATCTTTAAATTACCCTACTGTGGGCCCAATGAGGTGGACAGTTTCTTCTGTGACATTCCTGTGGTGCTGTCCCTGGCATGTGCAGACACATCTCTAGCACAGACTGTGAGTTTTACCAACGTTGGCATTGTTGCACTCACGTGCTTTCTCCTCATTATCACTTCTTACACTCGTATTGTCATCGCCATCTTGAAAATCCGTTCCTCAGAAGGCAGGCGCCGAGCCTTCTCCACCTGCAGTGCCCACCTGACATCCATCACCTTGGTCTATGGTCCTGTGATTCTTGTTTATCTCAGACCTGCTTCTAGTCCCTGGCTGGATTCTGTTATCCAGGTCTTTAACAACGTTATCACTCCCTCCTTGAATCCTCTGATTTATACTTTGAGAAACAAAGATGTGAAATTAGCCTTGAAGAAAGTGCTGGCTGCTGTGGCACAGCCTTCAGGGTGTAAGGAATAGGAGAAATTCCTTTCTGATTTTTTTTGCAGTTGCTTCAGCCCCACTGCCTGTATCTGTCTTTCTTCAGAAGAGACTTAATGGTTATGTTATTGAATTTGTGTGAATGTACTGACTTTCAGATTTGTATCTTCATCAGTGCTCTTTAGATTATGCCTGTGCTTTCTCCATTTTTGGTTTGCTAAATTGATATATCTTTTCTGCTCCATGTACTCTGTGCCTGTTTGAACCATCTCAATTAGTTATCGTGAGATGGCCTGTTTCTACTTCATGTATTTAATGAAGCCTACACATTGTGCTTTTCTTTCTAGCTTTATTCCCTCCTTTCCTTTGCATCCAGAGAAAGTGTGTTTTGTTCTCGGCTCTTCATTTCTCAAGAGAGAAAGTAGCCATTGAGCTATGTTTCAAAGTGTCAGAATGAAAACTATAAATTCATAAAATGATTTTGAGCCAGAATTTTCTACACATTTTAAATATTCTTTGTTTTGAAAAAAACGCTATATGTGTAACTAATTAAAGCAGTGACAGTATTTATTCTTTATTTTGGGGTTGCTTCATCATTTAGAGTTTCACATTACATAATTTCAAAAATACAGCTCTTATTTTAGATACATTTACTGAAATAGTTAGCATAACAATTGACATTGAAATCCTTCTTAATTTGTACATGACAGTGTTTGAAGTATTTTATTTATTGACTAAATTAATCATGGTGTCATAAGAGATAGATTTTTGTACACCAATTTTACAATGGGAGAGATGTGATCAAGGAACTATTCACTACTGGCAATTTTGGACGTGTAACTAGAACCTCACCATCTCTTATGATATCCAGTATCTTTAGGAAAACTGCAGGATTAGTTTGTATAATGACCAGTTCGCTGGAAGTTCTAAGTTAAGCTTTCTCTATATAGCATTTTCTTCATTACTTTTGTGTGGTGTCTAGTACAATCTTCACTTTATGTCTATATTTTCAAGAGAGCTGAGCACAGGGCAATTGGCATAGTAGTGGCACCATGGAAAGTAGGGGAAGGCAGGACTCTAGGTAATATCTACAGAGACAGGCAATCTCCAGACCACAACTTCAGGTTGTTGCCACTCTGAAGTAATATCCATTTATTCACTCTGATGTAAACTGACCGATTTACTTAAAACCTTCACCCAACTGGTTTAATGAAGAATTAGGTAGCATACTTACTCAATGACTTATCAGGACGAAACAGGGTGTTATGTAGGAGTACAATATCTGACTGCCCATGATATGAAACAAGCAAATATAAGTCAACTGGTTTCCTAACCCCCTTACATATGTCACTACATTGTCTGCCATGGGTATCTTAATTTCCATCATTTGTGAGTCCTTAGGTTCTCTGTTCTATCTATAGTATAATATTTGATGTTTATTGTACTCCAACAACTTACTATGGAAATTGGCAGCTTATAACAGAATTTATAGTTTTTGATGGCCAAATGAGGTCAGGAAGATTGGAGGTGGCTTATATGGGGTTCTTAGCCCACGATCTAATAGGGTATTGCTGTTACATTGTAATGTGCACAGCAGTCCATTGGTGGGGCTTGTGTTTGCACCATGGCTCATTGTAGGCCACTTGTGAGGAGGCCTCAGTCTTTCACCCACTACATGGGCATTTGTATTTACCCACCTGCATCTACTCACACTCACAACCTAAACCCTGCTTTCCCCACAGAGGATGTCCAAGGAAGGTTTAAGCAGAAGCCTTTATTACCTTGTCTTCAGGGTAATATATAGTCACTCCTGTTGTCCTAAAGAGTAGAGACATGAGATATAATTCATACTCAGGTGGAGAGAAACTAGGTCTCATATTGTGAATGATGTCCAAAAATATAGCCACATTTCTAATCACCACAGATATGCTTTATGCAAATGCTCCCCTATTGAAAATAATTCTATTTAGAGTTTTTGTTATGTTAATACATGTTTTAAATGAATTTTTTGATTTAAAAGTTACACTTTTCTTTACCAGACATGTAAATTCCAAGACATAGGTAGTGTAGGCAAGAAGATGAGACATTCAAGGTCATTCCTGTCTACATATTGAGTTTGAAGCCACCCTGGGATCCATTAGACTTATCAAAGAAAATAAATAAATATAGTATTATTGCTTTGTGAAAATTCACATCTTTTAGATTTTATCAGTCTTTATCATTAGCATAGAAAATTTGCTACCTACCATTCCAAAGTATTTTTTATTATTTATGAATCACCTTTGCCATTAAAATATAAAAATTGTGATGCTTTTCAAGTCATTACTCAGAATATTAACCACTTTGTAGATTTTTATTCAAACGTTTATGAGTAGCTAAGATGAAATTTAAATCAAAGGTCAGCCATTAGAGTATCCAGAGATTTATTGGAAGTTTACTGTTTATAAGACATACACAGCATTTGTGAGAGAGGACAAAATATAATTTAGGCCTGATTCCGGCATGTAGCAAAAGCCAAAACAAACATGTAGGATAAAAATGTAGCATAAATGCTGTACAACCTAGAGATCAATAAATAAAGTATACCGGGTATTCTCTGGTAAAATAAGTCCACATGCAGATATGTAGATTAGATTAATAGTTATGGGTTACTAATTAAGAGAGAGATTGCTTGTTCCCATGAAGAACTATATGAATCCCTGTACCATTTCTTTCAAGTTATTGTTCAGGTGAGTTCAAGCAACTCCCCAGTCATTATATGCCCTTGTCTTTGGCCACCTCCCAGAGGTTGAAAGTAAAAGCTTTTTGAGTATTGTTGTAATATGTTTCTGGAGTTCAGATCTGTATGAAGGCAGGGTCTAAAGATATGTGTATGCAAGAGTGTCGATGGGAGGAATAAGACATGGTCACTTCTTAGATTTAGTTTAGGAGAGAAGGACAGAGAAGCACATCCCCTGTAGAGTTACAGGTCCCAGCATGGGATGTAAGGAATAGGTGAGGGAAGGAAATGAGCCAGGCCATGGTGGTCAGGAGAATCTTGCTGCCTGACTGACTAGCTGTTTCTTTACTTATACAAAATTTAGTAAGTGAGGTTACATTCATGTTGTTCCAAAACATAGATCATATCATTTTTGTTTTTGGACATGTGTTTGTTCATATTTTAGTCATCATTAATAAACTATGACATAACAGAGTTATCATTTCCAATCATTTTCCTTCAAATTTTGACATAATCAATAAACAGTTATCTTTTGTAAGCATTTTTACTCAACTCTATAACCCAATTTTTAAAAATCTAAAGGCATATTACAGCCTGTTCTCATGTTGGTCACTTTTGTAGGTACAACGGCACTAGACCAAAACAATCTTCAGGACATCCTTGGTATACTTCCATGTCCTGAGCAGTGCATTATTAACTCTTAATTGTCAGAGCGCCCAAGAAATATCCCCAGTCCAAAGATGCTGCAGTTATTATTCAAATTCTGGCATAATACAATGTTTACATTTTATGTCTTTATAGATTTTGTTTATATGTCTAATCCTGGCATTCTGTTGTTCCATATCTTAGGACACCACAGTGGTTCTACTTGTGCCAACTTTTCTAAGAAAAGGAGGTACTAACACATTATTCTTTTACTGTCTTCCCACTTCATTCTTTGTTCTGTGTAGGGCAGAGGTAACTTTAGCTAGTCTAACCTTGTTGTTGTATACGACACATAATTTTCTGAGTGTATAGTGGGAAGAGACTTGTAATCTGAACTGCAGCCCATTCTCTAGCTTACCAAATCTTGTTGACCTTTTTGAGTTACTTTGTTTTGGATATCTTGTTGTTGCATAAGTAAGTACAGGGTCAGATATTTTAAGAGTGTTTCATAGCCTAATAAGCGACCTCTGGCTTCTTTGTATATGTCAAAACCTCCAAGACTTAAGGAATACCTTCAAGTAGATAAGGATATCTCCCTAAAGTGGTGGGGGGAATAGTATGTTCAGGAGTATGCTGGGAAGCTTATGGATAGCATTCCTGGGAGAAGGCATAAATGATTCATAAGAAATTTCCTATCAATCTGATTTCCCCAAATTGTACAAATATTAAAAGTATCCCAAGTATGCAACATTGTTCTGCTCTTTATTCTTTCCGAAATCCAAGGAATCCTGATCTGACAAGTCTGCTCAGGAAGCCAGGTAGATGACTGAGCCAAGATGTTTCTCTTTCATATTTCTGCCATAAACTTTTGTTTTAATATGGTCTCTATTGTTATTACAATTCTACAAAGAGTAGAAGAACACCAAGCTTCCTAAAACTGTTTTATTTGCCTTCAGGAGGATACCAAGGCCTGTCATTAACTTTGTGATAAAGAATCTTTTCCTTGTTCATACTAATTCTATGTTTCTGAGGCAAAACACAGAAACCTAATGATACAGCCATAATTTGTTAGCTTCTTAAATTTCTCTAAGTGTTTTTCTTAAATGATTTGTTGCAGATTCTATATCTCATGCTCATTAGTACCACTTACGTAATAATTTACATAGAAGACTCAATTTCTTATACAGCTAATTCTCCCAGGAAGTCACCATAAGTTTTATTCTTAACATTACCTTTCACAAGAATTGTCACATTGTTCCAGTACAAAGCTTCCATAAGGGGCCCTTAACAAGAGTTGTGAAGCAACTTCCAGCAAGGGTGGTGAAGGGTCAGTGCAAGATGTCCAAGCACTGTGATCTTTGTCAAGCAGCAGCTCCAGGACACTTGACATCACCATCTGTATAATCAGAATTCAAATGGTGGCCGAAGTAAAGGGTCAGTTCAAGTCATCTGATCACGGTGATCTTTGTCAAGTAGCAGCTCCAGAATGCTTGGAGTATGTCACTGTGGCTTCTTGAATATTATTGCAGTATATTGCAATGGCTTCATGTTGAGAGATCTTACTGTCTGGGAATGGAGATATCTCTACTGAGGCAACTTTACTATATTGATACATTAGTAAAAAAAATAAAAACCTTAAATAAACAACACCAAATTTCAATTGTGAAACAAAAGGAACATTGAGTGAATAGATATGATTATACAAAGAATAAGGCATAATTATTTTTACAGCTTTTTTTAGTTTATTGTAAATGATTGTGCATGTCTATGGGGTCAAGACAATATGAATATAGATGCTGTATTGTTTTTATGTTCTTGTGATTAAACACCATGACAAATGTAGTTTAGGAAAGAAAGAATTTATTTGTATATGGTTCCAGAGGGATGAGTGTGTCATTGTGGGGAGGGATGGCAGCAGGAGCAGAGGTTGAGATTTCCTAGTTTGAGCCACAAGTACAAAGCAGAAAGAGCAAGCTAGAAATAGAATGAGCCCTGAAACTCCCAACCCTTCCTTTAGTGGTATACCACAACTCCTAAACTTCCACAGACAGCAGTATCAACTGTGAACCAAGTGTTCAAATGCATGGACCTTTGGAGGACAGTCACATTCAAAACACACAGTTGCATTGTGTTAATGGCCAAGCCAGTGCCATTAGCATATCCACCTCTTACAGCACGTTTCTTTCTTTGTCTTAGAACATTGAAATTTTATTTACTAGTTGATTTGAGTTTCTCTCTCTCTTTCTTGTACCCTGTTCAGTTGTTGAGATCTTTGCTTGAGATTTTAGATTGCTTTTATTAAAAGAATGGAAAAGGTTGAAAAAGGACAACTATCGGTTTTTAATAATTTTGTCTAGATTTTCTTTTCTTATTTTTATGTCCTTCAAGGACTTTTCTTTTTTAATTTTAATTAGAAAGAAGATTATTTTACATGCTAATCCCAGGTCCCTCTCCCTCCTCTCCTCCCCTGTCCCCCAACTAATACCCTACCTATCCCATACCCTATCTGCTCCTCAGGCAGGGTGAGGCCTTCCATAGGGGGTCTTCATCATATCCTTGGGGATAGGGCCTAGGCCAACCCCCTTGTGTCTAGGCTCAGAGAGTATCCCTCCATGTGGGATGGGCTCCCAGAGTCCATCCCTATGCTAGGGATAAGTACTGATCCACTACAGGAGGCCCCATAGATTTCCAAGGTCTCCTCACTGACACCCTCAATCAGGGGGTCTGTATCAGTCCCATGCTGGCTTCCCTGCTATCAGTCTAGGGACCAAGTCAGCCGTTTCTGTGGGTTTCATCAGCCTGGTATGGACTCCTATGCTCATCAGTCCTCCTTCTCTGCAACTGTATTTCAGTTCAGTTCAAGGTTTAGCTGTGGGTGTCTGCTTCTACTTCCACCAGCTGCTGCATGAAGGCTATAGGATGGTATATCAATCTCTGTATCAGAAGAAGGCATTTAAGGTAACCTCTCCTCTGTTGCTTAGTTGGTGTCATCTTTGTAGCTCTCCAGACATTTCCCTAGTGCCTAATTTCTCTTTAAACCTATAATGTCTCCCTCTATTATATTATCTCTTATCTTGCTCTCTTCTGTTCTTCCCCCAACTCAACCTCCCTGCCCCATCATGTCTTCCTCACCCCTCCTCTTCTCCCCTTCTCATTCTCCTAGTTCCCTCTCCCCTCCCACCATGCTCCCAATTTGCTCAGGAGATTAATTCACAAAGATGAATTCTTACTTCAAATAGATAGCTCACTACAAGCAGAGCTCCCCCTAGTGACTAGTGTAAGTAACGTGTCTCGGTATTATTTTGGTTTATTCATTCTTGGATGACAAAAACTCTTAGTGTGGAAGAAATGCTGAATCCTTTGAAAACATGCAGAACTCCACATACACATATGGAATATTTCTACTGACTCTCAAATTCTATACATAGGGAAAATTGAGGGGAAGGAAAAAATAGATTTGTCATTAGCCCATTCAGTACAACATAAGAAAACCTGGTTTAAGAATCATCAAAACCCCAGTGTTTCTGGGGTGGCACTCCTTATAAGACTGTACCTTCATGAATAAGCTGCTTACCTATATGGCTTTGGTTCCTCACACTGAACACTAAGAGACTGAACTTGCTACCTTAAAGAATTGTTTCTGTATAATCATTACAAACACTTAAAAAGATTTATTTTTAAATGTATTATTTATTTATTTTATATCCTGACTACAACTTCCTCTCTCTTGTCTCCTCCCATTCCTTCTGCCTTTCCTCTAATCCCCCACCCCAATCTACTACTCTTTTTCTGTTCAGAAAAGGCAGACCTCCCATGGATGTCAACAAAGCAACAAAGCGTGGCAATCAAGTTGCAATAAGACTAAACACCTCTCCTTGTATTAAGGCTGGGCAATGCAATCCAGTATGAGGAGCAGGTTCCCAAGAACCAGCCAAAGATTAGGGACAGCCCCTGCTCCCATTGTAATGAATTCCACATGTAGACCAAGCTATACAACTTGTAGAGGGCCTAGGTTGGTTCCTTGCAGGCTCCCTGGCTGTTGCTTCAGACTCTGTGAGTGCCTATGAACCAGATTAGTTATTAAGTGCATTTTCTTGTGGTGTGCTTGATCCCTCTTGCTCCTACATTCCTTTCTCCCACTCTTCAGCAGGATTCCCTGAACTTAGCCTAATGTTTGACTGTGTGTTTCTACATTTGTTTCCACCAGTTACTGGATGAAAGCTCTCTGATGACAGTTGGGGTAGTCACCAATCTGGTCACAGGAGATGGCCAGTTCAGGCTACATATTCGCTATTGCTCGGAGTGTTAGCTGGGGTCATCCTTTTAGATTTGTAGGAGTTCCTTTGCATCAGGTTTCTAACTGACCCCGAAATGTTCTCCACTTTCTACTCATCTTTTTCAGTACCCTCTCCTTCCATCCACTCCCAACCTGATCCCTCAAGTTCCCATCCCCACCTGCCCCCAGTTCTTCCAGGAGATCTCTTCTATTTCCCTTCCTCAGGAAGATGCATGCACCCCCCCTTGTGCCCTCATTCTTAGCTAGCTCCTTTGGGTCTGTGAAGTATACCATCGTTACACTCTACTCTACAGCTAGCATCCACTTACGACTCAGTATTGGGAAATAGTCTTAAATGCATTGGCACAGGAGACAACTTCCTGAACATAACACCAGTAGCACAGACACTAAGATTGACAACTAATAAATGGGACCTCATGAAACTGATAAGCTTCTGTAAGGCACAAGACACTATCAATAGGACAAAACAGTAGCCTACAGAATGGGAAAGGATCTTTATCAACCCCTTATTCAACAGAGGGCTGATCTTCAAAATATATAAAGAATTCAAGAAACTAGACAACTAAAATATCAAACAATCCAATTAAAAACAGGTTATAGATCTAAACAGAGAATTCTAGACAGAAAGAATCTCAAATGGTTGAGAATCATTTAAAGAAACATTCGACATCCTCAGCCCTAAGGAAAATGCAAATCAAAAGGCCTCTGAGATTCCATCTTACACCTGTCAGATTGGCTAAGGAAGCAAACACACACACACACACACACACACACACACACACACACACACACACACACACCCCGAAGCTCATGCTGGAGAGGATGTGGGGCAAGGGGAACCCCTTTCCATTGCTGGTGGAGTACAAACTTGTACAGCCACTTTGGAAATCACTAAGGTGATTTCTCAGACAATCAGGAATCAATCTATCTCAAGACCCATATCACTGTAAGGCATATAGCCAAAGGATACTCAATCATATGGCAAGGAAATTTGCTTAACTATATTCACAGCAGTTTTATTCATAATAGCTAGACCTGGAAAAGCCTAGATGCCCCTCAACCAAAGAATGAAAAAAGAAAATATGGTATGTTTACATAATGGATTATTACTCAGCCATTAAAAAATGATATCATTAAATTTGAAGGCACATGGATAGAACTAGAGGAAATTTTCCTCAGGGAAGTAACCCAGACCTAATAAGACATATTTTTAATTTAATTTTTTAAAATGGGAGTGGTAAGATGGCCCTGTGGTTAAGAGCACTAGTTGCTCTTCCAGAGGACCTGGGTTGGATTCCCAGCATGTACATGACATCTAACAACCATCTGTAATTCAGTTCAGGGGGTCTGATGTCCTTTTCTAACCTCTGTGGCCACATCATGGATGTTATGGTTAGGCATACATGCAGGAATAAGACCAATACACATAAAAATTAAAATAAAAAAAATTATGCATGAGTGTGTGTGTGTGTGTGTGTGTGCGTGTGCATGTGCGTGTGCGTGTGCATGCGCTTGTATGTGTGTGGATGCGACTCTTAGAGGCCAGAAGATGTGAGATCCCCTACAGCTGGAGTTATGGACAGTTGGGAACCCACTGAGGAATCTTCTTAACTATGGAATGTGGAGTCACTTATCCAATTCTCATGAATAATTTTTATAAGGATCAGTTCATGACTTTGAATAGGAAAAGTGTCCAGAGGGCTTCTAATTTCTTGTGTTGTTGGGAAAATGATTTCCATTCTTGTCAAATCTTGCTTTTCAGTTTGGTCTCCTCATCCAAGTGAAGCTGTGTCCAGGAGAGGGTGCTATTGAGCCATAAGAAACTGGTTACACCTCCCAGCGGCCATCTTACCCCTTGCAGTCCTAAAAACAGAGTATGGGGGGCGGGGGCGGCGATTTGAGAGGATCCAAAACAGTTGCAATGGATATTGATGATGTTGATAACGATGGTGGTGGTGATGATGGTCATGATGATGATGCCGACTACTACTATTACGATGATGATGATGATAGCCCTGTGGGAGTGGTTAACAAATGCTCATGATTGCTGCTGGCAACCATAGGCTGACATCTTTCCAAGGAACAGTCTTCAATTACTGACTCAGTGGCTTCAGTGTATACTTTTGAACCCTGTCGCAGACACTTCTTTGGTAGCAGAGATCAGACACAAGACAGTGTGAGGAGATAGCTGCTGGCCTCATATCCCATATTATGCTTGAATATTGAAAAATAATGACTTTATGCTGCAGCTCGGGTCAGCTGCAGCAATACTCTCCTTTATTCCTCTTTTAGGCAGGAAGGAAGGGAATAGAACTCCCTCCCTCGCTCTCTCTTTTTCTTTCTATCAAGAAAAAGAACTTGTTTTCTTTATCAAGAAGCCCTAGGAATTATTTCAGTTTAATAGATTTTGTGATTTAAGTTTTAGATTCAACAAAAATGTCTCCTTGCTCCCAAATATTAGGGCCATTCCTTGACATCAGTGCTGATAATGACATTTCGGTCTCATGCGAATACATGAATCTCATCTGTAAAACCCTCTTACCTCCTGTGTTCAGACAGACTCTACTCTGCACTTGAAGTCTTACCCTGTGATTTCCATACTTTCCTCACTCTTTCTCTTTGAATTGCATTTACTAGTTTCATGTTTGCCAAATTAGTAACCCATCACCCTACTCTCTTGAAAGGCTAACTTAGTCATTATTCAAAATTTAGCTCCCACTTAATAATTTTCAAACTCTGTGTTATTATTAATCATTAAAATTTAACCCCCCTCCCCCACGGGCTGGAGAGATGGCTCAGAGGTTAAGAGCACTGACTGCTCTTCCAGAGGTCCTGAGTTCAATTCCCAGCAACCACATGGTGGCTCACAACCATCCGTTATGAGATCTGGTGCCCTTTTCTAGTGTGCAGATATACATGGAAGCAGAATGTTGTATACATAATAAATAAATAAAATATTAAAAAATTAACCCCCATCCTTCGTTACATACATTTATGCCTGCTAATCATTCCATTTGGTTCTTCTAAGTCATGCAGTTGTGAAATTAAGTATATATAAAATGATTGGGCTTTTGAAAGGTGACTGTTAATCATGACTGTTCTTTTCCATCCTGCTGCCTTTATTGCTACCTATCTGTTTGCTGTCCACAGATTAGTAAGATCACTCAGGGAATGCAGAAGCAGTTGGAAACTTTCCTCAGTAAGAAGAGATCAACAGTTCCTTTTGATGAATTTTGTCTTTGTTAAGAATAAGAAAAAAACATGCATCTTGCAGGGGTATAATTCAATAGTCCACCTCAGGGACCACAGGTGTGCCCATGAATTCATGTAAAACAGCAACAGTGGGACCATGTGAAAAGGCTACATAATAGTGTGGTTTTGCCATCCTATCTTTCTGAGTTTCATGTTTTTACTACTGGAAATTTCATGGATAATGATCTATTTTTCATCCTACTCCATTCCCTTAATTCTTCAGATGGGCACATTGTTTTCCGGCCAGTTAAATATTATTTTACTTTTAACTGAAGACATTAGCCAGTCCTTTGGTTGTTTAAAGACAATAAATATTCTTGGGATTTATAAAACTAGAGCAGCCTTGACATCCATCTTTTTCTTTTTCTTGAAATATTTGCATCCATGCCACAGTTTAATCATTCAAAGGTGATTTTTACAGATTATAATACTTGTTAAAAAGAAAGAACAGAAATGACAATCAGATAAGAAACAATTTACAGAGCAGTTACAGTGAAATGTGATAGTATGAGAAATTACTCCTGTCATTCTTTTGAATGGCTTCATGGAATGGTTACAACAGCTAATTAATTTCAGATCAAAATTTAGAGCATTTCAACCACCAAGGCCAGCATCTGCCTTGGGAAGTCTGTACAGAATGCTCATTTGAAAATCCCAGGTGTCTATTACCCTGTTTTAAAAGGCCACTGATATTCAGTCTCAGTGCTCTGAGCCAATGCTATTCCAACCTGGATTTTTTTTAACCTGACAAATACTCTGCTGGTAAATTCCTTCACTGTGTCTTTCTCCTCCTTACAAAAAATTTGTGTTCACGATTTTGTCCTTTGGCCATTAATGACAGCTTCTGCTGGGATTCTTTCCTTAAATATTATAAAAGATGATAATCATCAATCTATTTCTGTAACCAGGGAGAATACATTTTTTAAAATTGTAGTGTAAAGAATGTTATAAAGCGAGAGATATCTAATGCCAGGGATTTGCTCACTGGATCCGAACTCTGCAGTGGGACCCAACACACCAGGAAACTGCCAAGGCCCCTGTAACAGTGCCACCTCCATCCACAAGAAGAGGACAGACATCAGAGTATTGGATCTGTTTGCATCTGCTGGAAGGGAACCTTGGTCCCATACCCAACAGGAGAAGAAGAGATTCCTGGTAAACCCACCAGAAGAAAGGATGAGAAGAGGACAATGTAAAAGCATATTCAACAACAGAAAACACAAGATGACACCACCAGAGACTAGGAACCATACACCAGCAAGACCAGAACATCACAATGCAGATGAACTAGAAGAGAATGATCTTAAAAACATCTTCATAAAAATGATAGAGGACCTCCAAGAGGACATGAGAAAATCCCTTAAAGAAATGGAAGAAAAACAAACCAAAAATATAAGATATCAACAAATTTCTCAAAGAAACAGTACAAGACTAAAAACTGAAATACATACAATAAAGAAAGCACAGTCTGAAAGAATGCAGGAAATAGAAAAGCTGGGTAAATGATCAGGAACTACAGATGTAAGCATAACCAGCAGAATACAAGAGATGGAAAAGAGAATCTCAGGAGTTGAAGATACACTATGAGAAATAGACTCATCATCAACCAAAGAAAATCTTAAGTCCAACAAATCCCTAACACAAAATATCCAGGAAATACGGGATGCCATGAAAAGACCAAACCTAAGAATAATAGGTATAGAAGAAGGTGAAGAAATCCAACTCAAAGGTGCAGAGAACATATTCAACAAATCATAGAAGAAAACTTTCCCAACCTAAAGAAATACATGCCAATGAAAATACAAGAAGCCTACAGAACACCAAATAGACTGAACCAAAAAAAGGTCTCCTTGCGACATAATATTCTAAACACCAAACATACAGAATAAAGAGAAAATATTAAGAGCAGCAAAGGAAAAAAGGCCAAGTAACTTATAAAGGCAAACCTATCAGAATTATACCTGACTTTTCCATGGAAACTCTGAAAGCCAGAAGGTCCTGGATCGATATTCTACCTACACTAAAAGACCATGGATGCCAGCCCAGACTACTATACCCAGCAAAGCTTTCAATCAATATAGATGGAGAAATCAAGATAGTCCATGACAAAAACCAGATTCAAAAAATACATATCCACCAATCCAGCCCTACAGAAACTTCTGGAAGGAAAACTGCAACCCAGGGAAGTTAACTACAACCACAAGAATATAGGCAATAGATAATCCCACTTTACCAACAGCCAAAAGGAAAAAGGGATGGAATCCCACACGTAATTTCACCACCAACACCAAATCAAAAACAAACAGGAATGAACAATCAATGGTCATTAATATCCATCAACATTAATGGTCTTAACTCGATTATAAAAAGACACAGATTAACAGAACGGATAAGAAGACAGAATCCATCCTTCTGCTGCATACAAGAAACACACCTCAACTTCAAAGACAGACCTAAGAATTAAAGGTTGGGGAAAGATTTTCCAATCAAATGGTCCCAAGAAACAAGTGAAGGTAGCAATCCTAATATCCAACAAATTGGACATTAAACTAAAATCAATCAAAAGAGATGAAGGAGGTCACTTCGTACTCATCACAGGAGAAATCCATCAGGATGAAATCACAATTCTGAACATTTATGCCCCAAGTACAAAGGCATCCACGTTTGTAAAACAAACATTACTAAAACTCAAATCACACATAAAACCACACACACTTATAGGGGGAGACTTCAAAACCCCACTCTCACCATGGATAGGAACACCCGACATAAACTTAACAAAGAAACAAAGAAACTAATAGAAGTTATGGCACAACTGGACTTAACTGATATCTATAGAACATTCCATCCAAATACAAAACAATTTACCTTCTTCTCAGAGCCACATGGAACCTTCTCTAAAATCGACCACATACTTGGCAACATAGCAAACCTCAACAGGTACAAAAAATTGAAATAACCCCCGTATCTTATTAGACCACTATATTTTAAAGTTAGAATTCAACAACAACACGAATTACAGAAAACCTACAAACTCAAGGAAATTAAGTAACACCCAATTGCACAATTCCTGGGTAGAGGAAGAAATAAAAAAGAAATTAAAGATCCCCTAGAATTTATTGAGAATGCAGACACAACATACCCAAACCTATGGGGTACTTTGAAAGCAGTGATAAGAGGAAAGCTCATAGCGCTAAGTGCCCATTTGAAGAAACAGGAGAATAATCACACTAGAGAATTAATAGCACAACTGAAAGCTTTAGAACACCAAGAAGCCAATACAACCTGGAGAAGCAGACACCAGGAAATAATCAACTGGAGGGCTAAAATCAATAAAATCGAAACTAGGAGAACAATATAAAGAATAAATATAACGAAGAGTTGGTTCTTGGAGAAAATCAACAAGATAGACAAACCTTTATCTAAACTTACCAAACAGCAGAGAGTGAACATGCAAATTAATAAAGTCAAAAATGAAAAGGGGGACATAACAACAGACACAGAGGAAATCCAGAGAATAGAAGCAGTCATCAGAAGTCTCCCAACCAAAAAACAACAACAACAAAAAGCCCAGGGTCAGATGGCTTCAGTGCAGAATTCTACCAGAAATTCACAGTACAGCTAATACCAATTCTCCTGAAAGTATTCCACACAATAGAAACAGAAGGGTCCTTACCAAACTCTTTTTATGAGGCTTCAATAACCTTGATACCTAGGCCACACAAAAACACAACTAAGAAAGAGAAATACAGATCACTATCCCTCATGAATATTGATGCAAAAAATGAATATTGATGCAAAAATTCTCAATAAAATACTGGCAAATTGAATCCAGGAACACATCAGAGAAATGATTCACCATGATCAAGCAGGCTTCATCCCAGGGATACTAGGATGGTTCAACATACAAAAATCCATCAATGTAATCCACCAAATAAACAGACTGAGAAAAAAACACATGATCATCTCACTAGATGCCAAAAAAGCCTTTGAAAAAATCCAACACCCCTTCATGATAAAGGTCTTGGAGAAATCAGGGATAACAGGAACATACCTCAACATAATAAAAGCAATATACAGCAAGCCGACAGCCAACATCAAATTAAATGGAGAGAAACTCAATGCAATTGCTCTAAAATCGGGGACAAGACAAGGCTTTCCACTCTCTCCATACCTCTTCAATATTGTCCTTGAAGTTCTAGCTAGAGCAATAAGATAACAAAAGGAGATCACAGGAATACAAAACGGAAAGGAAGAAGTCAAACTCTCACTATTTGAAGATAATATGATTGTCTACATAAGTGACCTAAAAAACTCAACCAGGGAACTCCTACAGCTGATAAACACATTCAGCAAAGTGGCAGGATACAAGATTAACTCAAGCAACCTAGATGTCCCTCAACTGAAGAATGGATAAAGAAAATGTGGTACATTTACACAATGAAGTACTACTCAGTGGGAAAAAAAAACAATGGAATTTTGAAATTTGTAGGAAAATGGATGGAACTCGAAGAAACCATTCTGAGCGAGGTAACCCAATAACAAAAAGACAAACATGATATGTACTCACTCATATGTGAATGTTAGACATAGAGTAAAGGATTACCAGCCTACAATCCACACTGCCAGAGAAGCTAGCAAACAAGGAGGACCCTAAGTGAGACATACATAATCCCCTGGAGAAGGGGAAAGGGTCAAGAACCCCTGAGCAAATTGAGAGCATGGGAAGAGCGGGGGAGCTAGGAGAATGAGAAGGGAACAAGAGGAGAGATGCAGAGGTCATGAGGGAGCAGAAAGTTTGAGTCAGTGGAAGAATAGAAGATAACAAGAATGGAGATACCATAATAGAGGGAGACATTTTAGGTTTATGGAGAAATCAGGCACTAGGGAAATGTCTGGAGATCTTCAAAGCAATTCAACTTTGAATTTATTGAATTTATTGAATTTATTTGAATTTAATTGGATTCAACTAACAATCCAAGCAACAGAGGAGAGGCTACCTTAAATGCCTTCCCCTGATAATGAGATCGATGACTGACTTATAGGTCATCCTATACCCTTCATCCAGCCGATGGTGGAATTAGAAGCCAACACCCACAACTTATCACTGAACTGAACTGGAATCCAGATTCAGAGAAGGATGAGTGAAGAGCAAAGGAGTCCAGACCAGGCTGGTGAAACCCACAGAAACAATGGACCTGAACATCTGGGAACACTTGCTCTCCAGACTAATAGCTGGGATACTAGCCTGGGACTGATCCAGACCCCAGGAACATGGATTTCATTGAGGAAACCTTGGAAATCTATAGGACCTCTTGTAGTTGTTCAGTACTTATCCCTAGCATAGGTGTGGACTTTGGGACCCCATTCCACTTAGAGGAATACTGTCTGAGCCAAAACACCACAGGGATGGGCCTAGGCCCTATCCCAAAGGATATGAAAGACTCTGATGACACTCTATGGAAGGCCTCACCATCCAGGAGGAGCAAAAAGGATGTGTGCTAGGTAGGGCTTTAGTTGGGGAGGGGTGTTTGTAGGGGAGGACGGGAGGGAGAAGGGAACTGGGATTGTCATGTAAAACAATCTTGTTTCTAATCTGAATAAAAATGTAAATATTAAAAAAGAATGTTATAAAGCTAGAGTTCCTATTATTTATAACCACTCATCATTACTTAAATGTAATAGAACTAAATTAATAGACATTAAAACATGAACAACCTTTACTGTTTATTTTTGTAATATTTCAGAATTTATTCTTTTAACCTTTATTCACATAATTTGTGATTATAATTGTCTAGTTCGATTATCATGATTTACTACAGAAATATCTAGAATAAGACACAGACCTATGAGAGCCATACATATGTTCTTGCTCTTCTAACCATTTTGCATATACTGACAATGAGATTTGAAGCATGTATCTCCTTCTGTAACAGTCCTCAATTGCTCCTGATAGCTTCTTAGCTAGTTATGTGGAGTTGGGACCCTCTTCCTATTCATGCTAGAGTTTTAAGTGGTTTTATCTGAGTAAGTTTTATGTAGGTATCAAGCTGCTCTTAGTTCACATGTTGAATATCTATGTAATATCCAGAAGACTGAATTTCAGTATGCTTTGACATCCACTGTCTACTACATTCATTCTGCCTCTTCTTCCATAATGTGCCCTGAATCTGATGAGTTGGGGGAGATTGAAAACTATGGTCCTACTATGTTTGAGCATTCACAGTCAATTGTTCTCTTTTTTGACCAGCTATACATTTTTGCATTAACTACTGTCTACTGCAAAAAGAAGTCTGACCAAGGCTAAAAGTAGTAGAAATCTGTGGACAGCAACATAAATATTTAGAAGGCAATTTGACCATGTTAGCAAAGAACTACAAGAGGTTCCTACTTTGGGATTATGTTTTCCTTAACCATGAGTTATTGACTAGGTTTAAGATAGCAGGAATGAATTCCTGCTTTTAAAGTAGGGCTCATATTCAATCAGAAGGCAGCTAGTTACCCCCATAACAGCTATACACCTATTTCATAGTTTGATCAAAGTATCCATAAAGTCCATTAAAATGGTTAAAATATGCCTGGATAAGCATTTATATTTGTCTTAATGGCAAATGAAATGCTTTAAGGCAAGAAATGATATATGAATTGAAGGATTTAAAGAAATAGTAATGGGATATTATATAAAAGTTTTTGTAGAATAAAGTGTACGAGTCACTTTTTTGATATGGTAATAAAATACTCTGGTAAAAGTAAATTAGGGATGAAAAGGCTTTATTTTGCCTTACAGTTCCAAAGGGATAGAGTCCATAATGGCTCTGGAAGCATGATAGAAGGAGCAGGAAGCAGGCTGATCACATTTCATTCCCACACAGAAAGCAGCAGAGAGAGAACAGGAAGTAGGTTGAGGCTATACAAATTCAAAGTCCTCTCCCAGTGAAACACTATTTTCAGATAGTCTGAACCTTCTAAAGATTCCACAATCTCCCCACACAAACCACAAAGCAGAGACCCACTATGCAAATGTATGAGTTCATGGGAATATTTCTCATTGAACCCACAACAAAATGTCACACAATAGGTTGTAGGCTTTTTTCCTTCTTGAAATCAGTAAAATTTTAGGTGTTTTTCACTTTTCTGTAATCTGGATCCTCCAAAGAACT
This sequence comes from Cricetulus griseus, assembly GCF_003668045.3. Lineage (NCBI taxonomy): Eukaryota > Metazoa > Chordata > Mammalia > Rodentia > Cricetidae > Cricetulus > Cricetulus griseus. The sequence continues at coordinate 151,594,279 of NC_048597.1, read as the reverse complement.
TAGTAATTGCAAACATCTGAACCCAAGGGAAGGCATTCCTCCAGGGAAAACTCGATTTGCAATAAAGGAGATTTACATGAATAGCTGGCTTGAAAACCACTAGGTGAGTACATCCTACTCTAGGGAGCATGGGAAGCAATGCGGAGATAGGAAGGAGAGAAGGAACAAAAGCAGGTATCTTTATAGGTAATTTTTCCCTGTGTTTTGCACTTTCCAGTCATGATCACAGCGAAGAAATTCCCAAAGGAGACCCAAAGTAAACAACATATATTCCTCCTTAGTGGTTGGCGAGGGGCTGCTCTTTCACTCAGGGCATGCGTCCTGCTAGATCACAGATTCTAGGCCTAACCAGTTGGGTCTTAGGTTAAGAAGATTCCACTCCCACCCCCCTACACCAGCTTCATTGCCAAGTTTTTCTTTTTCATCCCTTCCAACAACAGATGGTGGATGTGGGCAGGGGTTTTAGCCCCATTCTACTGTAATCTGCTTCAATGTGTAAGTGCCTGTTTTCTGGAATGTGTTCTTCTCTTAGCATCTTCTCTTTGCAGTGTATGTCTCCTAGAAGGAGTAAGAGCTGTGCTTACTTAGCTCTACTTGAGTTTGCATATTCATGCCACTTTATGTACCATTTATGATATGATTGATGACAATGTGCCTTACACTCATAAGGATAGTATACAATCATAGTTTGGACCATGGCTTTTGAGAACATAAACTCTGTATTGAAGCAGTTCACAACACAGGCTTTTCCCTATATGGAGTATTGTGTTTGGTCTTCTGTTCTCTTATGCATCTACCACATAGATTTCAGTTTTCAGTTGGACTGACTCTGAAGAAAACAAAAAAAAAAAGGTTTTATGAATCACCCACCTAGTAGAATACTTAAATAACTCCTACTCACTGTGTGACCATGGGCTGAAGGCCCATTATTCAGAATATTAGACCCTTGAATTACTTAAAAAATAAGATATTAAATATTAAAAATAAGATGTATCTGGACAAAATTGCATAGATAATTTATGCATATTAAAACTTTATGCCTGATAAGAAACTTAAGTTACTACTTTACCTCACAGAGAATGAAATTGAATTCAGAGATATTTGATAAAACTGACTGGATTCGGAATAAGGTGTTGATGTGTTACTCTGTACCAATGGTTCTCAATCTGAAAAAAAGTCAACCAACCCTTCCACAGGGGTCACATTTCAGATATCCTGCAATCAGATATTTACATTATGATTCATAACAATATCCCAATTGCAGTTATGAAATAGTAAAGAATATAATTTCATGGTTGGGGGTCACTGCACATGAGGAACTGTGTTAAAGGGTCACAGCATTAGGAAGGTTGAGAGATACTGCTCTATACTATCTATTTGATGCTAAATTCTAAATTTAAGTTCACCTCTTTACTTTTTAGGGAAGAGCTGAAAGTAAGTAAATAACTAATTCACTACCAAATATTAACTAGTGGCAGAATTAGATGAAATCTCATTTCGAATGTTCTTTCCAATAGATAGGTTTCCAGTGAGTTCTGCAATGGCTTTAATTTCTTTGGAAATGTCAGCTAAGTGGCTCACCCTTTCATCTTCCAGGAGTAAGTAAACTTGAAAATGAGGAATTGCACTTCAGTAACCGAGTTCCTCCTGATGGGAATCCCACACACCGCTGGGCTGGAAAAGGTGCTCTTCGTCCTCTTTCTGGCTTTCTATTTGCTTACTCTTCCAGGAAACCTACTCATTCTCCTGGCCATCCTCACCTCTTCCAACCTACATACACCCATGTACTTCTTCTTGGGGAACCTGTCAGTGCTTGATATATTTTTCCCTTCAGTGAGTTCCCCCAAAATGATGCTCTACCTCACCGGACACAGCCACACCATCTCTTACCAGGGGTGTGTCTCCCAGCTTTTCTTCTACCATTTCCTGGGCTGTGCTGAATGCTTCCTGTATACTGTGATGGCCTATGACCGCTTTGCAGCTATCTGTCACCCTTTGAGGTACACAGTCATCATGAGTTCGTGGGTGTGTGCCTCCATGGCAGTGGCCACCTGGATGGGGAGCTGTCTGCACGCATCTGTTCTCACATGTTTAATTTTCAAGTTACCCTACTGTGGACCCAATGAAGTGGACAACTTTTTCTGTGACATCCCTGTGGTGTTGCCCCTGGCTTGTGGAGACACGTCTCTGGCGCAGGCTGTGAGTTTCATCAATGTAGGTCTTGTTGCACTGCTGTGCTTCCTCCTTATTCTCACTTCGTACTCTCGTATAGTTATCTCCATCTTGAAAATCCATTCTTCTGAAGGCAGGCGCAGAGCCTTCTCCACCTGCAGTGCCCACCTGACATCCATTCTGCTCTTTTATGGCCCCGTGGTCCTCATTTACCTCAGACCTGCCTCCAGTCCTTGGCTGGATTCAGTGGTTCAAGTGTTGAATAATATAGTTACTCCTTCCCTTAATCCTTTGATATATTCCCTGAGAAACAAGGAGGTAAAGGTGGCTTTGAGAAAGGTGTTGACACAAGGAATGCACAGCCCTGGAGAATAAGTTTTATGACATAATCTATCTTCACAGTTTTATCTTCATTTTCTGACAGAAGTTGCTCTTACTTTTGTATGATTTTAAAAGGTACTTGTGGCATACTTGGTATTGAGTAGATATTAGTCTAATTGAAGCCTGTATTTATATTTTTTAATTTTCAAAATTATAAAATAATTACAACAGTTATCTCTTCCCTTTCCTCCCTCCAAATCTTCCTGCTGTCCTTCAACATAATGGTCTCTTTTTCCACTAATTTTATTGCATATATATTTATATTTGTATATGTATATAGTCTTATACATATTTGTATATGTTTTTTAAAAATACAACTGTTCAATTCATATAAAGTTATTGTATGTATGCTTCAGGACTGACCTTTTGTCAATGACCAAGTAATTGATGCACCCTCTCCTGAAAGACCTCTTGAGTTGCCCTCTTCCATGTTTAACACCCACTCTTACCCTCTTTTGTATTCCTTTCTTGTTTTTAAGTACATATTAATATTTGCATACATTACAGGTTTGTTTTTAGTATTGGACTAATATTGATAAGGTGTGTTTAGATACCTCCAAAAAACTGGTATTCTACTTTAATTTACTTCCATGGTCCTGATGTGATAGGATTACCTTGTATATTGTCCAGATTTCTGCTCAAAATTACTGAGAAGGGCAGTTTATATCGAGCTTATGTTGCGATAGCAGAATTGCATTACACTGAGGATATTTAATGGTCGGACTTATTTTTTTAAGGCCAAAGTAGCTAGAAAATACTTGAAGGTAGAAAAAATACAGGAGAAATAAAAATTAACTGATACTAAAATACATGCATTCCAAAATTTTAGAAAAGTCATCAAATACAGCATGTGTAGTGGAATAGATCATCCAAAATTAGAATCAAGTTATATAGAATTGAAATATCTAAACAGCATCTAAAATATCTATGAAAATATAGTGTCTTTTAATAAAGGAGACTACCAGTCTGATTGTTGTTTGAAAAAGAAGAATAAATGGAGTCTGTAACCACAGTACACACAAAAACATGCTTCCACACTAAGACTAAAAAAGGGACTAAACAAATTAGCAAACAAGAGATGTCAAAAAATGAGGGGGTTATCTATAACTGACTGTGGTGTAGAGTTCTGATGAGACTGCACTGTATTTCAGAACATTAAAAAAAGCTTATCTATTTAATTAATTATTAAGATAAAACAGTAACAGCTGTAACATAAGCACTTGATGTAACTCTGATCTCCAGTGATCCCTTGTACTTTTCTTCCCTTTCTGCTTTCTGAAGACTCTGTAAAGAGTCTTCAAATGCTGTGCCATATATTCTCTTCAGAGTTTATATTTGGATTCAGTAGAAAAAAAGTATCCCAGGTATTTCATTGTGCACAACAAATAAAACATTAAGAAGACTATGAGAAAATGCCCTTATTCACAATGGTTTTTTGAGAACAGAAATTGTTACAAGTGACATAGAGGAATTCAGCAGTATATAATAAAAGCGTCTATGGTCACCTTTAAAATATTTACATTTGTTAGTGTGTGTGTGTGTGTGTGTGTGTGTGTGTGTGTGTGTGTTTATGAGTATCAGTGGAGATCAGAAGATATCTTGAGTGAGTTGGTCCTTTCCAAACCACATGGATTCTAGGTTGTGGTTCCAGGCATTGACTTCATGTTGTTAGCATTAGAGATAAGTATCCTTATCTGCAGGTCTGTTTCTCTAGCCTTATTAAGTACTTTTTTTCTCTCTTTTTATTAATATTAATTCAAGTTAGGGAACAGGCTTGTTTCACATGTAATTCCCCTCTCCCTCTCCCTCTCCCTCCCCTTACCCCCATTCCTTCTCCCCCACCTCCAACCTACCCCCCACCCCATCCTTTTTGATGTCGAAGTTTATTACTAGTGTTATCCAGAAGTTGTTGCTCAAAATATATGAAAATTCATATTGGGTTGTTTGTGTAGTAAGACTTTGGAATCTGTACAAATGCTTAGATATAAGAGAATACTATTTATCTAGGTCTACAGACTCACAATAATATTTAAATAAGGTATGGTACACCAACAAAATAAATTTTAATTTATAAATATTCATCTTCTAGCTGGGCATTGGTGACATACACTTGTAATCCCAGCACTTGGGAGGCAGAGGCAGAGGCAGAGGCAGAGGCAGAGGCAGAGGCAGAGGCAGAGGCAGAGGCAGAGGCAGAGGCAGAGGCAGAGGCAGAGGCAGAGGCAGAGGCAGAGGCAGAGGCAGAGGCAGGTTTGAGGCCAGTCTGGTCTACAGAGTGAGTTCTAAAACAGCCAACGCCACACAGAGAGAAATTTTATCTCTGAAAACAAAACAAAACAAACAAAAAACAAGAACAAACCAAGGATAATGAAAGAACCATTCATCTTACAGGGGTATAATTCACTAAAATACAGTTACACTTGTGTGATGAACAAGCCAGGACTTCAGAAATCATTGAGGATTCTGTATTAGTAGTCACTATTTTGCTTGTATTGTTGGGAAAGGCACATGAGAGCCCACCCAGTGTCCTGGTGACTCTATTAACACTACCAACCAGTAGAGAGGAGTGAGTTTTCATGTGATTTTGTTGCTCCTTCCAGGAACTGTTTCAAAACTTTATTTTTTGCAAGGTTTTTGTCATTCAAAGTCCTTTGGATTTCTATATGAATTTAGAAATAGTTTGCTATTTTCTACAGTAAACTTGCTAGAGTTTTTATTAGGATTTTATTCAACCCACATATCATTCATGAGTACACTCACATTATGACTCTAAAGTCTCCTTCATGGATAGCGTATGCACATTTTTTCTTTCAAGATATATAATGTCAGTGTTCAAGTCCAGCCCAGTTTTATCATTATTTTCTATGTTGATGCTATTTATAATGGTACACCTGTCTTTGTTTCTACAAAGAAAATATTCAAAAGTAGATCATAATATAATTAACTCTAGGTCTCTAAAAATGAATATTAAAATATTTTTTTTCAAATTATTATAAAACCTTTTAAAATTTTTGATAAATTTATATATAGTATTTGTCAAATTTTCTCTCATAGGCACTAGTGCTAAGAAAGTAGTTTGATAATGGTCCTCTAAATTGTAGTATTCATTAATTTTATAGAATTTCTACTTCGGCAAACTCATCTGTAATATAGTCTTAAAAGAAGGCGACTCACAGTAATGAAAAGATATTTCATGTACATACACATGTGTCTGTATCCATGTATCTTTCTGTTTTTTATTTCTTTACTTTAGCAAATATGATAATCATATTCAAAAAACAAAACAAAACTAACTGTCCAGAAGATGAAGATAGTTAAGAACATATGTATACCATGTAGATTAAATGCAACTGCTAAAAATGCGTTATAACATTGGGATGATTTTGAAAGTACTTTGAAAAACTTGAATTAAAACTAGGTTAAATAAAAGACAAAACTACATACATATGTAGTATAATTAATAATATTTAAGAATACATCCAAACTGTGATAGGATGATTGTGAAAATGACTAATGTCCCAAAATTGATAAGAAAGAGAAAATGAAGTTTTCCTTGGGTTTTACTTATTTACTAAATAAATTACAAATTGTCATATTACTTCTACAATGGAGTATATTAATAAGGGAGGGACTAAGAAAGGTGAAGGGCACAAGGAAAGAGATGAGAGCCTTTAATTATTCCCTTTGCATATCCAGGCATCTTATGTCTAGAGATTGGATCTCTGGGGATATTGTCCCCAAAGAAACCAGTTTCATGATCACTTTCTGGTTTGAAAACATTATAAATTCATTATTTCAAGGTCAAATTATTAGCAGGACTGAGTGTCCAATCTACATTATAGATTCAAGAAGAGAAGGTAAAACATCTTGTCTCTATTCCAGGACACTTTCTGCACAGTAGAGTCTTTTGTTAGAAACTTTTTTTTTTTTTTCTGAGACAGGGTTTCTCTGTGTAGCTTTGGAGCCTATCCTGGCACTCACTCTGGAGACCAGACTGGCCTGGAACTCACAGAGATCCGCCTGCCTCTGCCTCCCGAGTGCTGGGATTAAAGGCGTGGGCCAGCAACGCCCGGCTGTTAGAAACTTTTTGACTATTGACTTTACAAACATCTCTCTACCCACATTAGATGTGTTTCCTGTCTGCTGGTATGTGTGTGATGTTTGGACTGCTTCTATTCACTCCTGGGCATACCTTTCTGTCTTCCATTCTTCTGTGTGGATCAGAATATTTTCTAAAACAAGAAGGGGAGAATAATAGAATCATAGAACTAAAGAGAAAGTATATTTCATTTTAATTATTTTTAAAATGAGAAGTCTGATTGCTTAGGTTGTCTACCAACTTCTGAAATTAAGTAATCTTTCTACCTCAGCTGACACAGTGCTAAAGCTGGTGCCCATTGCAAAGGTTTGAGTTAATTGTCCATTATTAAATCAACAATGAGAAAGCAATGAAAGGGAGGAGTACAGGTTGTGTGTATATGTATTTCTCTCTCTCTCTCTCTCTCTCTCTCTCTCTCTCTCTCTCTCTCTCTCTGTGTGTGTGTGTGTGTGTGTGTACATTTGTCAGAAGGCCCTAGGGAGGAAATGAGTAACATCAGGGAGATAGGGTCCTATTTGTCACTTAGCATAGATACTAGAAATTATCCCTACATCGTAAACAATCCCTATTGCTATCTTTCTTCACCTCATCCATTTGTACTTCCTTTAGCAGAAATATGTTTATTCTGTCACACGACGTTTTATCACCAATACCTAAATATAAGTGAATGCCCTGAAAGAGAAACTGGGATATTCAGAAGCATTTGTGTGAAATTTTACAATTTGCTTTTCTTCGAAGCAAAGATCAATTTCACACCCCTCTCAGAAGACTGATTTCCTCTTCTGCCTCGCTGGGAGGTGGCCAGGTAGCTTCTAACCTGAAATCTTGTATGGTAGGAATTTGGAGTTTCCATGGTTAAGTGAGACACAATTCCAGTTAGCTTTCCTGGTATCATATTTTTTTTTTTTAGGACATTCATACATGAAGTATGGTATTGAGTTCTGAATTCACAAAACCAGGTAGAAGGGTTCTGAATGCGTGTATAACAGCTATGAACTCTGTACTTTGCCTGGGGTGGGTGAGAGCCAGACAGCTGTGCAGCTCTGTGGTATGCATCTGGTTTCTGAATCACACACAGGAAGTCTATGAGTAAGAGAGCATCTGAACACTTCTAACTTACTAAATATTCCTTCCCAAAACAAACTTTTTAAGTGAGAGGAAAATAATATTTCCCAGATAAATGTTATTTTATTTTGTCTTCAAAATAAGGCTCTATTAGTATGTGGGGTTACATAAATATATAAACAAATGGAATAATATTTAAATGTCTAACAGCTTCTTTACAAGCTGTTTTAAATTAGGTTTTTATCCTTCCTGGAAGGCTTTAGTTGTTATTGTATGATCATTCTTACCTCAGGATCATTTACTCGAAGTTACCTTGTTAGACTAACTTCATAATATATTTGCTACTAAAGAACCAGCAAAAATCACAACCTTATAGTTTTATCTCATGCAATACTCACAATTATAAGAGGCAGAAAACATCCATTTCCCTCAGAGTAGGTGAGGTTCTGAGTCAGGAAGTTGCTCAGGGCCCAGAGATACACATCGGTGGAGGAAGGTAATGGTCAGTTACCACCTTTACATTTCTCTGTGTATTTAAGGCATGGAACTTCCATTTATCTTTATAATTCTCGCAAGATGATAGAAAGTGAGTGTGTGAAATTGCATTAATTGTTAAGGTCCAGAGTCAATGTCTACATAGCTAGAACAGAGACATTTTACTTCCTGCCTGTTTTTTTTTTTTTTTTTTTTTTTTTTTTTTTTTTTTTTTTTTTTTTTTTTTTTTTGCTGGGATTTTAATCTAATCACACAGTACAAGAAAGAAACCTGTGTTTTCTTTGTCTTCATTCTTGGCATTAATTATGCTTTCTGAGTATAGCAAGGATTGTACCTTGGTAAACACAAATAGCACACATTCTCAATCTATTAAGAAGTGTGAATGGATTTATGAGACTATTTCCATGAAAAAATATTAATTACAGCAGAGCAAAATTACCTACTGGCTGCATGTGGAAGGTTAAGATAAGGGAAACACAGAAGAGAATAAGTTCTTGGAATTATTATTCACTGATTAGGATTCTAATTAATGATGCTGATGCACTAGTAATATTAAAATTTGCATTTGTGAGAATTTTCAGCATAGAAATAAAATCTCCTTGAGCAGATAGAACATGAGATTATAGAAATTATTTCTATCATTTTACAGATTCCACCTCTGGGCCCAGTCCACATTCTGCCTGCAGGTGTGCAGTGTGTGTGTGTGTGTGTGTGTGTGTGTGTGTGTGTGTGTGTATGGCGCATGCGGTTCATAGGTTCTCAGTATAAACAACACACAATTCTTCTAACTATGTGTGATGAAGAGTGGAAAGCATATTTTTGGCAGCAACATTAAAAAGAAGAGTCTGAATTTCTTTCCCCTTTTCCCTTTTTTACATGTACATAATGGGGCAATTGGCTTATGTGTAATTCAAGCATAGCTTGTTCATCCAAAATGAGGTTGTCATTTGATAATCCATTAGAAAAATGTGTAACCTTAAATGTGCCAGATTTTCTTTATTCTTATTATTACCCAGAAATAAAGAAAATAAAGCAGGTTAGTGGCAAGAAGCAACCACTGCCATTTATATTCTTTTCCTCCACCTAACATGCAACGAAATAGAGACCAAATGAGGCACATCACTTAACTGAATGCCAAGAGCAGATTCATTGCTGGTTCTGTTTTCCCTCTTGGCTTTATTTTGATTTCAGCAACTGCCTTAGATAGGAGTCGTTTGGTCAGGAAGCTGTTCTCAGTTACTCATGAACAACATCGCTTTACTTCTCCAGGGTTGCCTGTGTCAAGAACATGAGGAACTACACCTCTGTGACAGAGTTCATCCTGCTGGGAATTTCTAACAGTGAAGGATTAGAGAACATGCTCTTTGTCCTGTTCCTGGTCTTCTATGTCTTTGCCTTGCTGGGAAACCTGCTCATCTTCCTCACCATCCTGGCTTCCCCCAACCTCCACACCCCCATGTATTTCTTCTTGGGGAACCTGGCAATGTTTGACATATTCTTCCCTTCTGTGAATTCTCCTAAGATGATGGACTGCCTAGTGGGGCAGAGTTGCACCATCTCATACCAGGGCTGTGCCTCACAGATTTTTTTCTATCACACGCTGGGATGTACTGAGTGTTTCCTGTATACAGTCATGGCCTATGATCGCTTTGTGGCTATTTGTTACCCTATGAGATACACAGTCATCATGAACTACATGGTGTGTACCTGCTTTACAGTTGGCACTTGGTTGGGGGGCTTTGTACATGGGAGCATTCTCACATTTCTTATCTTTAAGTTACCCTACTGTGGCCCCAATGAGGTGAACAGTTTCTTCTGTGACATTCCAGTGGTGCTGTCCCTGGCATGTGCAGACACATCTCTAGCACAGACCGTAAGTTTTACCAATGTTGGCATTGTTGCACTCACGTGCTTTCTCCTTGTTCTCACTTCTTACACTCGTATTGTTATCTCCATCTTGAAAATCCGTTCCTCAGAAGGCAGGCGCCGAGCCTTCTCCACCTGCAGTGCCCACTTCACATCTATTCTATTGTTCTATGGTCCTGTGATTCTTGTTTATCTCAGACCTGCTTCTAGTCCCTGGCTGGATTCTGTTGTCCAGGTGTTCAATAATGTTGTCACCCCCTCCTTGAATCCTCTGATTTATTCTTTGAGAAACAAGGAAGTGAAATTAGCCCTAAGAAAGGTGCTAAGTCAATCAATGCAACCTTTAGGGTATAAGGAATAGAAGCAATCATTCTTTTGATGTTGTTTCAGGTTTTCTTTTATTCAGTACTGTTGCCAAATTAGTGAGCTGCCCTCATGGTTAATTTGGGCTTCTATGTGGGTTTCACCTTATAGAGAAGACTTTTCAAATTAATTCAGTGTTTTTAATTGTAATTTGCCAAAAATGAATCTTTCTGCTCTGTAACCTATATGTGTGCAATTCAGTGGACTGGTTTATAAGAAGCTGGACCTTTCTAAGAGCCATGGATCACTCCCTTCAATTCCTCTTATCACTCCTTTTAAATATTACCTTTCTATATTTTTCTAAGTTTCACTTTGGCCACCCCATTAAGCTAGTCACCATTAATAAGGTATAGAATTTTAAAGGCTGAAATTAGTAGATGCATCTTTGTCCTGTCAATTACGATGCAAATCACCAAATTTAGAACAAAAAAAGATTCCTGTTTAGGAGACTCCAAATTCAAATATTCTGAAGAATGTTCTCTATTGTCGTCTAAGATGCTGTCTTTTGTTTCAAGCCCAAGGTGTTTATTTGCTTGTTATGAATTGTGATTTGTAGTGTAAAAATTAAAATAAGCATAAGAAAGTGCTCAGGCACTCCCGTGAAGCACTGGAAATTAATACAGGATCCTGGTATGACTAATTGCCACTCAAAATCTAATAACATGACACAAATGTTGAGGTTAAAGAAATCAATATAATACTGAAGCCAGACCCTGTGAAGTTGAATAGGGCTTATTTTCCCAAATATTAACTCAGGGACCTCAGGTTGGTTGATTTATTCATGCAAAACAGCGACAGTGGGATCTTGTGCAAAGGCTACACTGTAGTGTGGTTTTATTATCCTATGTCAGTATGTTTCCTTTTTTTTCTAGAGAAAATTTATGGATAATAATCAGTTTTCCATCCCATGTCATTCCCTTTAATTCTTTATGTGAAGACATTGTTTTCTAGCCTGTTAAATATTATTTTATCTTTAACTGAAGAAGTTAGCAAGTCCTGTGGTTGTCTAAAGACTATCAATATTCTTCGGATTTTTAAAACTAAAAGTCGTTTATTGATTAAGCAGTCTTGGCATCCATCTGCTTCCTTTTCTTCAGATAATTGAGTCCATGTCACAGTATTTTAACCATTCAAAGGTCATTTTAAAAATTGCAACATGACAAATGTGACAACCATCTAAGAAATGATTTACAGAGGAGTTAATCTGAAAATGTGCTAGTGTGAGATGTTGCTCATGTTATGCTTGCTGTATGACTTCACCCACAGTTACAACAGCTAATTAAATTCAGACCAAAATTCAGAGACCGATTCAGCCTCCAAAACCAGCATGTGTCTGGGGAAGTCTATACATAGGTTTACTTGAAAATCTTAGTGTCTATTGTCTTGTTTTAAAGGCCACTGGAATCCATCTCAATGCTCTGAGCTAATACTATTGCATTCTGGATTTTTTTTTCATTTGACAACACTCTGCTGGTAAATTCCTTCACTGTGTGTTTCTTCTCCTTCCAAAATGTGTGCACCGATGTGTAGTTGTCCTGACCCGCAGGACAGCAACCTAGAGCAAGAAGTCCAGGATGGGAATTGAGACAACAGACATGAGAGAATGACCACAAGACAGGATTCTGATCAAGTGGCAAATTTTATTTTTTACAGACTAGCTTATATAGTCAGTAGTATGGGGTAAAGGGGAGGGGAGAGGAGGCCAAGAGTCAGGTGTTAGTTCAAGCAGGATGTTAGAAAACTATAGAAGGAGGATATTGGTGGGGAGAGAGAGGTTACCTAGGTAAGTGGTGGGGTGAGGAAGGGTTGCCTAGGTAAGTGGGCATGTGGTTGAAACAAAGGATTGACATCTGGGTCATGTTGTTCCTTCTGGGTGCTCATGCTTCTAGAAGCCATTCATAATTAAAAGACAGTTCTATAACCCTGTGGCTTGCCAAGTTTGGCCTAAAGGTTCATGCAAAGCTGGATGGCTCCCAACATATTTCCCCTTCCTTGTATTAAAGGAAAAGGCCAAGTTTTGCAGCAGAGGGGGATAGAGGCCTGCCCCCCTAGCAGATTGGGCAGGATAGACTCTTGTGCCCCTCAGGACAGGTACTCAGATCCATCCTGGGGGTTTGATAGAATATCCTGGGGATGTTCTTTTGTGGGGGTGGGGAGATGGAACATTTACTCCATGCACGCAGGCATTTCCCTCAAAAGATGTGATCATAATCTTTCTGCGGTACCATCAGGTCTGCACCTCTGAAGCTGGCAATGGGGGTCATGAGGCTAGTTCCATTTTTTGGGGAACAGCCCAAGGCTAGTGGTGTTGGGGTAGCCAACGTCATCCTCCTTGGAGGAGAGTTTATGAAAATGAACCTGAATAGGCCTAGTGGCAGACTCTACCTGCTGTTTGATAAAGGCCACTAGTCAGTTGAAGGTCCAAGGGCCAAAGGATACCAATAGCAAGTCCCACAAGGGGTCCCAGGAGGGAAGGTAGGAGGGTGCTAAGCCATGGGGAAGTGGAGAACCAGTTTTGGTATACCAGGCTTCCTGTTGTTCTCTTGCCTTTTGGTGTTTTTCTAAGCCCTCTCTGACTCTAGCCATACTATCTTTAATGACTCCTGAATGGTCTATAGTGGCCAATCCAGCTATACTGAGCTCATTGGCACTGTAGACCAAGATGTTAAGGAACTTCAAAACCAGACAGGCTACTTAGAAGAATCCCTACAATCTCTAGCTGAAGCAGTTCCACAAAACAGAAGAGGCCTAGATTTATTCTTCCTCCAACAAATGGGCTTCTGTGCCACCCTCAGAGAGGAATGTTGTTTTTACTGAAACAGTCAAGCCAGACATTGGGTGCCTGTTGTAGTTGTCCTGACCTGCAGGACAGCAACCTAGAGCAAGAAGTCCAGGGAAGGGAATGGAGACAAGAGACACAAGAGAATGACCATAAGGCAGGATTCTGATCAAGTGGCAAATTTTATTTTTTCCAGGCTAGCTTATATAGTTAGTAGTATGGGGTAAAGGGGAGGGGGAGAAGAGGCCAAGAGCCAGGTGTTAGTTCAAGCAGGATGTTAGTTCAAGCAGGATATTAGAAAACTATAGAAGGATATTGGCAGAGTAAAAAGTTCATGTGTGGTGGGGAGAGGGAGGGTTGCCTAGGTAAGTGGGTCTGTGGTTGAAACACGGGATTGATGTCTGGGTCATGTTGTTCCTTTTGAGTGCTCATGCTTCTAGACACCATTTATAATTAAAAGACAGTTCTATAACCCTGTGGTTTGCCAAGTTTGGCCTAAAGGTTCATGCCAAACTGTATGGCTCCCAAGACTGATGATTTTGTCCTTTGGCTTTAGATGACAACTCCACTGAGATTCATTACTTATGTGTTATAAAAGAAGATAACCATCACTTTATGTCTGTAAACTGGGAGAATAAGTTTTTAAAAATTGCTGTGAAAGATTTTTATAGAGCTAGAATTTGCTATTATTTATAACCACTCATCATTCCTTAAATGTAATAGAATATAATTAATAGATATGAAACATAAAAATTACTATTTATTTTGTAATATTTCAGAATTTATTCTTTTAACTTTTACTCAAATTATTTCATGATTAGAATTATCTAGTTGTATTATCAAGATTTTCCACTGAAACACTTAGAGTAAGATACATACATTTGAGTCCACCCCCAGTGGAAATAGTGAGTGCCTTCCCCTCCAGGCTGGAATCCTCTAACTCCTAGGCCCTAATCACTTGGGGAACATCAAACTACCCAACCCTGTCCACCAAAGCCCCAGAGACATGGAGGCAGCCTCCCCAGACTCCAAATGATATATCACTGCATCTGCCATCATTGAAGCCTTGGCCCCTCCTCCACAAGAAGAGAAAGAATTACCACAAAAGCCCCACCAACACCAATTGGAGGAAGAGAGACCCCCTGAATTACAGGCCCCCACCTGCACCCACTGGAGAAAGACATGGGTAGACATCAGTATAAGAATCCATTCAATCTCATAAAGGGTAATATGACACCACCAGAGACTAGGGTTTCTTAACCAGGAAGGCCTGAACATCCCAATGCAGATGAAGCAGAAATAAAGGACTGTATAACTCTATAAAGATGATAGAGGCACTTAAACAGGAAATAAGAAACTCCCTTAAAGAAATGGAAGAAAAGACAAACAAAAAAATAGAAGAAATCAACACATCCCTTAAAGAAAGCAAGGAAAGCCAAGAAAAAAAAACAACAACCAAACAGGTGAAGGAAACAGTTCAAACAGTTCAAGGCTTGAAAACTGAAATAGAGGCAATAAGGAAAACACAAACTGAGGAAATTCTGGAAATGAAAAATCTGGGGAAACAACCAGGGACTACAGATGCAAGCATAAGCAGCAGAATAGAAGATATGGAAGAGAGAATCTCAGGTGTTGAAGATACATTAGAGGAAATAGATTCACTGACCGAAGAAAACGTCAAATCCAACAAATTATTAACACAAAATATCCAGGATATCTAAAACATTATGAAAACACCAAATCTAAGAATAGCAGGTATAGAAGAAGGTGAAGAAGTCCAGCTAAAGGGCACAGAAGACATATTCAACAAAATCACAGAAGAAAACTTTCTCAACCTAAAGAAGGACTTACCTATGTAAGTACAAGAAGCTTACAGACACCAAATAGACTGAACCAGAAAAAAGTTCTCTCACCACATAATAATCAAAACACCAAACACACAGAATAAAGAAAGAATATTAAGATTTGCAAAGGAAAATTGGCCAAGTAACATATAATAGCAGATCTATAAGAATTATGCCTGACTTCTCAATGCAAACTCTGAAAGCCAGATGGTCCTGGATAGATGTTTTGCAGACACTAAGAGACCACAGATGCTAGCCCAGACTACTATACCTAGAAAAGCTTTCAATCATTATAGACAGAGAAACAAGATATTCCATGACAAAACCAGATATAAACAATGCATATACTCAAATCCAGCCATATAGAAAGTACTGGAAGTCAAACTCCAACCCAAGGATGATAACTACACTCACAAAAACATAGGCAATAGATAATTCCACATTACCAGTCCCCAAAGAAAACACACATATGATTTTATCACCACCAACAAATCAAAAAATAACAGGAATCAACAATCAATGGTTGTCTCTTTGATATCTCTTAATATCAAAGTTCTCAATTTGCCTATAAAAAGACACAGGCTAACAGAATGGACACAAAGACAGAATCCATCCTCCTGCTGCGTATAAGAAACTCACCTCAACTTCAAAGACAGACGTTACCTCAGAGTAAAGGGTTGGGAAAAGGTTTTCCAATCAAATGTACCTAAGAAGCAAGCTGGTGTAGTTATCCTAATGTCTAACAAATTAGACTTCAAACTTAACCAAAAGACATGAATAAGGTCATTTCATATTCATCACAGGAAAAAAAATCCACCAAGATGAAGTCTCAATTCTGAACAGCTTTGCCCCAAATACAAGGGCACCAATATTTGCAAAAGAAACATTACTAAAATTTAAATCACACATAAAACCCCACACACTAATAGTGGGAGTCTTCAACACCCTACTCTCACCACTGAATAGGACTTCCAGACAGAATCTTAACAGAGAAATAAAAGAACTAGCAGAAGTTATGACTCAACTAGTTTTAACAGATATCTATAGAAAATTCCATCCAAACAGAAAAGAATATATCTTCTTTTCAGCACTACATAGAATCTCTCTAAAATTGACCACATACTCAGCAACAAAGCAAACTGAAACAGATACAAAAAATTTGAAATAACCACCTGTATCTTATCAGACCACCATGGCTTAAAGTTGGAATTCAACAACAAGGCAAATTGCTGAAAGTCTACAAACTCATGGAAATTGAACAATGCTCATTTGCATCACTCCTAGGTCAAGGAAGAAAGAAAGAAATTAAAGACTTCCTAGAATTCAATGAAAATGAATGTACAACATACTAAATTTATGGGACACTATGAAATCTATGTTAAGAGGAAAGTTCGTGATATTAAGTGCCCACTTAAAGAAACTGGAGAACTCCTACACTCATGACTTAATAGCACACCTGTAAGCTCTAGAATAAGGTAAAGCAAACTCACCCAGGAGGAGTATATGCCCAGAAATAATCAAACTGAGGACTGAAATCAACAATATCTAAACAAAGAAAACAATACAAAGAGTCAATAAAACAAACAGCTGGTTCTTTGAGAAAATCAACAAGATAGACAAATCTTTATCTAGAGAGAGAATATGCAAATTCACAAAATCAAAAATGAAAACAGGAACATAAAAACAGACACTGAGGAAATGCAGAGAATCAGGTCATACTTCAAAATTCTGTACTCCATAAAATTGGAAAATTTAAAGGAAATGGACAGTTTTCTGGATAGATATCACATACAAAAATTAAATCAAGGACAGATAAACAATTTAAATACCTATAATCCCTAATGAAACAGAAGCAGTCATCAAAAGTCTAACAAACAAACAAACAAACAAACAAACAAAAAAACAACTCAGGGCCAGAGAGTTTCAGTGTAGATTTCTACAAGAAATTCAGAGAAGAGCCAATATCAATACTCCTCAAATTGTTCCAAAGAATAGAAACAGAAGGGACATTGCCAAACCTCTTTTACAAGGCTACAATTACCTTGGTACAAACCACACAGACACAACACACAAATATAGAATTACAGACCAATCTCCCTCATGAACATTGATGCAAAAATACTCAATAAAACACTGGCAAACCGAATCCAAGAACACATCAAAAAAAAAAAACATCCACTATGACCAAGTAGGCTTCATCCCAGAATTGCAGAGATGGTTCAACAAAGGAAAATCTGTCAAGTTAATCCACCATATAAACAAATTGAAAACAAAACAAAACAAAACACATGAACGTCTCATTAGATACAGAAAAGGCCCTTGACAAAATCCAGCACCCTTTCATGATAAAAGTCTTGGAGAGATCAAGAATAAAAAGAACATATCTAAACATAATAAAGGCAATAGATAGCAAGCCAACAGCCAACACCAAACTAAATGGAGAGAAACTCAGTGTGATTCCTCTAAAATCAGGAACAAGACAAGACTGTCCACTCTCTCCCTATCTATTCAATATTGTACTTGAAGTACTAGCTAGTGCAAGAAGACAACAAAGGGAGATCAAGGCAATACAAATTGGAAAGGAAGAAGTCAAATTTTTACTATTTGCAGATGCTATGATAATTTCTGTTAGTGACCCCAAAAATTTTACCAGGTAATTCCTACAGCATATAAACACTTTCAATAAAATGGCAGGATACTAGGTTAACTCTAAAATTTAGTGGTCCTCCTAATTATAGATGATAAATGGGCTGAAAAATCAGAGAAACATCACCCTTCATAATAGCCCTAAACAACATAAAATACCTTGGGGTTACTCTAACCAAACAAGTGAAAGATCTGTATGACAAGAACCTTAATTAAGTCTTTAAAGAAAGAAATTAAAGAAGATACCAGAAAATGCAAAGATCTTCCATGTTCTTGGATAGGCAGGATCAACATAGTAAAAATGGCAATCTTGCCAAAAGCAATATACATACTCAATTAAATCCCCATCAAAATCCCAGCACAATTCTTCACAGACCTTGAAAGAATAATACACAACTTCATATGGAAAAACAAAAAATCCAGGATAGCCAAAACAACCCTGTACAATAAAGGAACATCCAGGGTATCACCATTCCTGACTTCAAGCTCTACTATAGAGCTATAGTCCTGAAAACAGCTTGGTATTGGCACAAGAATAGACAAGCTGACCAATGGAATCAAATTGGGAACCCTGATATTAATCCACACACCTATGAACACCCAATTTTTAACAAAGAAACTAAAATTATGTAATGGAAAAAAGAAAGCATCTTCAACAAATGGTGCTGGCCTAACTGGATGCTGACATGTAGAAAACTGCAGATAGATCCATATCTATTGCCAGGCACAAAACTTAAGTCCAAATGGATCAAAGACCTCAACATAAATCTAGCCACACTGCACCTCTTGGAAGACAAAGTGGGAAGGAAGTACCACTTGCCATCTTGGCGTTGTATTTTTAGCAAAATGTTAACAACCTTCTTAGCAAATACCGAAGTCTTGTGAAATGTTTTTATTTAAATGTTTGTGCAGTGTTATAGGATATTAAAGTCCTTAAATTAATTAGTTAGATCCATATGGCAAACCTGAAAAATAAGAGAAAACAACAGCCAATAAAGGAGGAAAGGGGAAATCATAAATACCAGACTAGAAACAACTGAAGTATGACTTAGTAACTAGAAAATAATCAATTAAATTAGATAAAAAGAAATGAACCAAGACTGAATATACATAAGAAAACCTCAATGAAATAAAACAAAAATATAAACTACTTTCACCACTGCAAGATGGATAAAATGATTAACTAGATCCACTCTGGGAAACAGACCTAAATCTCCAGTTACAAAGAGACCTGCACCTTTAGTGAACACTCTTTTTGAGAAATATTTCTTGGCTGTCAGCACACAGCATGTGATCAGGGATGAGGCTAAGACTTCATGTGAACCTGGCACCTGGACAGAATTTTGTGAAAAAGTCTCCCCTTGAGACTGCTATTGAAGGCATGAAGGGCTCATGGAGAGAAGAGGCTTGGCACCATGTGGCAGTGTTGGAGCTTCTGAAGAGACACCCCATCTTGAAGGTGCATCAGAGACTCAGAGTACTGGGGGATGTCCCAGGAGTGTGGGGTCAGTGGCCAGTGTGGAGTCGAGTCAGCAGGACTCTATGAGATAAGTTGTGTGCATGCACCCATGCCTTTTGAAGACCAGAGCAGCATGTGTGAGTCCAAGATAGCTACAAGATTTGATTCATATTACTGGATGTTGGTTGTCTTGCATTTGATTGTAACTGTGCCCTGATGGTTATCACTTTGGATAAGCAGATATCCGAGTTGTCTTTGATTTTTAGGGAACCCAGGATTAGATATGTTGTTTATTGTGAAGGACTTTGAACATTTAATGTATTTGGAATATTTTAAAGACTATGGGTCTAGGGTCAGTGAGAAGTAAAAAGGGGAATAGAATTTGGAGGAATGGTTGTGGAACCTGGTGGAGCAAGAACTAAGGTCCATGTATCCACTCTTTGCTGCTCTAATCAGCAGCAAATCATGATAGCCAAAAATTGGAAACAATCTAGATATACAACAACTGATGAATTGGTAATGAAAATATGGCACATTTACACAATAAAGTTTTATTCAGATGGTTGAAGGTGAAGATATTTTTAATCAAAAGGCTTTTATAGGTTGACATAAGCAAACTTTATTTTATTCATTAAAAAGTTATTAATATTAATGGAGCCTAACTGAGTTACACAGTTTCCCTTTTATTCTAGTGTCCTTTTTGTCATGTAGCCTTGAATAATCTTCAAGAAACTAGAGAAAACCATTTGGATAATTATAAAAACAACCAGAGCCCAGATTCATTCCCAAAGGAATGCAATTTAATGTATTTAAGAAGTTGCCTGCAAACACCTCTATTGATTTTACTTTTGTTTATATTTTTATTGACAGAAATTAATTTATTCATTCACCTGGCAGTGTTTGAGCAGTTTTGCATCATTTATTGTTCTAGGTGTTGGTGATAGAATATAAAAGATACACATGCCCATGATTATCAGAGATCTTGCCTTCTAGACAGATATGCTTAACTCTTATCAGTACTAGTGTTATATTACAGGTAGAATGAGTGTCATGAAGGAGGTATCTAGGTCTCTATTAAGGAGGTATATGCTGTATGACCTCATTTATTTTGTTTCTAAGATCCTACATACAAGAAAACATTTCTGCAAATTAAAGAAATGGCCACAGGAGAGCAAATTGGGAGCATGGGGGGAGTGGAGAGGGAACTAGGAGAATGAGAAGGGGAGGAGAGGAGGGGTGAGGAAGACATGATGGGGCAGGCAGGTTGAGTTGGGGGAAGAACAGAAGAGAGCAAGATAAGAGATAATATAATAGAGGAGACATTATAGGTTTAAAGAGAAATCAGGCACTAGGGAAATGTCTGGAGAGCTACAAAGATGACACCAACTAAGCAACAGAGGAGAGGTTACCTTAAATGCCTTCTTCTGATACAGAGATTGATGACTAACTTATATGCCATCATATAGCCTTCATCCAGCAGCTGGTGGAAGTAGAAGCAGACACCCACAGCTAAACCTTGAACTGAACTGAAATAACAGTTGCAGAGAAGGAGGACTGATGAGCATAGGGGTCCATACCAGGCTGATGAAACCCACAGAAACAGCTGACCTGAACAAGGGAGAGCTCTTGGTTCTCAGACTGATAGCTGGGAAACCAGCATGGGACAGATTCAGACACCCTGAATGTGTGTGTCAGTGAGAAGACTTCAGAAATCTATGGGGCCCCTTGTAGTGGATCAGTATTTATCCCTAGCATAGGAATGGACTCTGGGAGCCCATTCCACATGGAGGGATACTCCCTGAGCCTAGACACAAGGGGTTGGACTAGGCCCTACCCCAAAGGATATGGCAGACTTTGAAGATCCCCTATGGAAGGCCTCATCCTCCCTGGGGAGCAGATAGGGTATAGGATAGGTAGGGTATTAGTTGGGGGGGGGGCAGGGGAAGAGGGGAGGGAGAGGGACCTGGGATTAAAATGTAAAATAATCTTTCTAATTAAAATAAAAAAGAAATAGCCACAAAGAAACTGTAGAAACATGCCCAAGTTGGTGGGTCAGTTTTGGAAAATGTTGCTTTGGATTTTCCCAAATCCCAGTAAAATCACTGTCTTCTGATACTTTCAGATATGGCACAAAAGCAGGAGACAGCACATTATTTTGACCTCATATCTTCCTGCAGTTTCCAACTATGGCTAATTTCCTTGACTTTTATCTGAGTTTTCATTCCAATCACATCGCTTGGGAATGGCTCTATGTGAAACGAGGGAGTTCCTTGGGTAATACATACCCCTCAGAAATGTGTGGGTGTTAGTTCAATAATGTCTGTCTATGTTCTGCTCACACTCATTGTCAGTAGTTTTCTTATTGCTAGCTAGTTTTGGGTGAAATCTATTAAGTATCTATGAGCTTTCCTGGAAAATTATTTGCTTTATAGTAGATGCTGTAATACAAATAAAAAGTGAAATATATGCTATTCCTTAAAGCAGAAATTTTGGTGAAGAAGATATGGCCATAGTTGTTAACTGGATGTGTCCTTGTCGTAGTGTTTTTATTGCTGTGAAGAGACACCATGACCAGGACAACTCTTATAAAAACAAACAAACAAACAATTGACTGGGGTGGCTTGCTTACAGTTTCAGAGGTTCAGTCCATTCTCATCATGAAGGGGAGCATGGCAGGATATAATCACACAAGATGATGGCAGAGTAGCTGAGAGTTCTACATACTGCAGGCAACAGGAAGTCAACTGAAACCCTGGGTAGTATCCTGAGCATAGTAAGCCTCAAAGCCTGCCATCACAGTGACTCCCTTGAAAAAGGCCATACCCATTCCAACAAAGCTAAAGTTCCTAATAGTTCCATTCCCTATGACATTATGGGGGTCAATTACATTCAAACTACCACAGTCCTCATACAAAAAGGCTCACTCACAATTTTCTGTGTCATTGAAAATTGCCACCGCAACATTACAGTCACAAGGTTAAAAACATTGAAATGGTTTCCTATTGAGATCCTTTTCTCGCCATCCACATGTAAGCCACCAGTGCATATTAAGTTTTCTTCAGCATATAGCCAAAATTCTGTCTACTCTCATTGCCTTTGACTTCTTTTTCTTCTCCTTTTCACTCTCCTATTCTTATTCCTCATCTTCATATGCTTGTAGATTTGTCATTTAAAATATAGCTGAAGGCCATTGAGGTGGCTTAATGAGTTAAAACACTTGTCACCAAGCCTGAAGACATGATCTCCAGGACCCACATGGGAAAAGGAGAGATCCAACTCTCTCATCTAATCTCGGACACTCCTTTCTTTTACAAATCAATAACTAAGACATAAAAATAGACCTTGTTCTTTCACATGAGACCTCTAAGTTTTTATTTGTCTTATTTTTCTCAGTGATATTTGGTAAGAATATACATATACACACATACATTATATTTATATTCATACATATATATTTATATGTGTACTTAAATGTATACCAGTAGGTAAGAAGGTAGGCTGGAGTGATTAAGGAGAGTGAAAAGCACAGTGTTGGGAGTAGGGATACCACAATGGGGAAGCAAGGTTGACCAAAAATAAACCACAAAGACAATTTATTTTAAGATGTCCTTTCAACTTGAAACAGTATTCTTATACACAAGGCAATTTGAAAGACAGAATGAATTTTTAAATTGCTAGCTTAAAGATGTTGTTTTCTACACAGACTGAGAGAGTAGCCCACTGCTCAGTTTTCTTATGGCCTCTTTCACGTCTTTGTTTCTAAGACTGTATATGAGTGGATTAAGCATGGGAATCACTGTGGTGTAAAAGACAGAAGCCACTTTTTCCTGGGTTGTGTCACCTGTAGCTGGTTTAAAATACATGAAGATGATGGAGCCGTAGAAGACTCCAACAGCTGCAAGATGGGAACTGCAAGTACTGAAGGCTTTGGATCTTCCATCCACTGAACGTATTCTCAGGATGCTGGCAAGGATGAAGGCGTAAGAGATGAAGACAGCAAGCACACTTGCAAATACATTAAATCCAACCAGCATCATCACCCAAAACTCCTTGGTATAGTCTCTTGAGCAAGCTATGTTTAGAAGAGGGAGGATGTCACAGAAATAATGGTGAATGATATTAGTTCCACAGAAGGAACGGCTGGATATGTAGCTGGTATGAACCGTGGCCCCAAAGGCCCCCAAAGCATATACAGCAGTGGATAGTAGCACACAGACTCTGCGAGACATGATGACATTGTAGAGCAAGGGATTGCAAATGGCAACATAGCGATCATATGCCATGACTGTTAGCATGTAGGAGTCATCAATACCAAAGAAAGAGAAGAGAAACAGCTGGGTCATGCACTCAGGAAAGGATGTGGAATTCTTCTCAGATACAAAGTTCACCAACATCTTGGGAATTATAACAGAGGAGTAGCAGAGATCTATGAAGGACAAGTTACTGAGAAAATAATACATGGGTGTGTGAAGCTGAGGGATAATCCTGATTAAAAAGACTAGGCCCACGTTTCCTGCCATGGAGACCACATAGATCAATAGAAACAGGGAAAAGAGTGGGATCTGGAACCCTGGCTGGTCTGTTAGCCCCTCAAGGAAAAATAAGGCAGAGTGATTTCCTGGGCTCATTCTTCTCCCACTGTGAAAATTTGAGTGGTTCAATGGAGAGAGGCAAACACTACCAACTGGTAGTATTTAGCAGTTTACAGTTTGACAAATGGCATATTTTTTCAACAGAACCATTTTTTAAAATGTAAACTCAACAAACTAATAGTACTTCTTTGAGTATCACCTATCATCAAGATTACACTTGATTTGGCTTCATTTTTATTACATGCATTGAGAAGCAAAACTCACTGGGTTTCTGTTTTACTGTCCTCATGTGACATTTAAATGTGAAACTCATGTTGTCTCTACAAATGAAGCTCTAGATTTTCCTGTAAAAGAAGAATAACTCTGTTATTTAAGCATTGTTCAAGAGCACCTACCTGCTCAGAGATGTTCTTCCATTTGGTGGGTTGACTCTGCATTGGCTGTTGTCTCTGAAGTCTTGGGCCTTGAGCTTGTCGTACTGATGTCACTTGAATGTAACAATATTTTCCCACTTTACCTGTATTAATATAAGTTTTCCCAAATCCCCTAGTGAATGCTAAGGTCAGCTCTTATATCTTTGTCTGTTTTATTTAAAAAACAATATACCTATTCTATGACAGTTTCCTTTTGAGTCTGACAACAGACTGGATGGTAACTTCTACATTATATGCATTTTCTAACTTCTCAACAATTTCCTCTAATATTGTTTTTCTTGTGATTTCTGACAGAATTATGCTAACCTCTTGGACACTACTTAGTATATTTAACTAAATACTAAAAACATTTTGGCCTCTTGTTTGTTTAAATAAGATTGCATTGACGTTTAAATCATCTTAAGGTAGCCAAAAAAGTAGCTGAGAAGACACATGGACACATTTACAAACTGAAGTCAACCTATGGCAAGAAGTCTCTTGGTTCATACAATAGGAACTTGTTACAGAGCATGCAAACATCTTCAGTTTTAGGACATTATATGAAATGAAGCATTTCTTCTTTGAGATATATAAGTAAAAACAGACTCCTGGTTACAAAGGCTGGGATGAAATATAACTGAATTACCAAAACTACGTCTGGATCAGTGGAATACTGAAGCAATGAAGGTCCATGAGAAATAGCACTACGAGATTAAGTGAATAACTATATTCTTTATCAATTCTAAACTACTGTTCTCTGGCAAAGAAGGTTTACTGATATTTTATAGTGTGCCTCTTTTCTACTCATGAAAGTATTCCTATTCTCATATCCATACTGTTACCAGGCAATAGTTTACCTTTCCTCAAGCAACATCCCAGCATCCAGGTAATTTGTGATTTCATGAAATTTCTTTTGTTTTGATTCCTCCATATTTCAAGTCTTCCATGAACTCTTTAATAGCATCCATTGTATACTTTCTTGTGCTATCATACTTTGTTCATGCTGTTGGTAATGGACTTGATTTAAGTCAAATGAAACAGCATTCACTTTCAGGAATGGTCACCTTCCTTCATTGTGATCACCTCCCCCTTTATGATGCTTAAGGTGTCACTTTTCTTGTATAAACTTCAATTTATTTATCTACAAGGAAGAGTAATTCCTACAATTTGTGGATTTTACAGTGGCCCATTTGTTCACTCAAGACTCTTGAGAGTCTTCTACATTCCAAAGTTGCACTATTAAATAAGGCAAACTCAGGTTGTCAAAAAGCCTAACCTCAGTAAGAAAAATAAAACAAAGCTAAGAACGTTAGCAGAGGAACAATTCTGTAAGAAGTAGGATTGGAATAGAGATCTTTTTCAGTAATTAAGAAATTATATTTTAGTCCTGAGGTAACAAAGTCTGAAACCTGACAAACCATTTAAAAACAATGATGTATTTAATTGCATGAGTAGAAGACTTTCGAATAAGTAACCTAACTGAACAGCATTATACCAAATCCCACCCCCAGCCCTTCATCAGTTTCTTAATTATATTAAGTGATAAGAAGTCTAATGTTAATTGCAAGTAATTTATCACTTCTTTCCTTTAAAGTTATAGCTTTCTTTGTGCTAAAAAAGTTTAGAATGTTAGTGAATCATAAATTATTCTTCCATATGTTCTTATTTAATGATCATAGTTTCATAGTTACATTTGGATTTCTGACTCATCTCAAATTAATTGTCTCAGGATTGGAGGTGTTATTCATTTATATTAAACACATATTAGTTATTATGCTCCTATTTATGGAAAATGTTCTCTATTCTTCTCTGGACTGCTTTGGCGAACATGTGAAGAATCAAATGCTCAAATAAAGTCGTTTTATTTCTGGTTACACGTTCTTTCCCACTCATTACTTGCCAACTCTAAGACATTATCAGTTACTATAGCTTTACAGTGCCTTAAGGATGAATAGAATTCTAAATTAAGTGAGGGAGGCAGTCATGGGAGTTTCCTGATATAGTTTGCTTTGGAGAGCACATCAGATTCAAATGTTTCCCCAGGCCATTCCTGGTACAATTTGAGAGACAGCAAAAGAGAGAATGGCATTAGTGGGGCTGAGCCCCAGAAGCTGGCCTTGGTAAAACAAAAGCAAACAAACAAAAGTGCTAAATCTTACTCTAGTTGTGATGAACTGATTGCAGAAGTTTGCAGTGGTAATGCATTTCACGTCATGTAACATTTTCACAAGGTTTTCTTAGGGTCTGTTTATTTTGATAAGAATATTCAATAAGGGCTCAGAGTACATCTAGGGACTCACATAGAAGTATTATCATGTAGAAAGGTATGGCTTAGGTACACTGATAATGCAGAGACAAACTAGAAAAAGGAATGAGAACCATTTGATATGGAGGATACCTGGATTGTGAGAGCTCAAGAAGTAAACACATGTGCCATTCAGGATATTAAATATGATTTTGGAGGGCAGGGCTAGGGGGTAATTTCTCTGCTGTGAACATATCTTGATGCTAATTATAGAACCAAACAGATATGTTGAGTAGGAAACTACATATGAGTTTAGAATCCAAGGGGGATGTTTGCCTGGTATTAGGATTTCTGAATTTGGTGCTTAGGGACTGGCTGGAGACATTACAGAAGTAGTAAATAGATACTAAATTATTAATGAAGTTTTGGCAGTGCTTTTTGCTGCTGTTGCCAGGAATTCTGATGGACAGTAAGGATGCTTCAAGCCTCTTCCTTCTTTTCTTCTATTCGTTTTTACATGTTTATCATCTTGGCTTGCTCCTCATTGCTGTCTGGGCATTTGTTGTAAAGAACTGGCAGCCTCTAGAAAGCAGCATGCAGCACAGAGGAGGAGGATGTCCTGCACTGACTGTTCTCTTTCCCTCTTCCTTCAGAGTCTCTCTATGTACAGGATTCCACACACTTCCAATTTAAGCAGTAGTTTATCAGTTTAAAGAGTAAGCTTGAATGAACACCACATCCCCAGTTTAAAACTTCTGTAAGTATTAAAAATATGCTTCCATGTGACAAACATGATTTAGACTTTCTTTCCCTGAAAAGGTATTAGACACAAAGCTCATTTGCATTTACAATGTAGTTGGAGCACTGATCATGGTAGTCCTGTGTAATACAGGTGTTTGAAATAGGAAATATGAGGATCACAATGATTTTCAAGGCTCACAATGCTTTAACAGTTTTGCTTAAACATTTATGATTTAGTATTAGAATTGAAATCAAGGCAGAAAGGTACAGATTAAAGAAAAATGATATGGAGTAAAGGAGTCTTAGACAATGTCAGAAATAACTTTCCAGTTTTTAAAAATTATCTTTAAAGTTCCAGACTGGAGAGATGGCTCAGTGGTTGAGAGCACTGACTGCTCTTCTAGAGGACCTGGTTTCAATTCCCAGCATCCACGTCTCATAACTGTAACTCCACTTCCAGGGGAACCAACACTCACAGCAAAAACCAAATGTACATAAAATAAAAATAAATTATAAAAAGAACTCACAATTTTTCTTTGTAAGTAGAGAAGGGTGTCCTTTCAAACCTTGAGTATCACAGTTTATTAAAAGTTAGAAATATTCATATTAGTTTACAGATTGACCAAGCTCTTCTTTGGAAATGTAGGATAAGTGCATTAATGTCAGCGTCTGTTTAGTCAAAGCTATTTCTGACCTGAACAAGCACTGCTGTATGTGTTCTAATGAACCTGAGAATGCTCTGTAAACTTGACTGCTGATAATAAATATTAACACAAACAGGCTTATAATGGGTGAAGAAAGCATAGAGGTTGGGATTAGGACATACACAGCATATGAGGGAGCCATGCTCGGTATTCACTGCATTTTGTGTTCTTTGTCATGCAGCATATGGTGCTGCCTCCTCCTCTGAAGGATATAAACAATAGTTCCACCTGCATAGATAATAATACTGTTTAGCCATCTTCCAAAGTTAAATTTCAACTGCCATATACTGCCAAAACTTGTCAGAACTTTGTGTCTCACCTGAATATTATCAACAGAGTAAGTGTAGCTGGTTATATATGATTTTAATTTTATGAAGTGTATGCATGAAGACACATACAATTACCAGATAATTTGAGTCCAATGCAGATCCTGAAAAATATAGTGGAATTGAGTTGGCATAAGTTTTCATGGATTTGATTGAAGAAAAGGAGGACTCAACTAAGCAGAACAAGAAGAGCGATTCTGTGGCCTCCTAAACTTCTATTATTATGTGAAAATTCCACTCATATCTGTTTGTACCCAAGGAGATGACTGTGAATCACTGTTCTCCTTAGGGGCTTGTCATATCAGTAGTTGGACCCTAAAGGAAAAACAATTACCAAATTCATTCCTGCTAGCAATATAGAAGCAGACATCCTCATAATCACTGCAGTGTACAAAACAAAAGACATTCTCCCTTGAGTGTTGGGGATATTAATGATGATTCAATAATAAATATCAACTTTGTCAATGTTTTATAATGTATATTCATTGTACATAGTATTGAGTTAAATGTAGACAATTTCTTTCAAGTATAGCATGCATTTTAAGCATATTCACTGCCACCGATATAAACATAAAAATTTTAAAGCCATTTGGATGATCAAGTTTCTTTATCAAAGCTAAAGTTAAGCATTAGTTATTAGTATTTTGTTTTTTAAAATATAAGCCCCACTTCACATTTACACATATGAGGAGTATCCTATTTAATTTTCAATCTATTTGGCACTTTATAATATTATATGTGGTGGGAAAGAACAAGTTATCCACTTTCTTTTTATGATTAAAATATATATATTCTGGGGTTCAAAGCATTTTTTAAAATGTATGTGACTATATACATGTGGTTTCCAATCGCACCTAAATGCAAACTTCTGAGCTATTCCTTGTCAATCCTTTAAAACATTATGAGTTATTTTTCATTTCTCCATCAAGATGTTAACAGTTTTGCCAACATGTGACTATTAGACAACAAATAGCACATTTTAAGTACCATTTGCCCATGAAGTAATTTTCCAAAAAAAAGAAAGAAAGACAGAAAGAAATATTGCCTTGTCAACAATGTTAATCAAGTATCTTGCCATCCTTCATATCAACTGGCGTCCACTGCATTGTGGAATCCACTTTTGTCTTGGTAAATTAGTTTCAATTTTCAAGAATTGTAAGGTAATTTTAACATGTAACTTTCTCTTGGCTTCTTTATTCAACTTTATTACTTTGAGTTTCATCATTTGTACTGTGTGTATTTTGTTATCAGAGGGCCTTGACTAGAACCTTTGTCAATGTAAATTGGCAGGACTATGGGGATCTATTTTTGTTTATCTTGATTCTGATGTGGCACTGTCTTGTTAACTGTAACTTTATATGTTTTGAATTACTTAATGTCTATCATTCAGCTCATATATATATATACATATATATACATATATATATATATATATATATATATATATACATATTGCACATGTGTATGTGTGTGTCTATTGGTGCACATACATGTGTGTGCCATGAGCTGGAGGGTTGTGGTTGAAATCCAATATCTTCCTCTAGTTCTTTCCACCTGATATGTTGAGGCAGAGTCTGTGGCTGAATTTTGGGCTTGCTTGTGTACCTAGCCAGCCTGCTTTGGTGATTCCAATCTCTGTTTCCAGCAAGCTGCTCTTACAAGCTGTCCATCAGATCCACTTGGATTTTATGGGTTGATTTTGAGCATCTCCAACTCTGGTCCTCATGCTTGTGAGGCAAACACTTTTCCTTAGCCATTTGCCCAACTCTTCATCAGTTTTCCCTCTTATGGGCCTTTTGCATTTTCAAAAATGGGTTTTAGTTTTTGATATTGAATTCTCGAAAATGTCTGCTAGGAGTCTGATTGACAATACAATGAATTTATGAATTAATTTGGTGGGAATGTGATCCTTTTTAAATAATGTCAACAGGAATACAAGGTGTACTTTTGCTTCTGACTGTCCTAGAAATGTTTCATCACATTTTCCTCTACAAAGCTCACATATTTGAATACAGTGTTTTCTTCCTTCCAACATACACAATCTTTTGGTGGTGCTTAACACACACACACACACACACACACACACACACACACACACACACACACACACACAAGACATATCTGACATCTTGCAGCAAAGCAGAGGAGACTGGAGAATATGTCTAGCATATATACCCAATTATACGCATTCTATCCTGTGTTACAGGGAAAAGTGAGGAGAAATTTCAAAGATCAGGCAAATGCTAAGCCTCCAGTAAATAAGCTGTAAAATTAAGAAAGCTGAGTTTTCCTCTAGTTTTTTAAAATTTATTTATTAGTTCTAGTTAGGGAACAAGCTTATTTCACATGTAAGTCTCTTCTCCCTCTCCATCTCCTCACCCCCATCCCTCCTCCCACACCCCCAACCTACCCTCCACCCCATCCACCCACCACTCCCAGCACAGGGTAGGGCCCTCAACAGGGGCTCTGCAAAGTCCACTAAATTTTCCTGTGCTGGTCCTGGGCCCTTCCCCATGTGTTCAGGGCCAGAGTGTAACCCTTCTCGTGGGATGGGCCCTCAAAGTCCCTTCTTGCACCAGGGAAAAATACTAATCCACCACCAGAGGCTCCCTGCAGTGCAGAGGCCTCCTTATTGACATCCATGTTCAGGAGTCTGGATCAGTCTTGTACTGGCCTCCCCGACAGCATCTGGGGTCGATGTGCTTTCCCTTGTTCAGGCCAACTGTTCCTTTCCTGTGGGTACAGACCCCTTCGCTCTTCATTCCTCCCTCTCTCCAACTATTTTCCCGATTTCATCTCAGTGTATATCTGTGGATGTCTTTGCTTCCATCAGCCACTGGATGAGGGAATGGGAAGTGGCATGAACTCCTGAACTAATTGGGAGCATGAGGGTAGGGGGGAGGGAGCTGCTACAATAAGAGCAAGAGAAGAGGAGTAGAGGAGAGGAAATGGAGGAGCAGAAATATTGAGTTGGGGGAAGAATAGAGGAGAGAGAGCAGGATGAGAGATACCATATCAGAGGGAGCCACTATAGGTCCAAGAAGAGATCTGGAACCAGGGAGATCTCCAGAGACCTACAAGGAAGACACGATCTGACAATCCTCTAGTGTGTCTAACTGTCTTCCAACTCTGGTGCTTCTTGAGACTGACCATTGTGATTTCCCATAATGACATTAATCAAGACCAGGTTGGAGAAACCCACAGAAACAGCTGACCTGAACAAGGCAGAGCTCATGGATCCCAGACTGATAGCTGGGAAACCAGCATAGGGCAGACACAGACTCCCTGAATGAGGGTGTCAGTTAGGAGGCCTGAGGAATCTGTGGGCCTCTGGCAGTGGATAAATATTTATCCCTCGTATATGAATGGACTTTAGGAGCCCATTCCACGTAGAGGGATACTCTCTAAGCCTAGATACACAGGGGAGGGCCTTGGACCTGCTCCAAATGATATGATAGATTTTGAAGATCTCCCGTGGAATGCCCTACCCTCCCTGGGGAGCAGAAAGGGGAAGGGATAGGGAATTGGTGGGAGACATGGGAAGAGGGAAGGGAGAGGGAACTGGGATTGACATATAAAACAAGCTTGTTTCTAATTTAAATTTAAAAAGAAAAAAGTAGATTATGAAGGAATTTTAGTATAAATTATCAGTTTCCTAAGTATCAATATTTAAACATCAAACTATTGAGAAACTGTTGAAAATGATGACATCCAAGTTGTTGTAATCATTTATGTGAAAGTATTAATCCTATTCTAATTTTATTCTTTCATATAATAATTGTATGTATTTTCTGTAATTAGGACTCACTATTTCAAGGCTAAAATAAAATTTATCAATTTCCTTGATTAAAAATGACAAAAAACAGACAGAGTGATAAATGGTGAATTTGTATCCTCAGTATCATAAATAATTTGAAAATGTATATAATACTTAAAATAATATCCTGCCCTAAGTGGCTTTACATATTCT
The DNA here is from genome assembly GCF_003668045.3 of Cricetulus griseus. Classification (NCBI taxonomy): domain Eukaryota; kingdom Metazoa; phylum Chordata; class Mammalia; order Rodentia; family Cricetidae; genus Cricetulus; species Cricetulus griseus. Next base: position 151,562,119 of record NC_048597.1, on the reverse strand, counting down.
TTTAATCATTGAAAGAAGCAACAATGCTAAATATCAAGCTAACTCTTCAAAGAAAGAAGATCAATAATCAGTTGAATTTAGGTGAATAACACAACCAGACTCAGAAGCAGACAAGGATGTTGCCAAAACAATCATTCTAGTTTGATGTGTCTTATGCACTTAAAAGCAAAAACCTTTAGCAAAATAACATCAACTGAATCCAGCAGTGCTCAGAAGAAACTGTATGCCACTATGATATAAGATGTACCTTGTATTGAAAGTTCAATTTAATCTGAAATTAATCAAAGGTACTGATATCAACAGAGTGAAAAAATAGTAAGAGTGTTAATAGAAGCAGTCTAAGTAATTTCCAAACCATTTCCCCTTTTCATGACCCCACATTAACTAAATAAAGGATGCATTTATTCAACTAAAGGAAGAATATAAAGTGCCAGCTACTAGCTATATGCTTAATGTGGGAACACTGAGGGTATTTTATAAGTATAAGGGAAAAATCATACACACTTTTCTAATCATATTAAATATTGTATCAGGAATTTCTAGGTGATGAAGAGTGAAGGATCCAAGTAGTGGTGGTAACACACACCTTTAATCCCAGCAATCTGGAGGCAGAGGCAGGCGGATCTCTGAATTTAAGGCCACCCTGGTCTACAGAGTGAGTTCCAGGACAGCCAGGGTTACACAGAGAAACACAGTCTCAGAAAAGTCAGAAAAAAAAAGCTAAAGGAAAAACAAGTATAAATATTATCCTGTCTTATAGTTACCATTGTTATACACGTGAGACATTGAAAGTAATTTTTCACATCCATTTAAATTAATTAATGAATTTAGCAAGACCTAAATTCAAAGCCCAATATGTAACAAAATTGTATAGGAAATGAAATTAAGTACAATACAAAGGCATTTGTGAAGGCTAGTGTCACTTTTGAACTTGACAGACTTTAGAAACATCTGAGAAATGGGCCTCTGGGGATGCCTGTGGGGGATTATCTTGATTATATCAACTGACTTGGGAAGACACATCTTGTCTGTGACTAGTCCTTTCCAGGTGGGTGTCCTGACTGTGTACAGTGGAGAAGGTGAGCTGGGGATAAGCATGCACTCCCTTGCTGCTCTCTGTCTCTGGTGATGTATGCCCTATGATCATCTGACCAGCTTCCCTGGGCTCCTGCTGACTTGACTACCACAATGATGAATTGTCCCTTGAACTGTCAGATGAAAAAAGTCTTTTCCCTATTAAATTATTTTGATTAAATATACCATCACATCAATGTGAAAAGAAACCAGATAGCATTAAAGCTACAGAATAGCTAGAAATAAATTTTATCAAATATGTAAATAAAACCTCTTCACTGAAAATTTCAGAACATCCTTGAGGAAAAATTAAAGGAAATATATAAATGGATAAGTACACCATATTCATAGTGTGAGGTGACATTGCAATACTTGGAACTGCTTGGATGGATTTCTCTCTCCTAAAGCTGAACCTGACCCCATTCTCTTATAACACACACACACACACACACACACACACACACACACACACACACACACACACACGACATCCACTACCACAACCACACTAGAAGTCAATTGCATAAAAATTAGGAGAGCATTTTATTGTGTCTTGGAGGGAGACAAACTTTTCTTGAGCAGAATATAATGGAAATGATAAGCATGATCGATCTATTAAGATTTAACACTTCCAACCATCAAAAGACATCGGCTTTAAATGACAAACTGTGATATGGCTAAAAAAGATAGACTATGAACACACAAAACATGCATCCCTGATAAATACCATGCCATTTATTGCAAGCAATTAATACAAGGAACTACAAAAGACAAATAAAAATGAATAAAATACTGTTTTAAATGAAGAATATATAAGGAGTCACAAACTATTCTTTACATCAGTGGTCACGAGGAAAGGCTATTTATTTATTTTTCACAAGGAGATACCATTGTGCATGCACCAAGAAGATGAAAACCACAAATAGTGGAGAAATTTTACAACAGTGACACCTCTCAAGTATTATGTGTCAGAGTATAAAACCATTCTGGCTGTTGAATAAAAATTCAAGCTTCTCTGTTGTGATTTCATTAATAATAAGAAACAGAAAAAAGTGACAGACAATAAATGACATTGGCCTTCTTGTCTGTCAAATGAACATACATATAAGACAAGTTCTCTGATATTTGTCTTTTCTATGCTTCAAAGGCAACGTTCATTTAGTGGAAAATTTATTTCAAACAGTGAATTTTTTACCATCCAGGGCTAATAATGCCACAATGTTCTTTGTGTTGCTAGGCAACAGCAGCTAGCCGAAGCTCCCAGTCAACCACATGATCACAAGTGCAAATAGCTGACATTTTATCTTGCTATGTTCTCTGCTTCATGTGGATGTGGAATAACTTCCTTGACGTATTTAGCAGTTTAATATAAAATAATCTTAGTGTTAGATGATTTTTCCCGAGAATAAACTAATGAAAAATTTGAAGCATATTTAAGGTATGTCAGGCTAGCTACTGATATTCTGTAATATAAGGATATTAAGTGCATTTACAACACACAGAATTTTTCTCTTTGAAAGTCTTATTAGGACTTAGCCTCATCCGAAAAACTATTGACACATACTGTTTGATGAAAATTTTTTAAAGAACGACTGTTTATGAAAGTGATATTCATAACATTTGTCTCTGTAGATAAACTACATATAGTTAGAGAAAAAACAGAGAATTAGCTCACTATGTTCCAGTTAGAGAATATAGGTTTTATAGATCACAGATTCTTGTTGCAGTCACTCAACTGTCAACCTGTAGAGGCAATGGCTTCAAATTATTACAAAGAAGGTGTGTGGCTGTGTTGGGTAAAATTCTATTTATGAACATTGAAATTTGAATTTAATGTTTGTTTTTTCTTTTCAAAGCATTTGAAATATATAGAGAAATATTTGCTCATGAATAATACCAAATTTACTTTGAGTTAGAGTTGGCCCATGAGCTAAGATTGCCTCTCTGCTCTGGGATTAAGGAGTTGCCTCGGTTCTTAGGGCAATACAGCAATCCAAACTCACTGAATTGAACCATTAACCCTGTTACCTTTGCTGTTGATATTGATTATAAATGATTACAATATAAAAATTAAATGCTGAGGACCATAATGACCTCAAATAAGAATAATCCTTATAGATGACACATATTCCTTTTAAGGCTCATCAGCAAATAAAGAAGATGATACGTGATCCTATCCCATTCAAGTCCACAAGTGGCCACTTTCAACATATGACATAAGAAGGAAGTCATCACCAACCCCCATGCTAGATTTTGGTCAGCCAGAAAAATGTTCTTATTGGTGCATGGTTGTGTGTCAGTCCTGGGTGACTTTGCTCCTCTTATAGTGCTAAGGCAATAGTTTTCTTATAGACATACTTTTTCTTACAAATGTGATGGCTCATTAACTGTGTCCTTTGCCTTAGAGAAGCTTCTCAGTTTCAGGAGGTCCCATTTATCAATTGTCTATCTCAGTGTCTGTGCTTCTGGTGTTATGTTCATGAAGCAGTCTCAAGTACCAATTTGTTCAAGGGTACCTCCCACTTTTTCTTCTAAGAGGTTCAGTGTGGTTGGATTTATGTTGAGGTTTTTGGTCCAAATAGACTTAAGTTTTGTGCATGGTGATAGATATGGATCTATCTGCAGTCTTCTACATGCCAGCATCAAATTGTGCCAGCACCATTTATTGAAGATTCTTTCTTTTTTCCATTGTATAGTTTTAGCTTCTTTGTCAAAAATCAGGTCTTTGTAAGTGTGTGGGTTAATATCAGGGTTTTCAATTCAATTCCATTAGTCTACCTGTTTATTTTTGTGCCAGTACCAAGCTGTTTTCAGGACTATAGCTCTATAATAGAGCTTAAAGTCAGGGATGGTGATGCCTCGGAAAGTTCCTTTATTGTTCAGGGTTGTTTTGGCTATCATGAGTCTTTTGTTTTTCCATATAAAGTTGAGAATTGTTCTTTCAAGGTCTGTGAAGAATTGTGTGGGTATTTTGATGGGGATTGCATTGGATTTGCAGATTGCTTTTGTCATGATTGTCATTTTTACACTTTTGATCCTACCTATCCAAGAGCATGGGAGAACTTTCCATTTTCTGGTATCTCCTATAATTTCTTTCTTTAAAGACTCAAGGTTCTTGCTATACAGGTCTTTCCCTTGTTTTGTTAGCATTACTCCAAGGTATTTTATGTTGTTTGTGGCTATTGTAAAGGGTGATGTTTCTAGAAAAAACAGCAGCCCAGAGAATGGGAAAAGATATTCACTAACCACACATCTGACAAAGGGCTGATTTCCAAAATATACACAGAACTCAAGAAGTTAGTCACAAAACACCAAATAATCCAATTACAAAGTGGGGTGCAGAACTAAATAGAGAATTTTCAATAGAGGAATCTAAAATGGCTGAAAGATAGTAAAGAAAGTGCTCAACACCCTTAGGCATCAGGGAAATGCAAATCAAAACAACTCTGAGTTACCATCTTACTCCTGTCAGAATGCCTAAAATCAAAAACACCAATGATAATTTATGCTGGAGAAGATGTGGAGAAAGGGGATCACTTCTCCACTGTTGGTGGGAGTGCATTTTGGAAATCAGTATGGGGGTTCCTCAGAAAATTGGGAATCAGTCTACTACAAGATCTAGCAATCCCACTTAGGCATATACCCAAAAGATACACATTCATACAACAAGGACATCTGTTCAACCATGTTCATTGCAGCATTATGCATTATTTGTTATAGCCAGAAGGTTGAAGCAACCTAGATGCCCCTCAAATGAAGAACGGATAAAGAAAATGTGGTACACTTACACAATGGAGTACCACTCACTGGAAAAAACAATGAATCTTCAAATTTGTAGGCAAGTGGATGGAACTAGAAAAAAACATCCTGAGAGAGGTAACCCAGTCACAAAAAGACAAACGTGATATGTACTCATTCGCATATGGATTTTAGACATAGAGTAAAGGATTACCAGCCTGCAAACCACCCTGCCAGAGAGGCTGGGAAACAAGGAGGACCCCAAGAAAGACATTCATGGTCCCCTGGAGAAGGGGAAAGGGACATAATCTCCTCAGCTAATTGGGAGCATGGGCAGAGGGGAGAGGAGTCATGAGAAAGAGAAGGTGAGAAGAGGGGAGGGGAGGACATGAGGGAACAAGAAAATCAAGTCAGGGGAAGAATAGAGGAGAGCAAAAAAAGAGATGCCACATATGTGGATTTTAGACAGAGAGTAAAGGATTGACAGCCTGCGTCCCAGGCTGCTGGAGAGGCTGGTAAACAAGGAGGACCCTAAGAGAGACATACATGGTCCCCTGGAGAAGGGGAAAATGGACAAGACCTCCTGAGCAAATGGGAGCATGGGGGCAAGGAGGAGGGAACTAGGAGAATGAGAAGGGGAGAAGAGGAGGGGTGAGGAAGACATGATGGGGCAGGGAGGTGGAGTTGGGGGAAGAATAGAAGAGAGCAAGATAAGAGATAATATAATAGAGGGAGACATTATAGGTTTAAAGAGAAATCAGGCACTAGAGAAATGTCTGGAGAGCTACAAAGATGACACCAACTAACAATCTAAGCAACAAAGGAAAGGCCACCTTAAATGCCCTCTCCGATAATGAGATTGATGACTGACTAATTTATATGCATCATATAGCCTTCATCCAGCAGCTCGTGGAAGTAGAAGCAGACACCCACAGCTAAACCTTGAACTGAACTGAAATCCAGATGCAGAGAAGGAGGACTGATGAGCAAAGGGTCCATACCAGGTTGGTGAAACCCACAGAAACAGCTGACCTGAAGAATGGAAAACTCATGGTCCTCAGACTGATATCTGGAAAACAAGCATGGGGACTGATATAGACCCCCTGAATGTGGGTGTCAGTGAGGAGACCTTGGAAATCTATGGGGCCTCTTGTAGTGGATCAGTACTTATTGCTACCATAGGAATGGACTTTAGGAGACCACCCCACAAGAGGGACACTCCCTGAGCCTAGACACAAGGGGGTGGGCCTAGGCCCTATCCCAAAGAATATGACAGACTTTGAAGACCTCCTATGGAAGGCCTCACCCTCCCTGGGGAGCTTAAAGGGTATAGGATGGGTAGGGCATTAGTTCTGGGGTGGGGGGAGAAGGCGAGGAGGGGAGAGAGAGGGACCTGGGATTGACATGCAAAATAATTTTTTTTTCTAAAAAAAAAGAACAGATATACCAAAATAGAGGGAGCCATTATAGGATTAAAGAGAAATCTTGCACTAGGGAAATGTCCAGAGATCTACAAGGATGACACTAACTAACAATCCAAGTAATAGTGAAGAGGTTACCTTAAATGCCCTTCTATGCTAATGATATTGATGCGACCTTATATGCCATCCTAGAGCCTTCATCCAGTAGCTGATGGAAGCAGAAGCAGACACCCACAGCTAAACACTGAGCTGAACTCTGGAATCCAGTTGCAGAGAGGGTAGAGTGATGAGCAAATAAGTCGAGGCCAGGCTGGAGAAACCCACAGAAACATCTGACCTCAACAAGGGGGAAGCTCATGGACTCCAGACTGATAGCTGGGAAACCAGCATAGGAGTGTTCCAGACCTTCTGAATGTGGATGTCAGTTTGGAGGTCTAGTTAATCTATGGGGCCTCTAGTGGTGGATCAGTATTTATCCCTAGTACATGAATGGACTTTGCAAGCCCACTCCACATACAGGAATACTCTCTCAGCCTACACACACAAGGGAGGTCCTAGGACCTGCTCCAAATGATATGACACACCTTGAAGATCCCCCATGGAAGGCCTTAATCCTCCCTAGGAAGCAGTGAGGAGATGGAATAGAGGGTTGGTTGGGTGTAGGAGAGGAGGGGATGGAGAGGGAACTGGGATTGACATGTAAAACAAGTTTGTTCCTAATTTAAATAAAATAGTATAACAAAACAAACAAAAAACAAATGTGATGGTAAGTAAAGGTTCTAGCCCTGCAATCTTGTTGGCCTGAATTCAGTTCCTACAGCTGCATGTGGCAGCATGCATCTATAGTTCCACCAATCCTATGGAGGAGAAAGGGGAGAAAGAGATTTCAATTGTCTGGAAGTCCATGGGCAGTTTACCTGGAGTATACAGCCAAGCAAGAGAGATCCTGCCTCCGCAAGTTAGAAGGAGAGGACTGAATTCTGAAATCCATGGCATGTGTACACACACACACACACACACACACACACACACACACACACACACACACACACACACACACACACAATGTGTTGGTTAGTAAGGAATAGTTGGTTAGAGCTGTCATTCCAGTATTTACAGGCTGCGGTTCCTATTGACTTGATTTCAAAGCCAGTGTGGGCTACACAGTGGAGATCTCTCCATAACTACACCACCACCACCACCAAAATCAAAAGAAAAAAGAAAAACAAAAATTAGCAATGGTGAAAACTCAGTGATTCCATACTGAAAATTACATTTCTAGGTAGTAGAATATCAAATAAGAGTCTCTAAAGCTGCAGAAAGCCTCATCTGGACCCTGTCCTCAGACCAGCCTTGGCTCCCTGTTGAACAAAGAATCTAGGATCTGGATTTGAAAGACTCACATTGGAAACCTCTTCACCACAAAATGTGCAGCCTTTGTTTCTCCCAGCTCTAGCAGGATAACTGTGTAGTGATGCTACACCATATATAGGTCAACCCTTATCAGAGAGGTCTGGCTGGGTTGTCACAGATGGGTCTGTTGGATGACTTCAAGACCCTGTTAGTCACAGGGTAGGCTCTCCTGCCTTGCAACCTTAGAATCCTCCTTTTGTCTGCACACAGACAGGGACTTTTTCCTTTGGGAACAGTTCAACCCGTTAAGCTGAGTCATAGGAGCAGAATGCCATTTTTCAAAAGTACAACAAAATTAGGACACTAGAAAAAATGATTTCCATCAGTTGACTCAGCCCAGCTCTGTGGCAGACAGGTCCATAACCAGAAGGCCAGTGAATGCATAGATTGAATAAAGAACTTTGTTACAGGAAGTTGTATAATTCTGTCTGCATGACTCATCATTGTTCCACAGAGAGACTGTGAGACATAATAACTATAAGTGGTTAGGTTAGAAAATGAAACAAAATGAAAAAAAGTCAATTTTCTAATGCTGAAAGGAGAATGCTTTCTGAGGGACCAACGCTAGTAAGAGGAGATTGCAGCCACTTTGAACAGTAGTCTAGATTTTTCATTTTCATAACACAATCACACATTCCACACATTCCAGTTCTTGATTTAGGAAAATTTAAGTTTCCACAAAGCAACTTGACATGTAATTAAGCATATAACTCTTTCTCAAATACAATGCCTGTAAATAATCACAATAAAGAATTTCTGTCTCAATAGAAGTTTATGCCTATGACCATTCTCCACCAGTTTGATTATTTTTTGATGCTGTGAAATGAGTTCAGGTCCTTGCATATGATAGGCAACTATTTTACCTCTGAGTTCTAGCTTCACCCTCATTGACTAACATTAGATCCTTTACTTCAAGCTGTGTGAATTCACCATGACTTCTGTGGCATTCCTTAACATGGCTGTAAGAAAATAAGCTGGAGTTTCAGCTCTAACCTACCATTCCCTGTAGCTATCACATTTAAAAACAGTTAATATTTATTTAATGTGTGTGTGTGTGTGTGTGTGTGTGTGTGTGTGTGTGTGTGTGTGTGTGTACGCTCACTCACTCACACTTTCATATAGAGGTCAGAGGACAGTCTTTCATGTCTTGATAAAACTTTTATGGTAGAAAGTAATCCTTCTACCAATTGTTACATATTTATTTATTTACTTTTATACATGACTGAAAAACTGTTGTGAAAATCCATGTATAGTTTTTGCAGCAGATGCTTTAATTTTTCTTGTGAAAACTGAATACCACATTATGTCATTCATTTGGAATATCAACATATTGGCTTCATAGAAAGTAAACTGAGCATGGTGTTCCAAGAGGCAAAGGTGTGGGGTGAGGCAGGAAGACATTATTTAATTGCTACTGAGTCACAGTTAGATAGGAACAAGGATTTTGGTGTTCAGTTGTAAAGTAGGATGATTGCAGATAATAGTGACTAATCCAAAAGAAAATATTCTAAAGTAAATTTATTGCCATAAATAAATGTGAATATATTAAGCTTTATTTAAGCATTGCACAGTGTATATGTATATAATGTTCACTTGGTGGGGGCCATTTGTTCTGAGCACTAATTCAACCTAATTAAGGTTGATAACAACAGGAAACTAAAGGAATGGGTAGGCTTTTGCAAAATCCATTAATAGGAGAAACCCTCCAAGGTGGTTGAGTATAGTTTTGTAATGGTTACATACTATAGAAAACAAACAAACAGATGAAAAAACCCAAGAACCCAAATGAACATGGTCATGGAAAAGTACTTGTAATTCAAGAAATGAACACATAAAAAATTGGCTCATTTAAAAAACGTATCTAAAGAGAAAAAAGCTAGGAGTCAGAAACTTAATGTTTGTTTTGTGTCTCTTCTTGAATAGTTCTAAGAATATATTATCATAGACGTTACAAGTTCTCATTCATTATGAGAGAGACTTCCTCTACCATCTGATGAAAGCAGATACAGAGACTAATAGACAAAATTAGGCAGAACTGGGGAGTTCTGAGGAAGAAGGGGAGGAAGGATTGTAGAGTTAGAGGGTCAAGGACACCAGGAGAACACAGTCCACAGAGTCAACTCAGCAGGCCTCATAGAGGCTCACAGAGACTAAAGCAGCAATCATGGAGCCTGCATAGGTCTGCACCAGGCCCTCTCCATACATGTTATTATTCTTTACCTTGGAGTTTTTGTTAGACTCCTAACAATGGGAGTGGCAGTGGCTCTGACTCTTTTGCCTGCTAGTGAGGCCTATTTCGTTCTACTTGGTTGCCTTGTCCAGCCCTGATACTAAGATACATGCCTAGTCTTATTGCATCTTGTTATGTCATATTCAGTTGCTATCACCAGGAGCCCTGCTCTTTTCTGAAGGGAAACAGAGGAACAGTGGATTTGGGGTCAAGGTGAGGAGGTCTCTGTGTGTGAGGTGGTTGGAGGAGGGCAAGGAGGGGAATCTGTGGTTGGGATATATTATATGAGAGAAGAATACAAAAAGAATTAAATAATTATGTTGTAGAATTCCTGCCCAGTTCCACAGATGCCTTGCCCCAAATGAGCACACAAATGCTATATTAATTATGAAATTATTCGCCAATTACTAGCGCTTCTTATTGGCTAGCTTTGTCTTAATTATTAACCCACAACTACTAATCTATGCATTTCTACATGGGCTTATCTTACCAGAGAATGCCTGACTCAAGTCCTTACTCCAGGGTTCACATCTCGACCCCTCCTGCCTACACCTCCCAGAATTCTCCTCGTCTGGTAGCCCCACCTATCCTTCCGGCCTGGCCACTAGTCACACAGTGTTTTATTCATCAACCAATGAGAGAAACATATGTAAAAAATACATCTCCCATAAGAATTCTCATTTAATGACTGTGTTAACTAGCTGTTTTAAGGGCTGGAGAAATGACTCAGTGATGAAGAGCTTCCTCTGTTCTTTCAGGGGATCTGAGTTCAGTTCCCACCATCCATATATCAACTTACCAATGTCGGTGACTTCAGTAACAAGGAACTCAACACTTCTGAACCTCAACTGTACTAGACATGCTCATTTTGGCACATATGTGGCCACCCCCCAAATAATAAATATAACAAAAATTAAATTAGTTATTTAAGGACTTTTTTTTTTGCTTTTTCGAGACAGGGTTTCTCTGTGTAGCTTTGGAGCCTATTCTGGCACTCGCTCTGGTGACCAGGCTGGCCTCAAACTCACAGAGATCTGCCTGCCTCTGCCTCCCAAGTGCTGGGATTAAAGGGGTGCACTACCAACGCTCAGCTTATTTAAGGACTTTTAAGACTGACTACCTAAGGAAAATTCATCTTGAGAGTTGATTGATGATAGTGACAGCTGATGGGTTCTAAATTGATAGCTGAGAAGCAACAATAGAGTTAGAAGATTTCAAGATGCATTTAAATAATATTTAGGGTCAGAGTGAAAAGAAGGGTGATCATTATAATATGAGAGCTATAAAGTTCAAATAACATATAGACTCAACAACTTATATGTATACAAAGAGGATGTCTATGTATGTGTGTACATACATATGTATGTATAAAAAGAGGCTATGAATTGGAGAGCTTCTTTCAAACAGTCTTGTAGAGCTATGGGGCATTCACCCATCTTCTTTTCAACTAAAGTCATTATCAAATAACTGTTTGTATGGTGAGCAGCCTGTGAAGAACACACACAGATAAAGTAGATTGCACTACCTGACATAGTCAAAGTAATCATACTAACCTGCAATGGTTAATTTTTTAAAACTTAACTAGATTATGAGAGTTCTAGGAATGGTTATGCATGCTCCTGGGAGTGTATGCAGTCCATTTCCAGAGATGATTTACACTGTTGACAGTAATAGAAGGGAGAGAAAAGACCCCTTCTGGAAATGGGAGGCACAATTCAAAGGTGCTGTTCCAGGTGAAAAAGTAATTGGAAGGCAGCAGGAAACTTTTAGCTGCTTTTCTTCCTGATTATGTCTATTGCTGCTACTCTCATCTATTCCAAGTCTCCAGGGAGCTGTCAGGCCCTCTGCTGGATTGTGACCACTGAGACATTCAGATTCTTGGAAGGAGTACTGTTTTTTTAATTTATGTATTACTTCTCCAGTGTACAGATGGTATTTGTTGAATCAGATAACTATCTAATAAATCCCCTCTTGATTTTTACTAAATTCAACCCACAATAAAGTATATCTAGTATGTATTTCTGCACCCCCATTACACATGAATGAAAATATTAAAAAATGAACATTGTATCAGGGTCTTGGTTGCTGATAGAAGAATATAAAAATCATGTTACCCTTTTTCTGGGATTGTCACAGAATGACTCTGGATTAAGCCTTTAGTATTTTTGTACATAATCAGTAAGAATGTCCCCATTATCTTGAAAATCCCCAGGGAATTTTTGACAGCTAAACTTTATAGAGCTTAATCACACTTTAATTTTTATACAGCTTTAGATATTCATCTTAAAAGATAGCATCCCATTTTCCAGAAGTGGAGATAATAGTTGTGTACTTAAACTGGTAAGACGTTCCTAGAGGCATGGATATAACCATGTGGATTGACTGAGTCATAATGCATCAATTAATTTTTAGTGCAGCTAGATAATAAACAGACAAGCACAGCACGGAAGAGCAAAGGGCAAAGCAGAGGATTGTTGACTCGCACAAGCACAGCATATAACTATATCTGTAGATCAAATGTTAAAGTTCTGATTAAGCTACCAAAGTAAGGTATAGATTTCAAGCTAGATATTTCAGCTATTATCCTGCTCTGATTTATGCTATTGTTGAGTGCATATAGTAAAGGAATTTAGAATTTCCACTTGGATGATGGGATTATCATTCTGGTTGAGAATTCACTTAATTTTATATCAGTTGGTAGCAAAAGACAGGCCAGCTGAATGGATTTGGGATTAACTGTCCCATGTGATTTTATTATTTATTCTAATATACCCCTCAAAGATATAAATGACTCAACAGTCCACATAGCAAATGGCATCAAATTTCATAGGAAAACAAAATATTGAAAGTAGAACCCCAAGTGAGACACAATGTTGACATATGTACCAATATGCAATGGATTATTCAAATAATACAATAGTCACTAACAGGTTTGCAACATCTTCTTTTAATTATCATTTTTAGTTAACAATAATATTATTTCTATAATTTTAGGCAACACTGAAGCAGGTTTTTAAATACTATAGATCAGTGAATTCAGCCAAACACAAGGCTTTATTTCTATTTACAATTACCCAGACCAAAAATCATTTTGAGTAGTATCATAGCCTAACATCCAAACTGCATCTGCTTAATCCCCTCTTATTGTCAAGGCTATGAGCACACATTTTTTCATTTGTAAATATGTGAATAATACTAAGATTTTCTCTGATAGGTACTGGTATTATTACGTAAGCTATTCATTTAAAGTTGTGGGTGCACATTATATATTTTTTAAAATCTCAAAGATAAATATTATGACTATCATCATTATCCTCATTCTCATATTAGGCTTCATCACTATCATCATTGGCATTATAATTTTAAAATAGAAGTAGGGCTCTGTAAGCCTCAAAATTTTTCATTCTATATACTTTTCGGACATTGCAGCATGGATGCAAAGATGATATAAATGATGAGAATTGTGAAGAAGGGTTAACACAGGAAAGCATCATTGATACTCTAAAAATTAATGAAGTAGGGCTAACAAATCACACACAGGCAAAATAAACATTTGTTTCTAATATGGCAGTTCCACTCATGAGTCTTCCATGTTCACCTGTTAAGAATTTTCTTCATAGCTGATTTGACATCTTTATTTCTCAGGCTGTAGATCAATGGGTTCAGCATGGGAACAACAGTAGTATAAAACACAGAGGACACTTTCCCTTGTTCCATTGAGCTGACTGATGATGGCTGTAAGTACATGAATGCAGCAGAACCAAAGAAGATAGCAACAGCAGAGATGTGGGAGCTACAGGTGCTGAAGGCTTTGGACCTGCCCTCAGTGGAACGAATGCGCAGGATGCTGGCAATGATGAAGATGTAGGACATAAGGATGGTCAAGGCAGGTGTCAGGATATTTAGTGCACTCAAGAAAAGAACCAATAGTTCATTGATGTATATACTGGAACATGATAGCTCCAAGAGTGGAAAAAGGTCACAAAAATAATGGTTTATCACATTGGTCTTGCAAAAAACTAACTTTAACATAAAGCCTGTGTGAACTGATGACCCAACAATACCCAAAGTATAAACTCCCACTGTGAGCCAGAAGCAAAGATGATGAGACATGACTACATTGTAAAGTAAAGGATTACAGATGGCAACATAGCGATCATATGCCATTGCAGCCAGCATATGACACTCTGCAATAGCAAAAACAAGGAAGCAGTAGAGCTGAGTCATGCATTCAGTGTAGGAGATGACATTCTTCTCTGTCACAAAGTTCACCAGCATTTTGGGGGTAATGACAGTAGAATGGCAGAGGTCAATGAAGGACAGACTGCTGAGGAAGAAGTACATGGGGGTGTGCAGGTGGGAACTGAGCAGGATCAGGATGATCATTCCCAGGTTCCCCAGCACTGTGAGCAGGTAGATTCCAAGGAAGAGGAGGAACAGGGGCAGCTGCAGCTCTGGTTTGCTTGAGAGTCCACCCAAAATGAACTCGATTACCATTGAATGGTTTCCAGACCCCATTATCCTCTCATTATATTGTCTGAGGTTCTAAGTTTAAAACAGAGAAATGAGTACACTTTTCTGCATCATCTGTATTCTCTCTCTTCCTCACCCTTCTTTCTCTCTCTCTCTCTCTCTCTCTCTCTCTCTCTCTCTCTCTCTCTCTCTCTCTCTCTGTGTGTGTGTGTGTGTGTGTTTGGGAGAGACAGAGAGATAGAGAGACAGAAACAAAGAATTCTGTGGAGATCAGCATCCATCATCAAAGCAGACATTTGATGTAATCACTTCTTAAGCTTCTTCTGTTTCCTTGGGATAATCAATAACTGCATGATCTGAGGAAGTGTAACAGACATCTAGGACCTTGAAATTAATACTGATCATAATCTTTTAGGATGAGTGGGAAGGTCTGTATTTTTACTTCAATTTCAAACAATGGATTATTTATTTTATTTTGAAGATATTTTTCTCTGCCTCTCAAAATCTCTACAATATATGGTTTCATGAATATACTGTTTAAAATGCATAGCAATTAATTTTAATCAGACTCAGAAAGAACAAGAATAATAAATGTTTCCCTTCATTTCTATTTGTGACTGCATTTATAGAACTATTTTCTACACTGAAATTTTGACTCTAAATAAATGACCAACTGGCCGACTTATTAATACAGTAGCTATTCTATTGAAACTGCTGCACTATTTGTGTCCCCTATACTTCATGTAATCCTGCCACCCTTCAAAGCAGGTTGTAATTCCCCTCAGATGTTGTACTTGTATTTCAAAGTAGAGTGACTGATTTCTTCTAACTTGGATAGTTCCTGCAGAGAAATACACTGATATACATTTAGCCACATGCTCTACCACTGTGTAAAAGAAACAAAGGACCATGGCTGGGCCCCTGCTAACTGGACTTCATTATTGGATTGGCAGAGCTCAAAATACTGTTTGTATGCGAAGAGTTTGAAAGACCAGCATAAGATGTATTCTTGACTGGTCAGATTCTGTGTTCACGAAGTTATATGTACCTTCTAAAGTGTTCATTGAAGATTATTCGAAAACTTGCAAAATGGCATTTGAAATATTTTTATCAACCTACTGCAGCTAACAGTGTGATGCATCTTTTCAAAATGACCAATATACATTTACTTTAGATTTTAAAGGTAAAAATATAGATTCCAAAACAACAAAACAAAACAAAACCCAAACATCAAGCAACATCTGTACTACTATCTTTCCAGCAGAGTGGGATATTTTGTAAGGACTTGGAAACCAGATAATTTCAGAAAAAGTTAACAACTCTAGTCAGTAATTTGACAATGTAGTAAAAAACCATATATTACATGACCATGATGTGTATATCAAAGTATTCAGCTTATTGGTCTATTTAAAAGAGTATTGGCATCACTGTATTTATCTCCAAAGGTTTAAGGTAAAATTAATGTCCTGAAGTCATGGGCAGAAGTATGTTGCTTTTGCAAACAGAACATCCCAAGAGTCAGACATGCTTTCATTTCCACAAAGCCAGGAATTTCAAAGTATTTGCTCTGTAACCACTTTTCAGATATTGCTCAAGAACATAGGTATATTAGTCACTTTTAAGACTGCTTCCAACTCTAGTATTTTGTGAGTTGATAATGCTAGTGTCATTAGGTTAGACAGTTTAAATTCAAACCTTTTCTCAAAATCCTACTTTTTGTATGACCACAGGGAAATTTATTTCATACTTCAATCCACCAAGAAAGCAGAAATTTAAATATCTGACATATAAAAATTAAATTAATTGGCACACAGTTTCTGGATCTCAGTGTGAATGTAACTGGTGTCCATGTTGTTTACATTGCAATGTGTTGAGTTTCTCTGAGGGATGTCCTTCATGAGTTAGTCAGCAGTTTTTCTGTTGTTTCACATTCTAGATCTGAACAATGCTTGGCATTCTGCCTTGTATATAGCAACTGTCAAAAAATGGGTTCAATAAAATGGTCCATAGAAACTTAACATTCAGTTAAAACAAATCCATCAGAATGGGACACCATCGTCACAGTGGATTGAGTTAAAAATGAGTAAACAATGACATGTCTGACATGAGTCTATGCTGAAGAAGACATAATGACTTCTCATTAGAGTGTGTTCTCTGGAATGAGCATAGATACAGATTGATAAACTACCATAAACTTCTGTGTGGACTAGGAGATATTGCTGCAAAAGATTATAAGGTTTTAAAAGACAAGCATGGGAGTTTGTACTCACCCTTTCTTCACAGAAAATTCAGTGTTGGAGGATTTAATTCTCCATTTCACTGCATAGAAAACTGTCTTTGATAATGTGAGAAGGGAATAGATAGCTTCAAAGATTTTTGAGTCTCTTGTCTTGATCTGTGATTAAACCGATGCTGCAGTCATTTGTTTCCGTGCAAAGAATGGTTGATATGACACTTACATGTGTTAGAGATAATCACAGTCTCATTAAAAACAAAAATAATACCAACCTCTCAGAAGAGTCTTATCCCATAGGTATTAACTATGAGGAAAAGAGTCAACAATTAGAAATTCCCCGCTCCACCAACTGTCAAGTGTTTAATATCACCTCAGGTTATTTTCTCTTCTTGTTAGATTCTGAATTAAAAACAAAGATATGAGTGCTTTCCTGTTAGAGTTCTAGATTTCTTAAACCAAGGCATTTAAAATTTCAAGGGAATTGTAAAACATATATTTAAAGAAACATCTCATGTGGTTTCTCCAAAAGGGAAACAGAAAACTAGGGAAGCTATATGCTTCAATTTTACCTTTGTTGACTTCACTGTCCTAACTGTGTTTAAATAATATAATGCATTCAGAAGCAGTGACTGTTGGCTTATTTTCAGTTGTGGAGTGAACACAAGCATATTTCATTTTGCTTTCACATTAAAATATTCAGACATTATCAAAGACCCACAAGGAGTTCCTAACAAGATTAATAGGCAGAGATGAGGATTTTTTTCTTTCTACATTTAAAAATAAAATATGAATAGACAAGGTGAATATATTTCTGTAGACTCTATTTTCATAATAAATTATTTGTTGAAGTAAAATTACATTTAATGTTATATTTACCATTCACTAACAGTTTTTGAGATAATAGTTGCAATACACTTTTGTTTACTTAGGAATTCTTTACATTTTTTGAAAGTAGAATAGAGTTTCAGTGTACTTTATACAGGCATTTCTCTAAACTGTTAAAACCTGGCACTTAAGTTTTAAATAAGATTAGTAGAAATAAAGCTACCAGAAATTGATAGCTGTTGGCAAAGGAAAAATAAAGCATCACTAGGTATATCAAGCACACTCCAGGACAGGGCTTATGCCCAGGAGTAGTTGGCTGACACAAAACACACCCATTTTTGTGTTGTTTTGTTTTTACCTGTTCGTTTCATGGACTTTTTTTTCATTTTGTTTTTGTCTTACTGATTTTCTGTTTGTTTAATGGGGACTTTTTTTTTGTGTGTGTGTGTGTGTGTGTGTGTGTGTGTGTGTGTGTGTGTGCGAGAGAGAGAGAGAGAGAGAGAGAGAGAGAGGATAATGTTGTATGGGTAAGAGGAGGGGAGGACATCAGTGGAGTTCAGGGAGGGGAAACACATGATCAAATATATTTTTTGAAAATGTTTTAAATTAATATAAGCTAATTAAAAATAACAAACAATCACAACACCAGACATCGAGGAAGAGAACCTGTGACAGCTGTGGTGTTCAGAACTTGTGCTTACTGACACAGGCTGACACCCTCCCCTGCCTATGCCAGTGCTGTTGGAAAGGGTGGGGAGGTTTGGAAGTTCCCTAAGTAGCCAGGAGATCCAGCTCTATTAGATGTACCATGGGCAGGAGCTGCCTCCTGGTGTCCTTACTTGGAGCAGATGTTAAAAGAAGGAAAGAAAGATGTTGCTAATCAACAATGATACTATGCAAGACATATTATGTGACATCCACAGCATTCAAATGCAACATCATTTTTCTATAGAATATGTGGTAGATGTTATAGTGGGATGTCTGGTTAAAACCTGGAGTAGTAGAAATGCATGGCAATTAACCACTTGTGATTGTCCCTGATAGGTCCATAAAACCTGGAAAAGTATGGAATCCAAGAACCATTTCTGGGTGGGCAGTATCAGGAATAAAGACAAAGATAAAGGCTGAGTCTAACATGATATTGTCCCTTCTAAAAGCTTTTAATAGTTAATAAAATATTACATATTTTATTAGTGCTTCATGTATCTTATTTTTGTTAAATTTAACAGTATTGGTTTTTTTTTTGATGTAACGATAAGACAAGTCCAATTGTTAAATTCTAGGTCTCAGTATTAGAGAAATTCTTCATACATACACTGTGCTTATTCTTCCTTGCAGAAGACCTGGGTTTGGTTTCAAGCACCCACATTGTGGCTCACAACAGTCAGTAACACTGTGTCTAGAGGATACGATGCTGTCTCTTGGTCTGAGACACTAACCACACACATGGTGTATATGCAGCCCAAAACTCATGTACATAAAAAATAAATCCTTGAAAGATACTAAAAAATGTTCTCAACCATGACATCTATAAAACTGCAAGTTTTGCAATATGCAGAAGAAACTGCTAGATATTTATTCCTGACGTTTATTTTGTTTTCGTCTACAATAAACATTTCTGAGTCTTAGTTTGACATGCTACTGTCTAGATCACAATGTCATCTCTTAATGTCTTTTGCAATTAAGTTTGTCTATATAACTAAGTCCTTCCCTGTTGGAACTCAGCCCCCATGGGGTCTCTAAGAGTTGTTTTCCAGCATAACCACAGGTACCTCCTGTTTTCCTGACCTCACTCCACTGGGATCAATATCCTGTTGTGAACCCTTTGACCTGGGGTTTTTGTAAGTTTGTATATAAGGCTGTTCCACAATAAAGGTGAGAGACATTCTCTCAGAAAAGGACCAGGAGTTTTGTGGTTCATCCAAATCTCCAGGCTTTCACCCAATACTCTGACTTAGTGGCCAAGAGCAGCCACAAATGGAGGTTCCACCGAGATCGGGAAAGAAAGGGAACCCTGAGAGATCACCCTCAGAAGGCTGGAAAGCAAGTAAGGAGTTGTGAGGGTGGATTGCAAAAGGTACTAGAAAATAGGTACCCCAACTCCTAAGAGAGTTGGATTGTAAAGGCACTGGAAAAAGGGGGTAACTCAACTCCTGAGAGAGTTGGATTGTAAAAGCACTAGAAAAGGGGTTCCTCAACTCCTAAGAGAGTCGGATTGTAAAAGCACTGGAAAAGGTGTGCCTCAACTCCTGAGAGAGTTGGATTGGAAAGTTACTGGAAGGGGTGCCTCAACTCCTAAGAGAGTTGGACTGCAAAGGCACTGGATAAGGGGTGCCTCAACTCCTAAGAGAGTTGGATTGGAATAGAGATCACAGTCAATCACACAGATAAAGTTTAAAGAGACAAGGTACTGGTAAGATTTAATTTTAGGTCTTTGCTAGCCATCCGCAATGGTGGGTGGGTGAAAGACCCAAGCTAACATGGGGTTAGCTTGTTAAACAACAATAAAACCTCATGCAGTTTGCAGCAAGCTTTCGAATCTGCTTGGTGATTGGGGTGACCACGTCCTGGGCTGAGACCCCGGAGGCCTGAGTTTTCCTGGGGTCTAACATTTGGGGGCTCATCCCAGGATTTGCAACCACCCCTCACCTGAGTGGATTCAATCTTGGAGGTAAGATGATTTGAGCTCTAAACTTATATGTTCAATGTTATGTCCATGTTTGATAATATGTCTTGTTATGTCTCTTGCTGTTTTGTTGGTTTGGTGCCATGACTTGAATTTGACCTGTGCCTGCGCAGGACTTGTACTTGTATTTGGATTTGTAATTTGACCTCAGGGGGAGACAGACATGTTTTGAGACTCTTAAGACTTGCCCTGGATGAAAGTCCGAGGGTCGTTTGATTTGGACCATAGGGAAAGCAGACATGCTCCAGAAGCAGACGTGTTTCTGGAACCCTTGGTTCTGCCCTGGACAAAAGTCCAAGGGTTGTTTGTAATTTTGGTTTGGGGCACCATTCCTCTGTTGCACGGTTTGTCCTGTCTGATGTCTGTCCTGTTTTTGCTGTTTGTGTCTGTCTCCATACTAACCACCCCATCCCTGGATTCCACCTCAATTGTGATCAGCAGATGTACCCGGAGGATCACAGACTGCTGCCCTGAGGTATAGACGGGGGTGGGGGGTTGGGGGTGGGGAGTGGGGCAAGGTTGCTTGGACCCTCCTCAGTTAGTGGCAATTGTAGCCGCGTGGTTCTGCCGTCTGTCTTCCTGGCGCCATTGCCTTATAAGTGGCACAGGCAGATTGGGTTGGTGTCTGTTTTTTTCTGTCTATTCTCTCTCTGTGTTTTCATCATTGGTTTTCAATTCAGGATCCACCATGACACCCCCTTTTATTGAGTCACGTGGCGCCACACTAGGAAACTTTCTTTTCTAGTATTTGCTTCTGTACGGTTTCTGTAAGGCTTGGAGGGTTGGAATGGGCTGGGTGACTGAGCAGGTTTGTTATCTGTGTTATCTGATGAGTTGCGGCCAAGTCCCCTGAGGTTGCTACTCTGAACTCCAACCATTGCTTCGGCACTCACAGCTGAGCCTGGCCGATGTAGGTGAGTCTTTTTCTATCCCCACGTGCCAGTCTGTGAGGCATGCAAAGTGGGGCTGTCTCTGCCCCAACTGCCATCTTGCCATGGGTCCTGGCTTGCAGCAGGAGTTTCCCTGCTCTGAGGGAACATGGCTGCAAGGCTGCCATATGCTTGGCTGCCCGGCCTTCTCTGTGCTCCACACACATGGTATGCAGGGGGACCGCAGGGATCTTCTTCCCACCCCTGCATTGGCCAAGGGTCTGGGATTACCAGCAACACCCCCTTCCCAGATCTCTGCCCTGAGCACGTGGAGCTCGGGCGGATAAACCATCTTGCCTGATCTGGATGTTCTAAAAAAAACAACAACAAAACAAAACAAAACAAAACAAAACAAAAAAACAACAAACAAAAAAAAAAAAGAAAAAACGACCTTAAAGTTATTAAAAACTATGAAAGGGACTTTGATAAGAATTTTTATGTTGACTGAAAAATGAGAGAGAATGTACTAAAGTAATAAAGAGAGAAAGGGAAAGAGAAATTTGTCTGAAAATGTCTAAGACAATCAAAGGAATAAACCAAAGGTATATAGAAAGTTATAGAGGGTTAAAGCAAGTCGTAGAAGGCCAGAGAAAAGGTTGTTAAAAGAAAAAATGTAAATGGTCTGCTATGGTTTCTCATGTCTACAAATAGCAAATTTTAAAAATTGGTAATATAAGTTAAAATTTTAACCATATTAAATTAATTGTTTAAAAAGTCCTATTTATTTCACAAGTAAATTATGTATACTTGTTTTAAAATGTTCTGTTTCCTGGCATCACCTATGTTCTGTTACAGGCATGTAGCTAAAACAAATGGTGAGGGTCACTGCCATTTTGTAGCCAGCCACGTGGCACAAAATGACTGGTAACCATTTTGCTAAAGTTGAAAAAAAAATACTTAAACCACCATCTTGACTAAAGATGACCGCAAGGAAATTAGAGCATCTTTGAAACAAGTTTTTCAGTTAAGATTTAAAATGTTAATGCTTCTATATATTACAGAAAGACATTAAGGGAATTTAAATTTCTTTTTAAAACCAGTTTTTTAAATGTTTATTTTTTAAAAATGTCTTTTTATTAATGTTTGTACTTAAAGAGCTTCAATTTAGAATCATTTTTAAGCAAAGCCTGACAATGTAAAGTTCTTGTTTTGTAAAAGATGCTAATCTATTATAAGATGTTACAGTTATGTTTTCAGAAGTTAAGTTTAGGACTTTGGTGGCACATGCCTTTAATCTCACCACTTGGAGGCAGAGGCGGGTGGATCTTAGTGAGTTCAAGGCCAGCCTGGTCAGCAGATCAAATTCCAGGACAGGCTCCAAAGCCACAGAAAAACCCTGTCTCAGAAAGAAGTTTAAGCGAGCAACTAAAATGTGTATATGTAGCTACTGTTTAAGGACTATAAGGTAACTCTATGCAGTTTTAAATTCCACTGTGCTAAGTTTCTAATATTTTACTAAGTTAAAACCAGTTACAGTTAGGCTGAAAATTAATTACAGAAATAAGACCTTACCTAGCCACATGTATGCTTCTTGTGTGCTTAAGGCAAGTAACTGAAACAGACAGACCTCTAATGTTTCAGAGACCTGCAGAATATGGCATTTAAATTGTTATCTTTAAAGTTTATATCAGACAGACTGCCAGATCCTTACAGTGACCCAAAGTCTCCAAAGAAGATTATGAGGCACCCCAGTTCCTGCACCTGGACCAGTGAGTGAGATGCTCAGATGTGATACCTGCTGCCCGCCAGGACCTGGCCAAAACAGTGGACAAAAGCTGCTGGACACTGGAAAATTGATTGCACCCCCTTTGCCTAGACAAAACAAAGTCAGTCTTTTCCATGTCCCTCTTCCACAGAGAAAAAAAACCTTTCACCTTATAGGCCTGGTGAAGATTGCTGTTCTTTGAGACACCTGCCTCCAGTGATAATGGATAGACTTGGGTGTGGCTAACTGTATATGGACTGGCTTCTAACTGGCTTCTGTCACGTTTTAGTAGATTCGGATGAAATATACCCTTCTCAGATCTCTGAAATATTAATGGTTGTCAGCTTGACAGCATCAGACAGTCAGATCCACTATAGGCTATAGTCAGCATGTTAGCTGATAAAGTAATGGCTACCAACTGTTCAGTCACAAGTTTAATGTTTTTAAGTTTATTTTGATTGTCATTTAGGCATAAACTTAAAGGGCTTTTCATCAGGTCAAAGGCACCTCTGTCCAATCCATACCTGGCTCTCTGGACAGAAGAATAATGTACATGCCTCTAGCCCAAATCTGTAGTTATTGCTAGGACTCAAAATTATAAATATGTTCCTGCTGTTTGAACAGATATCCAGATATCTGCCTTTTCTGCACTGTGGGAGGGAAATTTCTGCATTTTTTTTCCTGGAGGGTGAAGAGCTGTGGATTTCTTCCAGACTGGTATGGTTTCATGGGGTTGGAGCCCCCTGAAGCAGTGACCCAGGTGATCTGAATGTTTTCATTTAAATTTGGTCAGCTAGAAATGGTAGTGGTCAGTCAATCACTTTTAAAAGGAAAAGGGAGGAATATGATATAGAAATGATACTTTGTATTGGAATGGATCCTCATTTGTTGATACTTTGTATTGGAATGGATCTTCAATTGTTGATACTAGCTAGGTTTTCTAGATTTATAGATATTCTTCATACCATTCAAAGACCTATGGAATATATGGCATTTAAATGGTTTAGGGTTTTCTTGACAGTGAGACACAACTGCTCCTGGCACACCAATTATATCTGAGAGGAAGATGGGCATCCAAGAAACTCGTTATAGAGTTTGACTTTGACATGGAAAGACCAGCCATTCGGGCAAGAAGCTACTCTTGCCTGAACTGTTTAACTTTGCTTCATAAACTGGACATGCAGGACCCACAGGAAAATGCCTAAAGGGTTCCTGCTTCATGGAGGAGTACAAACTGCCAATGCAGGACAGTTTAGAATTCCCTGCTTCATGAAAGAGTCTGCCAGACATTCTACAGGACACAGAAAAAAGATGACAGACAAACTGCCAATGCAGGTGGACAGTTTAGAATTTCCTGCTTTTCTGAGAAGTCTGCCAGACACATTGTGGCCAGTAGGCTAAAGACGGATGCTCCAAGGTTACCAAGAAACTTTGGGTGACTGTCTAGGAAGCAAGGTGTCTCTGTCAGTTCTAGAGTTTATATATTTTCCTTCTATGGTCTTTGATGGAGTTGAAGATAGATAGTTATAGTAACACACTAAGATAGAATGGTTAAAATCGTATAGTTCTTACTTTATAACTGTTTTGTTATATATAAAGAAGGGGGAGATGTTGGAACCCAGCCCCCATGGGGTCTCTAAGAGTTGTTTTCCAGCATAACCACAGGAACCTCCTGTTTTCTTGACCTCACCCCACTGGGATCAATATCCTGTTGTGAACCCTTTGACCTGGGGTTTTTGTAAGTTTGTATATAAGGTGCTCCACAATAAAGGTGGGAGACATTCTCTCAGAAAAGGACCAGGAGTCTTGTGGTTCATCCAAAACTCCAGGCTTTCGTCCAATACTCTGACTTAGTGGCCAAGAGCAGCCACACTTCCCAAAGGGATGTAGGTGAGCTCTATCACTCCTGTGCTGCACTCATCAAGGTATGAGACATCCCTTTTCCCTTCCATAAGTTTCTGACTGACTGTTACGCAATGCAGATGAAGGATGGACCTGCGAGCCATTTTGTGACACCAAAGATGGAAGTTTCATATGACACAGTTCATAAACAATGAAAAGAAACTGTCTCTGAATAACTATGGTAGCAACATGTGTGACCATTTATTTGCCTGAATGTGATATAGTTTGTATGTGTATATGTGTATGTCAAAATGTTGGTTTTAATGTTCCTTCTACTGACAACTAATAGTCCCTGAAAATGTTAATTTCCTATGAGGAAACACTTTCTTGCAGAAAATACAATATCTAGTTGTATCAGAGAAATGAAATCCCCTGAACAAATATATGACCCATCTTCATCACAGTACTTGGTGACAAAATGTTTACTCCATGAAATTTTCTTAAATTATTAACATTTTGATTTTAGGAGTAATTTTGTTAATGTTCTTGATAATTACTTTGTATGTACCACATAACACATGTCTACATGTGGACTGACACACATCTATGGATTTTTTGTGGTATAATAAAGGCATATGATATAAAGAAGTCTTCAGTATTTGGAATGTCAAGAAGGCTATTTCTTCGAGTTTTCAAAGAAGAGAATAGTCTGTCATACAGAGTTTTGGTGCTACATAGGAAGGGAAAAGTGGCATGACAGAGATGTTTCCATCACATATTTGAAGGCTATGTGACAAAAAGTCAGAGTAGTTTCAAGCTTGCTAGAGGATGCAGCTGGTAGTAAAGCTGCAAGGCAAAGAGGGCGAAATGCTATTACTTACAAAAGAGGAATAACAAGTCTACTCCTGTGCCTCTGGACACAGAAAAACACAGGGGCAGGGAAAGCATAATGTTTCTTGGACAAATCCAAGCTTGTCTTACTCATGAAACTGTTTTCAAATGAAGCTTGAGGATTTATTCATATTATTGTTCAGTAAAAACTACAGCAAGGAGGTGGGAGTTTTAATATTTGAAAGAAAAAAATTTAAAGGTAAAAGAAATTATCTTAATTACATTTTTATTATTTAAAGAAAGTGGAAACTTTAAGAATATTTTGACCATATTCTTCCCTCTCCAAAGTCCTTCGTGATTATCTCTTCCTCCCTATCTACAGCACTATTAAGTTCTTTCTCAGAAAACACACAAATATTCCAGTACAATATTCCCTCAAACCAAGAAAACAAAATAAAACCATGCCCCCAAACAAAACAAAACACCAAACTGTAACAGAATAAAAGTACATAAAAACAAACAGAAATCTGTGGAGTCCATTATATTGGTCAACTACTCCTGAACATGGGAAGTTACTACTGCATTAGGTTTTCATACCACATCTCAAATGCCTCTTAACTTTAGCTGTCTCTGCCTGCATTTCCTCCCACAACTCCCTCTGTTCACCTGAGCCTCCATTCTAGCTCCCTGCATCTATCTACATGTATTTTATTTCCTTTCCTAATGAGATCCCTCTGTTCCCACTAGTTCCTTACTCTGTACATACGCTCTATGGTTGTATGGCTGCTAGTTTCATGATCATTGGCTATACAGCTAATATCCACATATAAATGAGTACACATGATATTTGCCTTTCTGGATCCAGGTTTTCCTACTCTGGATGTTTTTTTTCTAGTTCTATCAATTTGCCTCAAATCTCATCACATCATTTTTTAAGCGACTGAATAACTGTCCATTTGTAAATGTACCACATTTTTGTTTTTGTTTTTCCCGAGACAGGGTTTTTCTGTATTGCTTTGGAGCCTGTCGTGGAACTCTCTCTGTAGACCAGGCTGGTCTTGAACTCACAGAGATTCACCTGCCTCTGCCTCTCAAGTGCTGGGATTAAGGGCATGAGCCACCAATGTCTGGGCTTTCTTTCTCTCTTTCTTTCGTCCTTCCTTCCTTCCTTCCTTCCTTCCTTCCTTCCTTCCTTCCTTTCTCTCTCTTTCTTTCTTTCTTTCTTTCTTTCCTTTTTCTTTCTTTCTTTCTTTCTTTTCTTCCCATTCTTATGTTTAGTCATAAGACAACATCTAGGTTGTCTCCAATTTCTGGATATTATGAACAGAGCAGCAATAAATATGGCTGAGCAAGTGTCTCTGTGATAGGATGAAGAATCCTTTGGTTGTATGCCTAAGACTGGTACAGCTGGATCTTGATGCAAATTGATTCCCAACTTCTTGAGGAACTGCCACACCGATTTCCATAGTAGCTATGTTTGTTTGCACTCTCACAAGTAATATATGACTCTTACTCCACATCCTAGTCAGCATGAGCTATCCTTTTTTGTTGTTGTTGTTGATCTTAACCATTCAGATAGGTATAAGATGAAATCTCAAAAGTAGTTTTGATTTGCATTTCCCTGATGGCTAAGGATGTTCAACATTTCTATAAGTGTTTCTCGGCCATTTGAGGTTACCATATTGAGAATTCTCTGTTTAGATCTGTACCTCTCTTTAAAATTGTATTATTTGGTTTTTGTTTAATCTAGTTTCTTGAGTTATTTATATATTTTGGATATTAGTCCTCTATTGGATGTGAAGTTGGCAAAAATCTTTTCCTATTCTGTAGGCTGACACTTTGTCTGATTGTCAGTGTCCTTTGCCTGACAGAAGCATTTAGGTTTCATAAGGTCCTGTTTCTTTTCTTTTCTCTGTTCTTATACAATGCTTCTTTTCTTGACCACAGTCCCCTCTCTCTCCTCTCCCACTCTCCCACACCTCACCTCTCTCCCAGATCCACTGCCCCTCCAATTTCCCCTCAGAAAGGAGCAGGATTCCCAGGGATATTGGCCAAACACGGCATAACAAGATGCAATAAGTCTAAGCACATACCTTCATATCAAGGCTGGATAGGCAACTCAATAGGAGTACAGAGATTTCACGAATAGGCAAAACAGCCAGAGATATACCTATTCTCATAGTTAGGAATCCAACAAAACTCCCAAGCTAAAGAAACTACATGGAACTTACGAGGTTGACCCCAGTAAAGACTTCTAGTAATGGAAGATTGGAGTTTGAACAAGCCATATTCTATAAGGCAGTCTCATGTATTAATTTTTGGTCTTAGCACCTGTGCTAATGGTGTTCCATTTAGAAAGTCTATTACTGTGCCAGTGAATATAAGGTTATTCCCCACTTTCTTGTCTATCAGTTCAGTTTATCTGGTTTCATGCTCAGGTCTTTGATTCATTTGGACTTGAGTTTTGTGTAGGGTGATAGGTATGGCTGTATTTGGCTTCTTCTGCATGCTGCCACCCAGTTTGATCAGCAGCATTTGTTGAACATGCTGTCTTTTTTCCAGTATGCATTTCTGGACTCAAAGACCAGGTGTCGATAGCCTTGTGGATTATGTCTGGGTCTTCAATTCAATTCCAGTGATTAACTTACATGTTTTTGTGATAATACCCTGCCTTTTTTTATTACTTAAGCTTTGTAATAAACCTTGAAGTCAGGGATGGTAATATCTCTGACAGTTCTTTTATTATTTAGGATTGTATTAGTTATCCCCCTCTCTCTTTGTATGTTTTATTGACTTTGTTCTTTGTCATTTCCATACAGATATAAAGTACAATCTGATTATTATCATAGCTCCCATTGTTTACAATCTCTCTCCCACCTGTATTACTACCACTTCTGCCTAAAATTTTTTTCCATGTTTGGTTTTTTGCTGGATATCTTTCTTTCTATCTCTGTATCTCTGATTCTTTCTCTGTTCCTGTCTGTCTCTCTTCCTGAGTGTGTGTGTGTGTGTGTGTGTGTGTGTAGACTCACTGAGTTAAACCAGCATCATCTGTGTGACTGTGATTTTGGAACTACTCATTGGAGACTGGTGGGCTCCTCAGTGGTCACACAACTAAATTTAATAATTGCTTATCCCGTATGCAATACTTTAAGAGATTTGGGACTGCTGATAGTCCCAATCTAGACAGTCATAGGTGCTGTAAGGTCATGGCATCATTGTCTGTGCCATGCCCAGGAGGTATCTTACAGCACTTCTCCCTTTCTCCTGGCTCTTACATTCACGTTAATACCCCATTTTCTGCTACCTCAGGGAGGTAGTATAAATGTGTTGTTTGGGGCGCAAGACTCAACTCTGTTACTTAGTATTAGCACCTTGAACATTCATGTGTGTCCTTTCAATGTTGTCCATTTTAAAGAAAAGCTTAAGATTGGGAATAGCATTTGCCTTTTAGTATATAAACATAAACATTTAGAAAGGAGCTTTGAGCCATGGCAGTTTATTTAAAACAGTAGTCAGTTTGCTTGTCAGGTCTAAGAATTCCTCAGTATGCTTTAGCTGGATTTATGCAATAAGGCATGAACTTGCTCTTGTGAAAAAGCCTCAAACCAGTTAGAAAGCAGGGAATTATCCCCATAACAACTGTGCTACTATTTCTTTAGTGAGGACATCTTACATGCTATTTTGTTACTATAGATAGTATGGTTTACAGATGGGTAAGATTGTTCTTGTCCCACCATCACACCAAGCCAAGCAGTCTATATATCACATTCTGGAATTTTGAAAGCCATCCAGCTGGTATGAAACTTCCAGATGAGTACTATATTCACTTTTCTACATCTTACAACCAAAATATGTGTCTTTTTTCAATAATAAGCTATCAACTATTTGTGCTGGAAAGAGGAAGAATGTTAAGAGTCTGTATTATTTTGGGGTTCTCTGGGCCCTTTATGACCAACAATTCATAAAAACTCACATCTGGAGCTTGAGTTTTGCTTAATAACTATATGTTTCAGGGGCAGCATTATCCAGGCATGCAAGAAATCTCCCTTCTATTTCTTCCATTTTTGAAAACACACACACACACACACACACACACACACACACACACACACACACACACAAACACATGTAGATGGAAGTTTCTGTACCGTCTGGTCTCTCAGCCATTTGGTACCAAATAAACACACTGTTTGGCCTATGGCTCAGGCTTCTTATTGGCTAGCTCTCTCTTACTTATTAATTGTCACCCATGGCCAAGAAGTAGCTCTTGACAATAAGGGAGCACCTTCTTTGGAGTTGCTTCAGGAGGAAACAAGAAATATCCAGCAGATGCTGCTACCTCCAGGAAGGGATGATATGGGACATGATATGTTTTTGGAGGCCACTTTGAGCTACTGAGATTGGATAATAGACATAGTTACCTTCCAGAAGCATGAAATTAGTTTTCTGATTACAGCTTCAAGGAGAAGCAATGGAAATTTAATTGTGTAAGCGGAATAAAGGGAATTTATTTTTTTGTAAATCTCCTTTTCTATAACTAATTCAGCCTTCTTTAAATGTCAGGGCTCCATGTCATTATTTAAAAAACCATTTTTACAAGTTTTGCTTTCCAAATAAGAATGAATATTCCATGTGTGTGCAATATTAAAACAATGCATTTTTTGAATCTTCCATTGCCAATTATGTGCTTTAGACATGCCTACAAATATTAAAAACATATTCTTGTGGTGATATATTATTTACGAATTATTAGAACTTGCCTGAAGATTCAGAAAGCAAAGTCAGCCTCAAGCCAAAGAAGCCAGGTACACATCTTTAATCCCAATAGCCAGAAGCTAGGAAGTGGTGGTACACACCTTTAATCCTAGGACTCAGGATTAAAAGGTAGACAGATCTCTCTGAGTTCAAGGCCACCCAGCGATACATGGAATTGAATCTGTCTAAAAGAGTAACAAAGCACATGCCTTTAATCCCAGCACTAGCTGGATATAAAAGATAGAAGCAGGGTCTTCAATATTCATTAGGAGGCATTCATTCTCCATCTCACACTGAAGATATGAAAGCTCAGTATCAAGGAGTATAGGAAAATATTAAACTCTCAGCGTTTTCCAGCCACACTGAGGATAGGCAGTAGTTTGGCGAAGAGCTATAGGACAGCATATAAGTCAGTCATCAATTTCATTATCTTGAAACTGGCAGGCAAATGGATGGAACTAGAAGAAACCATTCTGAGCAAGGTAACCCAGTCACAAAAAGACAAAAATGGTGTATACTTATATATGGATTTTAGACATAGAGCAAAGGGTTACCAGCCTACAATCCACACAGCCATTGAAGGAAACAAGGAGGACTCTATGAGAGACATAGATGGTACCCCAGAGAAGGTGAAAGGGACAAAGATCTGATCAAATTGGGAGCATGGGTGGAGGGGAGAGGGAACTAGGAGAAGGGGAGAAGAAGAGGTTAAGGAGGACATGAGTGAACAGGACCTTATATATTGCATATTTTATTTTTGATAAAATTATTTGTTTATCTGAAATCTTTAGAAATATACTCCATTGAAAAAGGTCAATTACATAGATTGTTGACATGATCAAGGATGTTGACCAAATATATTTATTACCTGCTATAAGATAAATATGCCTTGCACAAAAGGGAATTGTTATAACATACACAAAACATAATCATACACAAGAAGGCTTTAAAAGGTTTGATAAACTGCTTAGTGAGATACATGTTATGATGAACAGATTGTTTTTCTCTATTGCAGACAGATAATGTCTTTTGTATGTCCTGTTGGTGAAAACCAGTCCTTCCCTTTGTGCAACCTTAAAAATAAACAGTGCTAGCATAATCTCACAACATGTGTCCATATGGGAGTCTTTGACAACCCTACAAACATGAATTCTAGTAAAGAAAAATTAGTCTTTTCATAAGAAACATTTTCTTTCAAGGAACTTATTTAGAGCAACTTTGACATCTTTATTCCTCACACTGTAGATCAAGGGGTTCATCATAGGTACAACAATTGTATAAAATACAGAAGACACTTTCCCTTGGTCCATGGAGTTGACTGACGATGGTTGTAGGTACATGAATGCAAGGGAACCAAAGAAGATAGCAACAGCTGATATGTGTGAACTGCAGGTGCCAAAGGCTTTGGACCTGCCTTCAGTGGATTTAATCTGAAGGATGCTAGCAATGATAAAGATGTAAGAGCTTAGGATAGTCAGAGTTGGAACAAAGATGTTAAAAACACTGAAACACAGAACTACTACTTCATTAATAAAAGTGTCAGAACAAGAGAGCTCCAATAGTGGAAAAAGATCACAGAAGTAATGGTTTATTACATCCAACTTACAGAAATGTACTCTTAGCATGCAGACTGTGTGAGTTGTGGCACCAATAAAAGCCATACAATATACCCCAAATATCATCCAGAAACAGACTTGGTAGGACATCATAGCATTGTAAAGCAATGGGTTACAGATGGCAACATAACGGTCATATGCCATTGCTGCCAACATGTGACACTCTGCAATACCAAAAACAAGGAAACAGTAGAGCTGAGTCATGCATTCAGGATAGGAGATGATGTTCTTCTGTGTCACAAAGTTCACTAGCATTTTGGGGGTAATGACAGTGGAATGGCAGAAGTCAATGAAGGACAGACTGCTGAGGAAGACATACATGGGCGTGTGTAAGTGAGAACTGAATTGTATCAGGGTGATCATACCCAGATTTCCCACAACTGTGACCACATAGATTCCTAAAAAGAGGACGAAGAGGGGCAGCTGGAACTCTGGTTTTTCTGTTAACCCAGCAAGAATGAATTCAGTCACTCTGGAAATATTTCCTTGTAACATTTTCTTCTGGAAGTCCTATGTAGAAAGAGTTGGGAAAAATTGAGATAGGTATAAATTTATTACATAATGAGGTGTGAAACAGAATTTCAAGCCTTCATTATGCCAGGCATCTTCAATTTTATGACAGCTACTCTTATATGTTAGCTCTCTAAGACTTTAGCTTTGCCAACACATGGCACTTGTAATTAAAAGTAAGATACATATGCCCCTGTTTGTGACTTCTGCTATGAAAATGCTAGTACTCAGTCCATGGACAACCAAGGAGAGATCTGATGCATTCAGCAGAGTCTGCTAGGGACTTTCCATGACTTATTTGTAGTTCTCCCAATTGCTCTACAGAGCAAAACATTTTCTTGTTACAATAAGAGAAGCATCCACACAAAGACAAAAGACCACTTAGGCACATACACAACCCATCCTGTACTTAATGGTGGTAATCAAAAGGCTTTTTTCATAAGGTAATGGGCAGTTTAAGCTGAACTCTGTGTTTAACTAACATTATACTAGAAGTTAAAGTTAAGGCAGCTAGGTAAGAACACAAAATAAAAAGTATCTGAATTTGAAAGTCAATAATAAAACTACCTTTACATATATATGAATTAATTTGTATACATAAAATTCCAAGAAATCTAATGAAATTAAAGAAGCCCTGTAGTTTATTTGAAATGTCATCATGCAAGTGGGACCCAAGATCATCAAGAAAATTCAGCAGTCATAAAAATCCATTTAAAATATCATGAAAATGTTAAATCATTTAAGAATAAAATAAAGACATGTAAGGCATTGTACTTGGAATTATCAGCATTGGCAAAGGGATAAATCATTACATACATGAAGAGACATCCCATTTCCATGAATCACAAGATTTAACATTGTGAAATGGCTATACTTCCCAAACTAGTCTAAAAGTTCAATGTAATCCTATTAAAAATCCAACATATTTTATTACCAATAATGACATGCTGATCATAAGTTCTCCACAAATTATAAATGTCTGGGAATAATCAGAACAAACTTGAAGGAGGAGAATAAAGTTGGAAGTATCAAGCTGCCTCAATTAAAAATATACTGCAACCTTATAATATGCTCATCATACAGATATAGCATGAAATAAAAAGAAATTGGCAATTTGCAAAAAATTTCTGCAAATTATTATAGTTACATGTTTAATAATAATTCAGTATAGAAACAATGAGTTTCTAATACATGGGCAATTAAAATGTAACTATTCATATTATTAAAAAGTTGATGAAAATGGATGCTTATATATAAGTATTTTATCTAAAAATAACAAATATGAAAAAATACACTAGAATTCATGCCCACGAAATTGGTGACAGTTTCTTGGATAAGATGTCCCAATTAAAGGTAAGTAAATAAATAAATAAATAATTGGACATAAAAATAATTTGTGCCTTAAAGGACATCATAGATAGATGAAAAATAGCACACTAAATGGGCAACACACTTCATCTTAGGGAGAAATATTGATAGCAAAAAGACTTTTATATCTGAATGCTAAGAGAATAAGTAATCCAGTCATACAAAGGCAGATGATTTGAACAATGATCCTTTTAGTGGAGATAGACGAGTCCCCAATAAACACCTAAAATATGTGTACCAAGAATAATTATTAGGGACATTTTAATAAAAACTATAGAGAGTCAAAATTTCCCATTGATTGGAGGGGATAAGATAAAATGGTAAGTGCACATAAGGATGAAAGGAATCACAACCTCAGATTATCAGTGAGGTTATAAAGGCAGAGAAGTTTCAGAAACCAGTTATAGAACCCTTCCAAATGTAAACCATAGAGTTATTGCCAAGCCAAGGAATTTCAGTACTTGAGACACATCTACACAAATTAAAAACACACTGACACAAAAAGTCAAACAAAATGTCTGGAGTAGCAATGCTAGATGGAAGGTCATACTGCCCATACTTGTTTCCTTCTAACTCTCCTACTGGCTACCTCCTACAGAGAAAAATCATCCTCATCATGGATCAATTCTGAACTTTTCTATAAAAGCTTAAGAATATCTAGAGACTGTGTTTGTTAACTTAAAAATCAAACTCAGAAGTGATAGTATACTAGTTTCTATGAAAACTGTTTTGTTTATTTTAACAAGTCTCCTAGTTTTATCTCTGTTAAAGATAAGGATGACTGCCTAAACATGAGCTGAACAAGAAAAACAACAATATACATGCTAATGTGGATGGAGGAAAGCCCATGAGCCTTTGACACTATTCAAAGAATTACTATGGGAATGTTGAGAGTGGGGGAACTTGTTTTCTCCAGGGAAGAACACACCAATTGGTATAATTATATTATAATATAATATAATTATAAAATTTTTATAAGTATAAAATATATAATTATGAAATATATAAGTATTATAAGTATAAATATACACAATTATGACATATAAATGTATTATAATTATAAGATGTTATAAAAATTAGAAATTGATATAATCTC
The DNA here is from genome assembly GCF_003668045.3 of Cricetulus griseus. Taxonomy (NCBI): domain Eukaryota; kingdom Metazoa; phylum Chordata; class Mammalia; order Rodentia; family Cricetidae; genus Cricetulus; species Cricetulus griseus. The sequence continues at coordinate 151,527,368 of NC_048597.1, read as the reverse complement.
AACAAATGAAAGAAGTAAAAGAAAAGATAATGAGCTTCAATGTTAATATAACTGTTCCATGACTCCCAAATTTCAGGTATTGGAAATTTCCACCATGGATTAAACCTGGATTTCAACAACAGAAACTACAAAAAGCTTACAAACTCATGAAAGTTCAACAACTCTACTAAATAACCACCGGGGCAAAGAAGAAGTAAGGAAACTAAATATTTCCTAGAGATCAATGAAAATGAATGCACACATACCCAAATTTATGTGACACAATGAAAGTGGTCCTAATAGGAAGGTTCATGGCACTAAGTGCCTACATAAAGAGTTTGGAAAGATCTCATACCAGTGACATAACAGCACACCTGAAAGATCTAAAACAAAAAAGCAAACACACCTGAGAGGAGTAGAAGACAGGAAATAACCAACATGAAGGCTGAAATCAATCAAAAATGAGAACAATACAAAGAATCAATGAAACAAAGAGTTGGTTCTTTGAGAAAATCAGCAAGATAGACAAACCCTTATCCAAACTAATGAAATGACAGAGACAGAATATCCAGACCAACAAAATCAGAAACAAAACGGGGGAAAAACAGCAAATACTGAGGAAATCTAGGGTATCATTAGGCCATACTCCAGAAAATCGGAAATTTAATCATCAATTAAAATTGTTGAGGTGTAGGAACTTTGAAAGACAATAGTAATAGGTCAATTGATTAATATTGTCAATATTGTGCTGGGATTAAAGGTGTGAGATCTGTTTCAATTTTAGACTGAGTCACTCTCATGTAGCACTGGATGGCCTTGAACTCACAGAGATCCAGCTGCCTCTGTCTGTTGATTCCTGGGATTAAAGGTTTGTGCCACTACTGTCCAGCTTCTATGTCTGTGGCTAGCTTTGCATTCAGGTCTCTAGGCAAGCTTTATTAGAGTATAAAAAATCTATCACTACACTCAAGTGTTCAGCATCTGCAACTCATGTTTTTCAGGGCAACAAAAACTTGGACCACCTCAACTCTCTATATCTGCATTGAGAGAACACAGAGCTTTGAGGGAAGCCAGTCCAGTAACTTTAGAAGGAACTAAAAGAGATCTCCTATATCAGTTGTTTCAGGATCTATTTTTAAAACTAAGTGTATTTATTTTTTGAAATCATTTCTTTAGCTTATTGAGATTATAATATATCTACATTATTTCCTCCTCATTCCTCCTTCTAAGTCCCCCAGCAAGTTGTGGCCTCATATATATATATATAATATATATATATATATATATATATATATGTGTGTGTGTGTGTGTGTGTGTGTGTGTGTGTGTGTGTGTGTGTGTTTGTGTAACATATATCAGCCTCCTTTTTTATTAATTTTAGAGATGTATGTGCTATAAGCAGAATACCTAAATGTAATAGGAATTTTTTCCTTAAGCTTTGAATACACAATTCCGTGTGTTAAATACAGATACTATATTATAAACAGTAATTTATAGCCCAATTCATCTGTCATTACTAAAGATTTATACCCACTGAACAAGTCCACATTTTCTCGCTCAGCTTCTGTTCTCTTGCAATCATTATCATATTATCTATTTCTATGGTTTTGACCATTATAGTTACCAAATATAAATAGAAACACTTAATAATCTTTTTTGTGACTGACTTATTTCATTTAACATAGTATCTTCCAGGTTCACTAAAAGTTTTCTAAACTAAAAGGAATATAGTGATGGCTTAGAACCATTGTGAGCCTGGTAAAGTGAACTTAGAACTTTGGTTTTATGATTATTATTTGAAACATTATAAAAATTAATTTTTATGTTAGCATACAAAATTGTTTAGTCACTGCATCTAAAAATATGTACTTCGTTGTCTTTGCTCATATTTGTTCTCCTTCTACATTACATGGTCCCTAAGTTATCTTGATCATTTTTGCTAAACCTGTAAAATTTATCTTGTATAAATGATAATTATGATTCATATATGAAAATGAGAAATAATAATCCATAGTTATATAAACAGGGAATATGTAAGTCTATTCAGAAATTGAGTAATCTTGAATAATTGTTACCCAATATCTTACATTTTAATTGTCATGAAAATATCTATTACAAATTTACATACCATACATAATTGATTACAAAATTTACAGAAAATTGTAATAAATACATCTATAATAATAATGATCAAGCAATATTGTTTGGCTGTGAATGGTGTCATAAAATTTTGATAACAATAAGCAGAAAACATTTTATAGTTATAAAATGTTATAATCTGTAAGGAGAGGGAAAGGTAGTTTATAGGATGCATATAATGAATGAACAGGGCTATAGGAATACAGACAGCTGTTATGGTGTTTAGTCTAGTATGGGGCCAATGAAGGATTTTCAAGAAAAATGTATGTTTGGAAGGATGAGGAAATATCAATAAATGTATATTAATACAATATTAATTTTAGATTTACAAACATCAAAACATACTAAATTTTTCAAATGATTTATTAAAAGATAGAATAAATGAGGAAAGTAATAGAAACTCATGAGTTGACACTGGCAAATTATTTACTGTAATTGTTATAGTTTACTTCAGGGTTTATACACTGGCATTATTTGTAAAAACTGAAGAAGTTTTGAAAGTAATTTACCTATATGACTTGTAATAAAAATGAGAGTTTCTGGGATATTTTTGTACGTCGTCTAAGAGGAAATGGCTATAGCCACTGAAATACAGTGGGTAAAAACAAAATTCAACTCATGCATGAAAAATGCTTGGGAGAAAGCTTGGTTCCAAAAAATGAGTGATATTTTTGGCTAGCATTTGAAAATTTCTGTAATGTCTGAAAAGTAGAGTTCATGCTGGCTGGCTAACATTTTGAGGTTGTGAGATTACAGGACAAATGAATGTTAGTTGCTCACCTTTCAACTTGGAGACTTTCATTCCAGTAACATGAGTTCTACATCAAGTTTTCTAAAATGAAGCACCTCTTCATATCATTGATATGAGTGACTAAAAATAAAGTCTGGCTGGTTTTTATTTGTGGCCTCAAAACATAAATCCTATGTTCTGAGTAGTTTATGTTCCTATTATAAACCAATGTCATGAGTCCCTCATATCTTCCTAAGGCACTTACCAAAATGATACTATTTTCACAGACATTTGATACATAAAAGTTGTTATAAAAGTTTGTAGAAGGAAACTCCTCAAGGATTTCTTTCCACTGGGAATGAGATACTCAGGGAAAAATCAATTAAGATTTCCTGTATGATGCTTTGGTTGATATTTTCCCTTGAGTATAATTTTCTGTGTTTGAAAATAGTATCAATCATTGCATTTGGGGCTAGAAACTGAGGTCTAATAACATTGTTATAGGGTGCCTCCTAGAACATTTGAAAATAGTCTCAAAAATATATGAGGACATTTTTCACTGCTTTTGTCATATATTTAATTATGTTTGGGTAAACAATAATAATTTGTAGTCATATCAATAGTCGTTTCTTATATGTTCCATTATTATTTCAGGGGCAATACATAGTTTCACAGAAGGGGTTGGATGGAGATGAGCATGGTGACCTTAGGAATTTTGGCAATGAGTAGAGATTGCAGGAATATGGACAAAATAAATATTGCAACTGATTCATTTAATATATTTTTTTAATGGAATGAGTTTTCATAAGGTTATAGGTGGAAGATTCTGGGACCTTTATAAACAAAGAGGAGGAATGGATCAGTAAAATTAAAGGAAAGGGACAATGGTAGCTCCTTTTTATTTTATGTGGAAGTTACAGACAAGTCATGGGAACTTCCAACCTAAAACATTTGGAAATAATGCGGAGTAAAATGCATTATGTTAATGACTTTTAGCTTACAATACACACATATATGTTCACTGTGGTTAGGTAATTATATATGTTCTAGAAGGGTGTAGTATAAACAATGACTACTTGTACTTATACCAGTGTGTTTAGAGAATTAGACTCAATGACAACAAAGTAGCTATGAGCACACCCAGTTTCCATGTGTGTACCATGTTTATAATACTGTTATTCAATAAATAGGAGAAATGGTTAATATTACTTTTGGGAAAGAAAATTAGAGAATGTTTAGCACTGGACAACAATGTAGATTTCTAGGAGTTAGATTTCTGGGAGTATATGAAAGGGACATCCCCACATCTGCAACAAGTTAAGCAAAATAATAAAACATATAAATGCAGCTGTTTAAAGTAGAATATAAATATAAATATTAATATCTGTGAGTCCACAGTGATTTAAATAAGTGATCAAACAAGTAAATAGAGTTAAGAGACAAATTATAATATTCAAGAGTTCCAAGAAAATAAATTAAGAGCTGTCCTTTTAGGTAAGTGGAGCACAATCTCTCATTCCTTAAGAGTGGGTTGCACATGATGCCTTTTGAAATGACATTGTGAGGACTGTACATTGTTTCGGTGGCCTTTTTCTAGCAGAAAGAAAATAAACATATATCCTCACTCAAAATGTATGGTTAAATACAACTGCCTGATGTACAGTGACACTCTACACAATACCCAATTAGTGTCCTTAACTGTCCATATCTGCACGAATAAGAAAGGCAGTTCTAGAATTGTGAGTTTTAGAGGCAGGCATGATAGGAGGAGGAAGCTTTTAGGGCAAGGAAGAAAGAATTTGATGATGATATAAATGAAGAAAGCAGAGTAATGGAACAGACCTGTTTAAATGGGCTGGGAGATAGGAGCACAGGGTACAGGAGGGAATATGGGGAGAGAACACCAAAGATTTTCAGAATCATTTGAAAAACTTCTACTACAGAAGGTTCCTAAAAATGTAAGCATATACACATATGCTTGTTTTCTTAACAAAGCTTGTTTCCAGAATTGAAAACACAAAGAAATCAGAAAGAAAGTAACCATGGCTTGTCACCTAAAATAGGACACAAAATAAGTAAATACCTGGCTTACAAGAATAAGAGGAAAGGGACAGGATCTCCTGAGCAAATTGGGAACATGGGGGGAATGGAGAGAGAACTGGGAGAAAGAGTAGGGGAGAAGAGGAGGGGAGAGGAGGAAATGGAGGAGCAGGAAGGTTGAATTGGGTGAAGAATAGAGGAGAGATAAATGAGAGATATCATAATAGAGGGAGCCATTATGGATTTGAGGAGAGATCTGGCACTAGGGAGAATTCCAGAGATCTACAAGGATGACACATACTGGCAATTTGGATAATAGTAGAGAGGCTTCCTTGAACACCCTTTCCCAATAATGAGACTGATGACTACTTTGTATGCCACCCTAGAGCTTTAATCCAGTAGCTGATGGAAGCAGAGGCAGACACCCACAGCTAAACACTGAACTTCACTCCTGGAATCCAGTTGCAAAGAGGGAGGAGTAAAGAGCAAGGGGGTCAAGACCAGGCTGGAGAAACCCACAGAGGGGGAACTCATCGACCCCAGACTACTGGCTGGGAGGCCAGCATAGACTGATCCAAACCCCCTGAATGTTGGTGTCAGTGGGGAGGCCTTGGAAATCTATGGGACCTCTGATAGTAGACCGGTATTTATCCCTGTTGTTTGAATGGACTTTGGGAGCCCATTCTACATGGAGGGATGCTCTCTCAGCCTAGACACATGAGGGAGGGCCTGGGACCTGCCTTGGATGATGACAGAATTTTCAATCCCCCATGGAAGGGCCTCACTCTCCCTCCCTGTGTAGCAGAGGGCAGTTGGGGAGTGGTGGGGTCGGGGGAGGAGGGGATGGAGAGGGAGCTGGAATTTACATTGAAGCAAGCTTGTTTCTAATTTAAATACAAATAAATTAAAAAAGAATCAAGAAGCTATCCTAGAAATAGACGGAAAAAATCCAGTTTGAGAAAGAAAAATCCCATGTTATATTCAAGCACATGGGAGACCTGCCCCTTTTTGAATGGAGACAGAGGAGTGGCAGATGGAGGAGGATAGATGGGAGTCGGGGAGGCAGAGGCAACTGGAGGAGAGGAGGGAGGGGAAACTGTGGTCTGTATGTAAAATGAAGGAAAATAAGTTAATTAAATAAAAATTTTATGAGAAACTTTTTTCATACAACTTCTTTAGAGCAAGTTTGACATCCTTATTTCTCAGGCTGTAGATCACAGGATTCAGCATGGGAACTACAATAGTATAAAACACAGAGGACACTTTCCCTTGGTCCATGGAGCTGACTGATGATGGCTGCAGGTACATAAATGCAGCAGACCCAAAGAAGACAGCAACAGCTGCTATGTGTGAGCTGCAAGTGCTGAAGGCTTTGGACCTGCCTTCAGTAGATTTAATCCGGAGGATGCTGGCAATGATGAAAATGTAAGAGCTCAGGATACTCAGTGTAGGGAAAAGGATATTAAAAGCACTAAAACACAATACTACTACTTCATTGATAAAAGTGCTGGAGCAAGACAGCTCCAGTAATGGAAAAAGATCACAGAAGTAATGGTTTATTACATCAGCCTTACAGAAATGCACTCTTAGCATGCAGACTGTGTGAGCTGTGGCACCAATCAAACCCATGCTATACACCCCAAATATCATCCAGGAACAAACTTGATATGACATCACAGCATTGTAAAGCAATGGGTTACAGATGGCCACATAACGGTCATATGACATTGCTGCCAACATGTGACACTCTGATATAACAAAAACCAGAAAAAAATAGAGTTGAGTCATACATTCAGGATAGGAGATGATATTCTTCTCTGTCACAAAGTTCACCAGCATTTTGGGGGTAATGACAGTGGAATGGCAGAGGTCAATGAAGGACAGACTGCTGAGGAAGAAGTACATAGGGGTGTGCAGGTGGGAACTCAGCAGGATGAGCGTGATCATACCCAGGTTCCCCACCATCGTTACTGCATAGATCCCGAGGAAGAGCAAGAAAAGGGACAGCTGCAGTTCTGGTGCATCTGTTAATCCGGCAAGAATGAACTCAGTTACTGTGGAGTTGTTTCTGGCTATCATTTCCACTGGGAATTCTCTGGAGGAAAGAAAAAAAGGTTAGGATAGGTAATTTCTGTCCTCTCACATAATGAGATGAAAAACTGAGTTCGAGCAATTTCAGTCATGTGTCTCCAAGTTTGATGGCTATTAGTCTGTGCATTCCACCTTCAAAAATACAATACTTGGAAGTAGGTAAATAGAAAATATACCTATCACTATTCATGATCAACATTTTGAGAATACATTAGTACTCATTCCACCAACAACCAAACAGAGATCCAATGATTTTAATGGAGTTTTCTAAGAATTTTTCAAGCTTAATTTGTAATTCTCCCAATCTATGTACAGAAAAAGTGTTCTCTTATGTTACAATCATAGTATCACCCAAACACACACACACACACACACACACACACACACACACACACACACACACTCAATTATTCATGTAATGTCAATGGCTGAAAGACTTTCCATAAGTAGTAAACAATATAACTTGTACACTATACACATATATTTACAATTTTACAACGTAATAGAGGGTCAATTTATGGCAACAAGGCAAGAAAATAAAAAAGTAATCTTAATTGGATGGCCAGTAAGTAATAAAATCACCATTACATGTAAATGAGTTGATATTATATACAAAATTTAAAAATTTCTGAGAAAGAATTATTGGAATTAATTCATGGTTATCAATAAAACACAGGAATAAATTACATAAAAGAAATAAAAATTATTTCACTTACAGATATAAGCATGGTTGTAAAAACAAAGCTTTTCGTAAATGAAAGTACATACAAGGACAACCCATGCTCATGAATCAGAACAGTCAATGTTGTGAAAATAGCAATATTTCCTAAAATGATGTACAAGATCAGATTAATCCTTATAAAAATCTCAAGTTCTTTTCTGACATTAAATGATCATAAAATCCCTTCAAATGTATGAGGGACATGGAATAATGAGAAGAAACATTAACAAGATAAATAAAATTGAAGGACTCTTTTTTGAGACAGGATCTAATTATTTGGCCCTTGCTGACCTGGAACTAACTATGTCGATGAGGCTGGCATCTCAAATTAAGTGATCCACCTGCCTTTGCCTCTGTAATCTAAGGCATGTTACCACACCTGGTCAAATGGGAAGGATTGAGTTTTTTCATTTGAAAACTTACTACAATGTTTCAGAACTTTCATAACACAGGTGAACAGAAAAAGTAAAAGAAATTGGCAATCAAGAAAAATTACATGCATTAATAATTAAAGAATTTTAAATATTTCAAAATAATTCAGTGCAGAAGGGATGTTTAACAAATGGGCACATGAAAACATTAATATGCAAATATTTCTCTCTCAAACTATGTGCAAAAATTAGTATAAAAAATAGGCCTTATCTCTAAATGTAAGAGCTGAAAGTAACACTGTGCAAAAATACAAGACTAGATCTTTGTGCACATGGAACTGCTGAACTACTGATGGTTACTTGAATAAAAATGCCAAGAGCAGAAACTATGATAGAAAAAAGTAAGTTAGATTATATTAGATGAAAATTGAAATTATGTTTTTAAAGACACCATCTATAATTTGAGAAGACAGTATCCAGACTGGAAAATGTATTTTAAAGTACTATGCCTCAGGAAAAACTGTCAGTAGATACCACAACATATTACACCCTAATAATAAATAATCCAACTAGAAATGGCCAGATGGTTGAGCAGTGATTCTAGTACTGGAAAGAAACAGATTACTAGCATGTACCTGAAGCATATGAATTACTATTAATCGCTAACAAAGAGTCCAATTAAAAATTAGGGCCCAGAACTAAACAGAGAATTCTCAAAAGGGAATGCCAATGTCCAAGAAATATTTAATTTTAAAAACCCTCATTCTCCATGAGGTAAATACAAATTAAAACTACTTCGAGATTTCATTTTACTCCATCAAATTGGCTAAGATCAAAACAAACAAAGCAATAAATCAACAAGCAAAAAATCAAACAAATGTTGGCATAGATACGGAGAAAGGGAAAGATTTATTCCCTGAGGCTTGGAGTACAGCCACTATGGAAATCACCGTAGATATTCCTTAACAAGCTAGACATTCTTACTTTTTCATGGATCTTTGGGTTTTGGTGGTGGGTAAATGCCGAAATTGAATGCAAAGCTTCACAGTTTCCATTTTGAATACCAGCTCTAATTGTATATATGTTCACTAAATGTATATTCTTTGAATCTGGATAATTTTGGTGTTTTCTATTTTTTATTTCCAAGATTTCTTTATAGTAAAGTTTCTAAAACCTACAACTAGATCTTCCCCATGATCCAATTTTGAGACATATTCCCAAATGACTGTATATTCTACTACAGAAATATTTACTCATCTCTTTTCATTGCAGTTATATTCCCAATAGCCAGTAAAACAACAACAACAACACAAAAAACAAACACAAAAGCACTGGTGGTACAAAGAGGAAATGGGTAATAATGAACAAGAAGGATTAAGTGGGGTAGTAATGGGAGAGCAGGGTAGAGAAGGGGACATGAGGAGGAATGAATGGCCAGGAGTAAAGACCGTTTAAAAAGTCATATGGAAATCTATTACTACAGAAGCCTTCTAAAATGTGCCCATATACATATGTAAGAGAAACTTAAGTGGAGCCCCCATGTAATGGAAAGCAGCAAGTACTGGCCTGGAAGATTTGTCCTTACTATTTAGCTTTCATAGTTGTAGAAAGTTCTGTGGAAGTTTCTGGAGGTGAAGAATAATCACCAGTCTTACTCAGCTGTGAACCCAGCAAGCGACAGCAATGATTGGCCTGGTGTAGAGAGCAAAAAGGCCTAGTGCAAAGAAGCCAGGAAAGTTAAACCCACAGCTTATCTCTTCAATGGACTGAGGTACGGAACTGCTCTTTCTGGAGTGCCTGGAATGATGCAGTTTCACAACCTGGTGATTCTTTGCTGTCCGGTGAGACAGGCTCTGCTTGTATCTTCCAGAATTTGAGTCTTTACTTATCCATGACCTTTCTTCTAATCTCAGGCATTGCTTTAGATTGTAAAATCCACTGTTATGAGGTCACTTGTGCTTTACAACAGCCTAAGTGACTTCCATGTTTTAGAGCCAGGCTGATCCCTAAACCACAGGCATTATGTTTATCCTAGTCAAGCTTCCTAGACCTAAATCTTGGGTACTATCTCTGAGTCAACAGTACCCATTCTTGTGAAAGAAGTCAGATGTACTTTGTAAGAAATGTCAGTGTAAACATGTTCTAAATTGTTGCACATTTGGGACCGAGTTAATATCTGAATCTTCCTCCCCTACCCCCAAAATTGTGCTGTGCTTAAATACAACTAAATAAAATGATCTGGGCAATCTAGAAGCCTTGGACCAGTACCAGTTACAATAAAATCTGGCAGAGCCAAGTTTCATTCTTGTCTTTTCATGGATCGTTTTTTCTTTCTTTCTTTTTTTTCCCCTGCCTGCTGTAAACCCTGCAGGGAATCACCACAGACTGACAAGATATGCTCATTGGTATAATAGTGGCACAAATATCATGAGAATGGTGGATTGGATTTAAGGACTGACTGCTCTGCAAGACAGAAACCATGACCAGCACCAATATAGGGGCCAAAAATCTGTGGCCAGACAGGTCATAGTCCTTAAGGGATAATCTGCTACTATTGTTCTGTTAAATAGACGTAGTATTAAATTGACTCATATAATGACTTAACCTTGTACCTACATTTGTTCATCTTTTAATCCTTATTAGACAGGCTTCTTTTTGCAGTGGATAGCAATTTACCCGGTGATCCACAACTGAATAATAAATAGAGAATGAGAGACTGTAGCATGACTATGCCTAATGGAATGTCTACATTATACCCTTCCTTCAAATGCTCAAGGATCACTGTGGAAATGGGACCCAAAAGACTATTAGTTAGAGGTAGTGGATGAGCACAGTGAAAGTGTTTTTATATACAACAGGACAGTGCACATGTAAATTCACAGTGGTTGTGACAGCATGCACAGGGCCTGTATATAATCAACCCAGAGCAAATCCAAGCATGGAGGTGGGAGTTGGTTAGGAACTCTCACTCCTAGGTGAGGGGCTATTGACAATTTACTGCTGCTTGTGAAAGGTTATTTTTTAAAAAAGTGATACAGCCCCTGAGAGGTTGTCTGTATGCCAGTAAATGGTCCTGTATCTAGGAATATGGTGACAGCTCTATGTGAACTCAAAAGCTTTTAAAAAAGAAAACATGGCTATTCATGAAAACACAAATGTGAGTACCAACATGACCAAGCAGGTTATATTTAGGAATATATAGGTATATGTATATACAACAATTAAAATGGAGGCTATGAATTCTAAAGATAGTATGAGAGGTTCTATTGGGAGGAAAGATAAAAGAGAAATGTGATTATATTATAATTTAAAAAACAAAGAAAGTAATAAAATCAAGACAAGACGAAGGATGTAGCTCAGTGGTAGAGTATTTGCTTACCATTTAAAGGACCAGTACTTGATTGTAAACACTACAAATAAGTAAACTAAAATAATTTTTAAGGAAATAAAGTAAGTGAAGAGTTCATAAAGAAAATGTTTAGATCCCTGAACACAAAACACAATTTTCATATTCCCTGTTCTTTCCTTTCTCCTCACTTCTCTTCCTCAACCCCGAGGAGACCTGAACAAGTCACTTTTTTCAGGGTTTTTATGTTCTTCACTATAAACATGAGGTATTGGATCCAAAATGGTCAAACTCACACACCGTCCAGGGAGTTTTGACAGAATATGTTTATGTGTGGACCTGGAAGCCAGTGTTTCTTTTTTCTGGTTGTTGTTGGGTGCTTTAAGTTTTCTAAAATATCCTGGGCATACTAGAAAGGAAGACCTATGTCTGCAACACTAACTTTCTCCAGGTATATCAGGCAATAGTTTCATTTTTAATCTCTCTTATTTGGAAACTTTAATAAATTAAAATATTTGACTTGCCTGACTCTTCCCCCCCAAAATAGAAAGAATGTGGGATCACCATACATTACTTATGGGGTTAGAGAATAGTAAATTTTTCAATAAATAATTTGGTAACTCTCCATTTGGCTACCTTCTATAAAGGACAATTGTCCCATTATGGGGCAGTGCTATATTTTACTAGAAAAGGTTAAGAACATCTAGCTGTTGATATAATTAACTGAAAATAAATCCAGAGTTGCTGACCTTGGATTGGATAGTTTTATATTTAACTATTATGTTTGGTTTATTTTAATTTATCTCATTATTTTAGCTAATTAAAGACTCCAAGCTTCATGTGGATGTGGATATTATGAGCCCTGCACAGTTCACATGTTGTGAATTTTATCTCTTATGAAAAATTGTCAAGTCCTGAGACCCTTAAATGACAATATTGGCTTAATAGAATAATGATGTTAGGAAATAAGTTTGTTATCATATGTGGGTTCTTAAAATAAGTACAAATTCAGAATTTTCTGTATTCTCTGACATGCGTGCTAGTTGTGTTTTATGTTCCAACATGGCATTAAACAAGAAGATGGCCCTCACCTGATGTAGCCTCTGACTTTGAGTATTCCTGTCTTCAAGTCTTCCAGTCAAGTACATTTCTGATAATTATTCACTACCTGATCTGTAGTATCCATTTGTAGCAATTCAAGCACAGACGCATGTTCTTCCACAGTTTTTTGCTCTTCTCACTGTCATCTAATCCTTGTCTCTCACAAAGCTACAAGGTTACCCCAGGGTCACATCACATAGTTCTGTTACCACCTGCCCTGTCATTGTGACTTTGACAGCAGCTGTTGGGTTCTGATCCACTCTGAGTGACCAACTTCCTCTGAAGTCTGAGTCATACACATTCTCTAACATCCTATTGCTTCCTGTTCTACTTTGCTCCCAGCATCAGCGTAGTGGTTCCCATGTGTCCTTGATGGAGAATCATTACTGCACTTTCTGCTTCAGTGGATTAGAGTTACCTTATATACATGGAATCATTTAGTATTTTTCCGTTCGTTATTGCCTTATTTCACTTAGCATGGTATCTTCCAGGTTTATTCATGTGTTTGGAAGCTGAAATGGTAATACACATTAATATAATTTTCATGTACACAGTATGGACTCACAAAATCCTAAAATATACTAGTAATTCAAAGTTATTTATTAAAAGAAATGGTGTATCTAGAATGAGCAAAGCGATAGGAACAAATGATGAACAGCACCTGGCAAACTGGAGTATATTTTGTGATACAGTTTATAAATTATAATTATGCACTATAATTGAGGAATATTTGAAGATAGCTTACACTTAGTATTGTGTAACTAGTAAAAATTATGATTGTGTTTATCATGTTATCTTTGAGAAAAATGATGTAGCCTTTGAGATACATTTTGTGTTAACATCAAAATCTCTCTCCACAAAACACACCTGTAAGAAGTACTAGCTCTGAAACATGAGAGATACTGTTAGTTGCTATTTATGAAATTCCTATCATGTCTTGAGAACACAGTTAATGTGGGTCCTCCAACATTCTGTGCATGGGAGGTGTTAGAAGACATAAAACTCAAATACTCACTTTTTTTTCTCAACTTGGAAACCAGGTGAGCTTCTGAAGAAAAGTATAGTGTTTCAGGTTGTTGGTGCTGAAAAATCACATTAAAAACCATCTGGCTCTTCTCTATTTATAGGATCACAATGAAAGCCACTTATTCTTTGTAGATCTCATGAACAATGAAAATCCATTGCTGTGGTTCTCCTCACAGCTTTCTAAGCCACCCACAAATCTTTTTACAAAGACTGTAGATTACAAGAGCTGTCATAAAATATGTAGAAGGAAGCTCCTTCTAGACTCCCTGTCCTTAGAGATGAGCCACTAGATAAAAGCAATTAGAATTTCCTCTATTAAGCTTTATATGTCACTCTAACCCCCTGGGTTCAATTCTTTGTGTTTTCAAATTGTAGAAATCATTATATCTATGCCAAGAAACTAAGCTCCAGTAGACATCTTTGTAAGGAATGTTTTTATTAGCTTTATTTATTTATTCATTCATTTGTTATATGTGGGAGGGGCATGCTAAAACATACATATAAAGGTCAGAGTACCATTTGTAGCAGTCAGTTTTTTTCTTTCCAGCATGTAGTTCCTGGGGTAAAATTCTCTCTATTAGCTTCAACAACAATTTTAACCACTGAGCAATCTCTCTGGTGTGTAAGATGTTTATACCAGTCCTTCTTATTTGAAAACAATCTAAAATTTAAAGGCCCTGGTGACAATATTTTCTGGTTTATTTAAGGCTTAGATAAACAAATAATAATTTGCAATTTTTACTTTAGTTTTTTTTTAAGTTGCTCTAATATCCTCTCCTCCTCTTTCCTTCTCTTTATTCTAGTTCCCTCTCCCCTCCCCCCATGCTCCCAATTTACTCAGGAGATCTTGTCCTGTTCCCCTTCTCTGGGGGACCATGTAAGTCTCCCTTAGTGTTTCCTAGCTTCTTGTTTCCTAGCTTCCATGGCAGTGTGGATTGTAGGCTGGTACTTCTTTGTTCTATGTCTAAAATCTATATAAGAGTGAGCACATACCATCTTTGTCTTTTGTGAAAATCCATTGCTGTGGTACCTCACTCAGGATGGTTTCTTCTGGTTCCATTCATTTTCCTGTGAATTTTAAGATTTCACTGTTTTTTTTTTTGCTCACTGAATTGTATTCCATTGTGTAAATGTACCACATTTTCTTTAACCATTCTTTAGTTAAGGGGCATCTAGGTTGCTTCCAGGATCTAGCTATTAAAAATAATGCTGCTTTGAACATGGTTGAACAGATGTCCTTGTTGTATGAATGTGCATCATTTGGGTATATGCCTAAGAGTGGAATTGCTGAATCTTGTGGTAGACTGATTGCATTTTCCAAAGACTTGCCATACTGATTTCCAAAGTGGCCGTACAAGTTGGCACTCCCACCAGCAGTGGAGGAGTGTTCCTGTATCTCTACATCCTTTCCAGCATAGACTGTCATTTGTGTTTTTGATTTCAGCCATTCTGACAGGAGTAAGATGGTATCTCAGAGTTCTTTGATTTACATTTCCCAGAAGGCTAAGGATGTTGAACACTTTCTTATGTGCCTTTCAGCCATTTTGATTCCTCTGTTGAGAATTGTCTATTTAGTTCTGTACCCCATGTTTTAATTGGATTATTAGGTGTTTTGGAAACTTGCTTCTTGAGTTCATTGTATATTTTGGAGATCAGCCCTCTGTCAGATGTGGGGTTGGTGAATATCTTTTCCCAGTCTGTGAGTTGTCTTTTTGATTTGCTGAGTGTGTCATTTGCCTTACAGAACCTTCTTCCTTTCAAGAGGTCCCATTATTAATTGTTGATCTCAATGTCTGTGCTACTAGTATAATGTTCAGGAAGTGGTCTCCTGTACCAATTATTTCAAGGGTATTTCCCACTTTGTCTTCTAATAGGTTTAGTGTGGCTGGATTTATGTTGATGTCTTTGATCCATTTGAACTTGAGTTTTGTGCATGGCGACAGATATGGATCTATCTGCAATCTTCTACATGCCAGCATCCAGTTATGCCAGCACCATTTGTTGAAGATTCTTTCTTTATTCCATCACATAAATTTAGCTTCTTTGTCAAAAATCAGGTGTGTGGGTTAATATCAGGGTTTTCAATTCCATTTCTTCAGTCTACCTGTCTATTTTTGTTCCAATACCAAGCTGTTTTCAGGGCTATAGCTCAGTAATAGAGCTTGAAGTCAAGGATGCTGATGCCTCCAGAAGTTCCTTTATTGTACAGGGTTGTTTTGGCTATCCTGGGTCTTTTTTTTCATATAAAGTTGAGAATTGTTCTGTTAGGTCTGTAAAGAATTGTACTGGGATTTTGATGGGGATTGCACAGAATCTGTAGATTGCTTTTGGCAAGATTGCCATTTTTACTATGTTGATCCTACCTATCCAAGATCATGGGATAACTTTGCACTTTCTGGTATCTTCTTTACTTTCTTTCCTAAAGATTCAAAGTTCTTGCTATACATGTCTTTAACTTGTTTGCTTAGCATTACACCAAAGTATTTTTTGTTGTTTGTGGCTATTGTGAACAGTGATGATGCTCTGATTTCTTTCTTCGCCCATTTATAGTCTGTATATAGTAGGGCTACTGATTTTTTGAGTCAATCTTGTATCCTGCCACTTTGCTGAAGAGGTTTATCAGCTGTAGGATTTCTCTGGTAAAGTTTTTTTGGGTCACTCATGTAAATTATCATATCATCTGCAAATAGTGAAAGTTTGGCTTCTTCATTTCTAATTTGTGTCCCCTTGATCTCCTTTGTGTCTAATTTCTCTACCTAGAACTTCAAGTACAATATTGAAAAGATATGGATGTGGTCATGTAGAAGATTGCAGATAGATCCATATTTGTTGCTATGCCCAAAACTTAAGTCCAAATGGATCAAAGACATCAACACAAATCCAGCCACACTGAACATATTAGAAGACAAAGTGGGAAATATCCTTGAAATAATTGGTACAGGAGACCACTTCCTGAACATTACACCAGTAGAACAGACATTGAGATCAACAATTGATAAATAGGACCTCCTGAAAGGGAGAAGGTTCTGTAAGGCAAATGATACACTCAGCAAGACAAAAATGCAGCTCACAGACTGGGAAAAGATATTCATCAACCCCACATCTGACAGAGGGCTGATCTCCAAAATATACAATGAACTCAAGAAGCAAGTCTCCAAAATACCAAACAATCAAATTGAAAAGTGGGGTACAGCACTAAATGGACATTTCTCAATAGAGGAATCTAAAATGGCTGAAAGACACATAAGAAAGTGTTCAACATCCTTAGCCATCAGGGAAATGCAAATCAAAACAACTCTTGAGATACCATCCTACTCCTATCAGAATGGCTAAAATCAAAAACACCAATGATGGTTTATGCTGGAGAGGATATGGAGAAAAGGGAACACTCCTCCAGTGCTGATGGGAGTGCCAACTTATACAGCCACTTTGGAAATCAGTATGGCAAGTCCTCAGAAAAATGGAATCAGTCTACCACAAGATGCAGCAATTCCACCCTTAGGCATATATGCAAAAGATGCACATTCATACAACAAGGACATCTGTTCAACCATGTTCACAGCAGCATTATTTGTAATAGCCAGAACCTGAAAGCAACTTAGGTGCTCCTCAACTGAAGAATGGTTAAAGAAAATGTGGTACATTTACACAATGGAGTACTAGCTAGCAGAAGAAAAAAATGGAATCTTGAAATTTGCAGGCAAATGGATGCAACTAGAAGAAACCATTCTGCATGAGGTAATCTAATCACAAAAAGACAAACAGGGCATGGACTCACGCATATATGGATTTTAGACATAGAGCAAAGGATTATCAACCTACAATCCACATCGCCAGAGAAGCTAGAAAACAAGGAAGTCTCTAAGAGAAACACACATGATCCCCAGGAGAAGAGAAAAAGGACAAGATCTCCTGAGCAAATTGGGAGCTTGGGGTGAGGGATGAGGGAGCTAGGAGAATGAGAAAGGGAGAAGAGGAGGGGTGAGAAGATCATGAGGGAGCAGAAAGTTTGAGTTGGGGGATGAATAGACAAAAACAAAACAAGAGATACCATAATAGAAGGAGACATTTTAGGTTTAAAGAGAAATCAGGCACTAGGGAAATGTCTGGAGATCTACAAAGATGACACCAACTAACAATCTAAGCAACAGAGGAGAGGCTACCTTAAATGCCCTCCCCTGATAATGAGATTGATGACTGACTTATATGCCATCCATTTGCCTTCATCCAGTAGCTGTTGGAAGTAGAAGCAGACACCCACAGCTAATCACTGAAATGAACTGGAATCCAGTTGCAGAGAAGGACAAGTGATGAGCAAAGGTGTCCAGACCAGGCTGGTGAAGCCCACAGAAACAGCTGACCTGAACAACGGGGAGGTCTTGTTCCCCAGATTGATAGCTGGGATACCAGCATGGGACTGATCCAGACACCAGGAATGTAGGTGTCCGTGAGGAGACTTGGGAAATCCAAGGGGCTTCCTGTAGTAGATTAGTACTTATCCCTAGCATTGGTGTGGACTTTGGGAGCCCATTCCACATAGAGGGATACTCCCTGAGCCAAAACACATGGGGTGGCCCTAACCCCTATTCCAAAGGATATGAAAGACTCTAAAGACTCTGTATAGAAGGCCTCATCCTCCCTGGGGAACAGAAAGGATATGTGATAGGTAACGTTTTAGTTGCAGGGGGGTGTTAGGGGAAGTGGGGAGGGAGAGCAAACTGAGATTTTCATGTAAAACAATTTTGTTTCTAATTCAAATAAAAAATGGAAACAAAGAAAATCGCAGGTAAAATTCAGAGTGCAATAACCCACATTCAGAAAGACAAGTGTTTTATGTTTTTTTTTTCCCTCATTTGTGCATATTTGCTTTGAAACGTCAGATAGTTGCACTTCATTTAGAATACCCACAGAGATGAGAAAATTCCTAAGGGGGAATGAGGGAATATAGAAGTTAATTGTTTAAAGTTGAAGGGGAAAAGGGAATTGTTTATGTTAATTAGGAGTAGGAGAGGAGAGGACAGGATAGAGGATTGTGTATTAGGAGAGAGAAATACTACCAAGATACCTTGAAAAAGTCATTTAGAAACCTACCAAATTCAGGGCTAGAGAGATAACTCAGTGGTTAAAAACACTTGTTACTCTTGTAGAGAAACCAGATTTGATACCTAGATCCCACCTCGTAGTTCACAATCACCCATAACTTCAGTTTCAGGGGATCTGATTTCCATGAACACCAGGAATACATGTAGTATACATATGTATGTACAAGAAATAGATTTACATAAAAAGTAAAATGACTAAATATAAGTTTAAATATTAAAGAAACATACCTACTAATGTAGAAGCTTCCATGTATGCATGTATTAATTAAATGGAGTTACCCTATAATGGGAGTTGAAGTGAAGTTCCACCCCTAGCTGAGAAGCTATTGGAAATTGATGGCCTAACTCTAAGAGTGCAGTCCCTGGTAAGTGGACCATGCTGTCATAGTATAGTCAAGCAACAAAATCAGCTTTTGATGCATTTTTAAAACAATAAAAGGACAAGAGTTGGATGTGTAGGGAAGGGAGTGAATATGGCAAGAATATGGGAGATAGGATAAAAAAAAATACATGTACCAAATTCTCAAAGAACTAGTATGTGTGTATGTGTGAGAGAGACAGACAGACAAGAGAGAGAGAGAGAGAGAGAGAGAGAGAGAGAGAGAGAGAGAGATTTATTATAAGAAAGTTTTGTTTTCTTAGACAGTTTTGGGGGTTTGAGCACTACTTGTCATTAGTCAGAAAAACTTTTTTAACTTATTCATCTTAATTAATAACAAAAGTTTGCATTTGAAAAACAATGCTGTACATGACTATGAGATTTTATGATGTGTTTTGAAAACGAACTATCTCCTTGCCATAGGGAAAATTAGCATTAAATTATCAGAAAAACATATTTTTGATGAAAAATAATTTAATCATACCGTATATTCTGAACAGAGTCTGTTCTTCTTCATCACCTACCCCCAGGTCCCCCATGCTTTTAATCTTACACATATTTTCTCTCCAGGTTTAGGAAACAGTCAAATAAAACAAATAAATAAACCAGAAACAAAATGAAACAAACAAACAAAAACAAAGAAAAAGCATACCAGGAAAAATGTGTGGAGGCATACATATATACACTCAAACCCCCATAAAAACACAAAATAGAAAACCATAAATACAAACAAAATACCATTAGGGTAGAAAAATGCCTAAACAAAATTACATGAGGCAAAAGATCTCCAAAAATACCATTCAGTTTGTTTTGTGTTGGCCAAACTAGTATTGAGGAACCTGGACAAATATGTGTCAATTTATGCAACTATGTTGTAATGTGAGTGAGTCCATCACAAAATCATATTATTTAATTCTCTATAGGAAAATAATGTATCTTTATTTCCCAATATTCTCTAATATAGATCTACACAGTCAATCATACTTAAATATCAAGCTTTGTATTTTTGTTAAAATTATTTATTTCAGAGAACAAACTTTCAGAGATTGGGCAGTACACTTCACTGAAAAATTCCAGATAGTCAAGATATTGAGACTATAAAAAGATATGACCAAATATATTTATTAACCTAATAAGATAAGTAATCTTATCTAAAAGAACACATTCTATGCATAGCAAAATGAACCATAAAGTGCTTTGATGGATTTAAAATATATTTATAGGTTTAGAGTTTACTCTCTATAGGTAAACTTTGAAACATTCAAGAATGTCTTTTCCATATGTAAGAAGTTGTAAATCCATTCCTTCCTGAACCACCAGCCCCCCTTTTTCCATCAAAACAATCACATGATAACTGTACTCTAAGGGATGGACACATTGTTGACTCAGGACTCTTTCCTAAACGAAACTCCTAGATATGTTACATTTTTGCTATGCGAATATGTCTTTACACATGGAACTTCTTTTTTTGGAATAACTTATTTAGAGCAAGTTTGACATCCCTGTTCCTCAGGCTGTAGATCATGGGATTCAGCATGGGCACAACAGTAGTATAAAACACAGAGGACACTTTCCCTTTGTCTTTGGAACTGACTGAGAAGGGCTGCAGGTACATGAATGCCAGGGAACCAAAGAAGACAGCAACAGCAGAGAAGTGGGAGCTACAGGTGCTGAAGGCTTTGAATCTGCCCTCAGTGGATTTGATACGGAGGATGCTAGCAATGATGAAGATATAAGAACCCAGGATGGTGAGGGTTGGAATAAAGATATTGAAAGCACTGAGGCATAGAAGTACTACTTCATTGACAAAAGTACTAGAGCAGGCAATCTCCATCAATGGGAAAAGATCACAGAAGTAATGGTTTACTATGTTAGCCTTGCAGAAAACCACTCTTAGCATGCAGAAAGTATGAATTGCTGCACCAATAAAGCCCATGCCGTACACCCCACCTACCATCCAGGAACAGATTTGGTAAGACATAGTGACATTATAGAGCAAGGGATTGCAAATGGCAACATAGCGGTCATATGCCATTGCAGCCAACATGTGACACTCAGATATAACAAAAGCAATGAAAAAATAGAGCTGAGTCATGCATTCCTGGTAGGAGATGACGTTCTTCTTTGTCACAAAGTTCACCAGCATTTTGGGAGTAATGATAGTAGAGTAACACAGGTCAATGAAGGACAGACTGCTGAGGAAGAAGTACATGGGGGTGTGCAGGTGGGAGCTGAGCAGGATCAGGATGATCATTCCCAGGTTCCCCAGCACTGTGAGCAGGTAGATTCCAAGGAAGAGGAGGAATAGGGGCAGCTGCAGCTCTGGTTTGTTTGTTAATCCAGCAAGGATGAACTCAGTCACTGTAGACTGATTGCCTTCTGCCATTTCTTCCTGGTAGTTTTATTTAAGAAGTAAAAAAAAAATAGGAGTTAGATATTTATTTTCTTTCCATACATTGAAGTATAATATAGAATTTAAATCTTTCAGGACAGGTATTTCCAGTTCTGACAATAACTTGATTATGTTACATGGCAAAAAAATTGTGTTCCTCTAAAATATCGAACATGCAAACAAATAACATGTAGACCTAAGCCATCTACTTTCATCTGCATTCTATCCCAGAACAGTATGTTTGTATTTGGTCCCAAATACCTGAAGAATAGATATGCTTACTTTGAGTTTGTTTCCTAAGTACTCTATAAACTGTATTTATAATATGCTCATGTAATCTGTACATGAAAATTTCAAATTGAAATATATACACCACCCAAAAGAGACCCCAACCAATACTACTGGAAGCCTCCCATAGTAACTTAACTTACAAGAAAAATTAAAAAAATCCTTGCACTTTCATTCAGTATTGAATCAGAGGTTTTATTTTCGTCAGTTATTCAATGAAATAAAATGAATATCCTTTTATATGTAAAGCAAATGTGAAGTTGTAACTTCTTACAAATCACAGTGCTCTACACAGAAAATTCTAAGTCAATCATATAAAGTCAGTGAGGCTGTGAAATGCAAGATCAATATAAGAAATCTCAAGAATTGTAAAACTTATTTAAAATATATAAAGTTGAAAATTTCTTATGAGTGAGAGAAATATAAGACATTCTACTTAGAGCCACAAGGAATCTAAGGGAATTAAAGAGCTATGTAAATGAAATTCAAATATTTAGCATCACAAAATTTTAAATGCCATATAAATTCAGTGCAAAAGCTGTGAAATCACAACCATGTTATTGTGGATATGGACACATAGGCCATAGGCCATAGAATACCTAGAAAATGTTTGGGGCCCTGGAAAATCAAAGTAAATTTGAAAGGCAGGAATTAAGTGGGAGATGTTAATTTTTCTGACTTGGAAATTGTTTATGTGTTACAGCATCAAGATTGTATACTATTGACTTAAGCATAGGTGTACTATGAAATGAAATTAGTGTTCTAAACACAGATATCTATGAATAATTCAGTGTAAAGATTTTATGACATTTCATAGGGAAAGTATTTTTTCATCATACACTTGTGTGATAATTAGATAGCTCATTTTAATAAATAAAATTAATTTAAAATGATTCCTGGAAATAAACATAAAAGCCAAAGTTATAACAAGAACAATAATAAACTCCAAAGACTAAATCCTTGCAAGTTCGGAATTGATAATTGTTCTTTTGTAAGATACCCAAAACAAAGACAATCATACAAAATTAGTAAGCTGAGCATTATTGAAAATTAAAATGTGCTTCAAAAGGTATAACATGTAACTTGCAAAGATGGCACACAGAATGACAAAGAAGTACAAGGAAAAGATCTGAAGAAGAAATTATAGGTACTGTACATAAAGAACTCAAACAACTTAACTATTAAAATGACAAATATTATTTATAATGGTGAGAAGATGTGAATAATTATTTCTCCATAATGGATGCACACATGGCCAATAATCACCTGAAAAATCTCTGTGTTACCACTGGTTGTCAAGGAACGTCAAATCCAAACCATAAAGGAAAAACATTTCACACCAACAGGAAAAGTTACAATAAAAATATAATAAGTATTGTTAAGGGAGTGAAGAAATTATTATTTTCACACATATCTCTTGGAATTTTAAAACGACTTACAATATTGAGAAAACAGCATGGTTTTAAAAATAAAAAGCTGTTGGGTTAACATTACCTAACAATTTCAGTGCTGTATACATAGCCTCAAGAACTAAAAATATTCCAACATAAAAATTTTTATATGAGTAGATGGAAAAGTGCTTATGGTAGCCAATGGTTGGAAGCCACCCAAGTGTCCATTCAGTGATAAATGACCAGGTATGGTGTATTTTGACCATAAATGGGTCACTCAGTAAAAATGCCCGAAGTCATGAGAGTTGTCACTTTGTGATTCTAAAACATGCTAAGTGAAACGAACAGGCATGTGTGGCCACATATTATAGGATTCAATTTACAGTGTCTAGAATAGAGCAATTCATATGGACAGAAAGAGTTGTCTGCCAAGTGCTGTGGGAAAGTAGAGACTGTCATGAGGACTTGTGGTAATGAGGCTTTAATTGGAAAGATGATGGTAAAATATTCTACCATGGAACATGGTGATGCCAGTATACCTCCATGAATAACACTAAACACATTGAACTGCATATGGAAAATGTGTATTTAATATGTACATAACTTATGTGTTATAATATTTACACAGCATATTGACATTGACATATGCTGTCTACCACAACCTGCTGCTTAGTTATCCTCCTGAAAGCCATTTCCATCAAGACTTTGTCTCATGTCAAATATGCCCATTGGGTTTTTCTCTGGGCTGTGTGTGACATTTCTCTCTCCCATAAGTAACTAAAAGTGCTTTAATGACTCATGTGCTAGTGCAATCACTGAGGGTTTTATTCTCCCTAATATATAAAGAAGAAAAATAGACTTTTGCTTCTCTATCTCTGTCTCTGTGTCTCTCTGTGTGTCTGTTTCTGTATCTGTCTCTGTCTCTGTCTCTCTGTGTCTCTGTGTCTCTGTCTCTGACTCTCTCTCTCTCTGTCTCTCTCTCTCTCTCTCTCTCTCTCTCTCTCTCTGTGTGTGTGTGTGTGTGTGTGTGTGTGTGTGTGTGTGTGTGTACAGATGTATGGGCCATGAGGTGTATGTAGAGCTCAGAGGACAACCTTCAGGCATGGTTCCTTGCCTTTCTGTATTCTCAGGACAGGGTCTCTTTGGCCAAACCATGCAAAGCTAGCTGGTCCTATTAGACTCTACAGCTTCTTCTTTCTCTGATTTCTATTTTCCAACGAGGTGTTGAGATTACAGGTATTATTATTTCTGGCTTTTCTTGGTGGGTTCTGGTGGTTCTTACTCAGTTCTTCAGGCTTATATGTAGTAAGCACGTTTACCCACTACACAGTATTCCCAACTACAGGCCTTTGTAAATATTAAGTGATATGAGTTAAAAGATATAATACACATAATTTTAAATCTTTCTTCTATGGGATTTCATGAGATTGGAAAAAGAACAAAAACAAAACAAAACAGAAAACACTAAACTATTAAGTGGGACCAACAAAAATGGATAGTTAAAGAGTCTGTAAAAAATAAATAAAGGTCAAATGAGGTCCTCAATAATTTGCTTTATATATATTCTCTTCTAATTCCCTATTTGACCATCTCCTGCCAAGAATTATGATCTTCAACGCTATCTTGAAGAATTTCTAGAAATCAGTGTTACTGTTTCATAAAGTTTAATGTTCTAACTGATGTGTTGTAGCCTTCATTCACAAACATTTCCTAATTTTAATAATCAAGTGGGTTTACCTCTATTAAAGAGCTAACATAAAAACACACAAGTATGGATTTAATATGGCTCCTAAGGCTGTGCTAGTAATTTAATCTCCATAGTAACAGAATGAAGAATTGGAACCTTCAAAGAAGACCACTTTAAAAGATCATCTGCCTATAAGATTAAAGTTAACTGTCATATGTATAGGTGCCTAGCATAAGAATGAACTTTGACTCTAGTGTACAGTCTGCGTGTCCTTTGTCCTTCCTTGTCCACCACATGAGTGACCTTGGACATTGGACTTCCACACATCCAGGGACTAGAGATACATGAATACCTGGTAATAATATATTGCCTGTTTCAGAATGTGGGACTGTGTTAGTCAGCATAAAACAGACTAAGATGAATATCATTATACAATTGAGTATTTCACTGACCAGAAGAGTGCTTTTTCTGTCACCCCTTCCTCTCCTAAACTGTCTCAGGAAACACTAGTCATCACCACAAGATCTGCATTATCTTTTGCAAAGTCTTTGTGGCTTTGACAGCAGTCAGGAGTCTTGACTCCTAACAGTTAACCAAGATCATCCAAGTCTGTTTCTGACAAAATCTCTTAGTTCGGTCGTTTGCAGCTTTGTATTCTGCTCTGCTAAGGCCAACTGTCTAGTTACATGCCTTTGAACTGGGCAGAGAAGCAGCCTCTCCTGAGTCAGTTGATTAGTCTAACTTTAATCAGTTTTAGAGATGAATAGATCATTAGCAAAATACCTAAATGGTTTAATGAAATGAAGATTTATTTGTATGTATCTTAATAGTGCTATTGAGTAGTAATACATAACAATGACTATTTAGTATACATAATTTGGTCAGTTCATGCATACACCAATCTCAGACACTGTCACCACAATCTAGGTAATTACGTTGCAACCTCTACCAAGAATTTTTAGGCCATATCTTGCATGCTTTCTCTCTTTGTCTTTTTCTTTTTGTTTATCTTTTGAGACAGGGTTTCTCTGTGTAACAACCTGGGATGTCTTGGAACTTGCCCTGTAGACTAGATTGGCCTCAAACTCACAGAGATCCACCTGCCTCTGCCTCTTGAGTTCTGGGATTAATGGATGCACCACCACTGCCTGGCTGCTTGCTTTCTTTAAATGTGTTTAGAATGCTGGTTAAGAGGAAACCTACCTTAAGTTCTAAGTGTAATACCTTACTATAAAGTTTACCACAAGCAGTATACTATACAGAGCACCACACTGTATTCATGTAAAACTAGTAAGAATTAGTACTAATTGCACAAGTCCTCTCTGTGTGTCCCAATTCTCACTCTATAAATCATGTTTTATGTACTTTCCTCTGGATTTGACTATTTACTTACTCTATATATGCAAAATAGCTCTGCATTTCTTCTTTTTTCACTGGATTATTTCACTTTGCATGGTGTCCTC
This sequence comes from Cricetulus griseus, assembly GCF_003668045.3. Lineage (NCBI taxonomy): Eukaryota > Metazoa > Chordata > Mammalia > Rodentia > Cricetidae > Cricetulus > Cricetulus griseus. The sequence continues at coordinate 151,501,122 of NC_048597.1, read as the reverse complement.
AAAGTTTATCCATGTCATTTCAAATAAGATTTCCTTTGGAAAATAAACATTATGTTATTTTTCAAGAATGCAATTATGACTCAACAAGCATGTGATTGCTAAAGCATATCCAGAATCTTTGTTTCACTATTGTTTGGCTAGGTTAATACAGGAAAATGTTCAAACGGTTCTGCATTATCATAATGAAGTATCTCTAAATCTCCTAATTCATCTTATGCATTGCATAGTTATATTTGTCTATGAAAATAGCAAACAATATTTCCTAGTTGTATGAACCAGAAAATATCTAAAATTGTGTCTTAGGGTTAGAAAAAAATGTGAGTTATTATTCTATAAGAATTTATATTTAAATTTTTCTTGAAAATGCACTTTATCAAAAACTTAGCTGATGTCGATAATGAAATTATTATGAAATTTACATACCTAATTAAAGATATTGTTTTGAGCTGGGCATTGCAGGTGCATGCCTTTAATCCCAGAACTCGGGAGGCAGAGGCAGGCAGATCTCTGTGAATTTGAGACCAGCCTGGACTATAAGAGCTAATTCCAGGACAGCCTCTAAAGTCACAGAGAAACCGTGTCTCGAAAAAACAAACAAAAAGTTAATATTTCAAGAAAATATTACTTGGAAGTGAATGTAAACTGACACCAAAACAATGTAATGGTGATAAGCAGAAATGCTGTTCTGAGAATTCAGGATAGAAATATATTGGTGACATTTACTCCTCAAAATGCTCTAATGCAGAAGGGGGCAGGGAGGCAGACCATCAGTACATCATGATGGCAGGTTCTCAGGAGTGGGGCTGCTGTACACTGGCCCAGACTGGGTCCACAGATGCCTTAAATGGAAACCAAGGCTAGAAGGATTAACAGAAGTAAACTAAGTCTTCAATAATTTCAGTGATAACAAGTATTATTATAATAGGTTTTGGGTTAAAGCTTTGTTTCATAAGAATAGCAGGGTAAGTAAATCAGTCATTTCAAATGATTTATTTAAAGAAACAGGGGATCTGACATAAAAGACAATAGACACACAAGTTAAACAGCACTGAATGAACCATATTGATTTGTATGTGTATTTAATAACAGTGTGTTTTGTAAATTGAAATTATCCACTAAAACTTCATATAAATGTAACTTGTACATAGTATTCGCATAATAAGTAATAAATCACTATTACATTTATCATATGTTAATTTAATTGCAAACTAATAAAATGGAATAAGTATAGGTAGAAAGATGAAAATGATCAGGTCTTTCCTGTCTCTTGATGTGTTGTTGGGAAATATGAGTGATCACTATTAGCAGGAAGAAATTCTGACAACATCGGTGGCGTAGAGTTCATGGTGGCCTCTAAAATTCTGAGCTAGAATAGTGTGAGGAGAAATGCAATGTACATATTCACATTTTTATAAAACTTGGAAACATGTCTCACTGTGAAACATGAAATGTAGACTCAGGTCTCTTTTGTGAAATTGCTGTTCATTTTGGTGATGCTGATAATACAAAGTAAAGCCATAGACTTTCTTAATTTTAAGGTATCTGAAGGCAAATCTCCAATTTGGGTATTTTACATGCTTGTACAAATCTATCCTCCTGATAGCCCTCATAGCTTCCCAAAGCACTCACCTGAATGATGTTATTGTCACATAGTGTTTCTTAGTGAGTTTTCATTAAAAATATATGTAAAAGGAAATTCTCTCAAGATTTCTTTCCACAAGGGATGAGTTGTTGTGAGACAAAAAACAATTAAAGTTTCTTTTAGTATCCTTTATATAACTCACTAGTTCTCATGAGTACAATTCTTTTTTTTTTGTTGAAGTTGTAACCACAATTAAGTTAGGGGCTAGAACCCGAGGACAGGCCTAGAGATATGATTGTAGGAGGATTTTACAACAGTTTCCAATTTGAAAATTTTTCTGAAATAATGGAGAACAAGAATCTAGTCTTTTTCAGTTTTATTAATGTTTGGAGAAATAGATAATGATTTGTAATTCTGATTAAATGTTGCTAACTAGGTGCTGTTATCAATGATTCAACAGATAAGAACACATACTGCTCTTGCAGAGGACCTAAGTTCATTTCATAGCACCCATGTCAGGTATCTCATAAAGGTCTGTCACTCCAGCTCCAGAAAAATCCCATGCCCTCTTCAGGCCTCATTGGACACCCATACATTAATATACATACACACAGAGACAAAAAAACATAAGTTGAAGTAAAATAAAATCTTAGAAAAACATTTTAAAAAGTTGTTACTCATATATTTTCTTACTGTTTGTGATATTTTAAAATATAACCGCAGTGAAAGGGCTAGAAATGAGTATTAATTGTAGGATTAAAGATAAAATAAGCTACATGATAATCACTTTACTCTAGTTTATAGAATAGTTGAAAGGGTTGATTTTATAAGGATGTGGGTTGAAAATTCTATAACTACTGTACTATAACTGAAAACTAGATAATAGACATAAGCTTAAGATGTCATACAAACTAACTTAAATTAGATAACTATGATGGATTCTCAAGAATAAAAATGACTATGAGAAAAATTAAGAAAAAGGGGAAAAGGTAAGATCTCCTGAGTAAATTGAGAGTTTGATGTGCAGGGGGGAGGTGGCAAGGCAGAGAGGAGGAGGGAAGGGGACTGAGGAAAATGTATAGCTTAAATAAAAAAGGAAAATCTAAATAAAGCACCGAATACAAATAACAATAATAAACAATAAAGTCAATATGGCTTCATTGGCTTTTAAAGATATTTTTTATTTCTTTGATGATTTCATACATTATATTTCTATAATATCAATTGCCTTCAGCTATTTCCTCTCAGTCCACTTCCTCATTCCATACTCATTCAACTTTGATACCTCATTCAGTTTTAAAGACTCATTGATTGCAATTTGTGCTACGCAAATTGTACTCTTGTTGGTGAACCATCCACAGAAGCATGGTTGACATTAAAAAACTATCCCTCTCAAGCAGCTATCACATACAATAGCTCTTCAGCTAGGAGTGGGACTCTGTGCACCTTCCACCATTGCTGGGATTTTCTATGAATTAAGCTTGTATAAGTCTTGTAGATGCTATCACAATCTCTATGATTTCACATGTACAACTGTCCTTCAGATGCTGTTTTCTTGTAATCATTCACCACATCTGGCTGTTTCACTCTCAGCATTTTCTCTTCTGATGTGATACTGAGTGTTCTGTGGGGGCGTTTACTATGGCTGTTCTATTTAGCATTGAACACTCTGCAATCAATTTTCTATACCCCAACTACTGTGGGTCTCAATGTACATCAATATCTACTGCAAAAAAGCCTCTCTGATGTTGAGAGACTCACTGGCTTAGCTTTGATGTGTGAGTTATTTAGATGGCAGTAGGAATAAAGATAGGGTCCCATGTATATATGAGATGTCTTAAGATATTGTCACTATTTTCATATGTATGAAATTATTCTCAAATAAAAAAATTGAAAGCAAATAAAAAAATTGAAAATTGAATGAAAAGAAGAAAGGAAGGAAGAAAAGAGGAATGAAGGAACAAAGGGGGAGAAGAAGAAAAAGTCCTTTACCATTATTATGTATTCTCTGTGTCTCTACAGCTATAGGCATTTTTTATTCATTATGTTTCTCTATTGGCTTATTGTTAAATAATTTAATTATTTATACTATATTTACAATACATGTGTAAATTAACAACAAACTTGCATTTACTATAATTTCTCAAGCTTCCAGATGTCCAAAAATGTGTATTACTTCTCATTTTTATTTATCAATTCATGTGTTGTATGGATATAATGTACATGTGTGTGGACATGTGTACACACCAATAGATGCTCATGCAGAGGCCATAGGGCACCTGTGGCCTCTATTGCTGTCTTCATCATTTCGTTAATTTGGAGTCCCTTAATGTACCTGGAGCTTGGAATTTTATAATTCCCAGCCCTGGTGGTCCTTCTGTCTCTCCCTCGCCCTGTACCAGAATTACAGGTGTACTGACACACTCACCTGCTTTTACTTGTGTGATGAACTCAGATCTACATGTTTGTGCATCAGTCCCTCTTACACTGAGACATCTCATGCCCCCCTCTGAAATTTCAATGTTTTACTGAAGATTACCACAAACTAAAGAAATTTGTGATTGGTCATGGTGACACATGCCTCTAGTCTGCACCATCAGAAGAATGAATAATGGGGATTTTGCACATGGACACAGTCTGGGCTTTAGAATTAATTTAAAGGATGTATGGCAACAGATCATGACTTTTTCTTTAAAAATTGGTATAAAATATACATTTCTATAATCTGTCTACCAAAATAATTCAGACTCCAGTGATTTGAGAATTGAAACATTTACAGTATTCTACATATTGATATCAGTATTTTTTTCAGCTCAACAGTATTTGAAAATCACTCTCATTTTCTAAGCCCTAAACATGGTTTTATCTGAGAAGATGAGGTTGGGATCACTTAATTCTTCACAGAATATCCATTGTTTTTATGTAGAGCTTGCTGTTTTTGATTCATCTTGCTGAGTGGCATCCATATTTCTTTCTAATATATGTAAAAGAAAAAATCAATACAGGTAAAATTTTATTATATATTATGATTTTAATATGAAATATATCCTACAGACAATGTCCTGAAAACTTACCTGAAGCCTCGGCTTATTTTGCCAGGTTCTGGAGACTTTGGGAAGTGGGCTACAGCTGGAGGAAATAGATCACAGCAGGAAGATCCTTTGGAAATATTATTCCTTATCATTTTTCTGTCCCACTCTCTGCCTTCTAGAATGCTGTGATAATGACACATTTTTATACTGTATCATTAAGACAAAGATGGAAATTTTGTATCATAGAAATGAAAGAGAAATTCTGAATGAGTTTATTATTCAAGCTCACCACAGTGATTCATGACAGAATGTTTGGCTCCTTTTAATTATTAATATTTTGATATTTATTCTGTAATGATATTTGATAGAACATATATATGTATGATATCTATCTATCTATCTATCTATCTATCTATCTATCTATTTGACTAATAAACTGCCATGCAAGTATAGCTTAATTTGTAGAATTTGGTGGGCTACAAAAGGGATATGATACAAAGAACTCATTTGTGCACAGAAAATCAGGAAGGATATTCTAATGTTCAAACAGGAGAATAAACTATTCTCTGTCATTGCAATTTTTGAGGAGAGGCAATATAGCATGTCACTGATTTTTACTAAAAAATTTATTTTAGATATCAGCTTCATAAATAGTTGGCAATAGGCCCAATTTTAAAAGGCTAAGCACATAAAATAGTGAAACTACCAAATCATACCAACCAAAAATATTCCCTAAGGAAGATAAATAAATCTTACCTGAAAATAGTCATGCTCCAGATACATAAAGAAACTTTTGAAGGGGTTTAAACCATCTAGAGGTATCACAGTTAACTCTTGCTGGATGAACACAGTGGTGTCCCAGAATCCTCTCTTCAATATATCTGGGCCCTTGAATCCAGTAACTTCTCGAACCATTGCTTTCAAAATCAAATAATCACCTACATGGTAATATCATGATCAGACATGCATTTCTGCCTGTGTTCTTATCAGAACTATAGATATGATACAGCTTTGCTAACTCAAAATATTCTTTGCACATGCAATTTCTGTTATGAACAGGTTTATTTAGAGTAAATTTGACATCCTTGTTCCTTAGGCTATAGATCAGGGAGTTCAGCATGGATACAACAGTTGAATAAAATACAGATGATGCTTTAGCTTCTGTTTGGAACAAACTAATGAAGGCTGAATCCAGGGAAACAAAGTAACAGCAAAGGAGTGGGCAGTGCAGCTGCTGACGGCTTTGAACCTGTTCTAAACATATAAGGGACTAGGGTGGTCTGGGTTGGAACACAAATTAGAATACTGGGGCACAGAAGTGTTGATTTATTGACGAAAGTAATGGAACAGGCAAGCTACAACAATGGAATACTTGATATTTTGTTTATGATCTAACAAATAAAGTTTGCCTAACGATCAGAGTGCAGAGCTAAATCACTAGTTAGTCATAGATTCCAGGAAGTGGTGGCATATAGCTTTAATCCAAGCACTCAGGAGACAGAGGCATATGGATCTCTGTGAGTTCAAGAGCACCCCGGGCTACACAACATTGAATCTGTCTAAAAGACAAACAACTCACACAAAACTGATCTAAGCACTTGTGATCATATGCCTTTAATCCCATCATTAGGGAGGTGGAGACAGGTGTGATATGACTGGGTGGGGAGAGGAATATAGAACAAGAGCCAACAGGAGGTCAGGGCAGTCTGAGGATTCACAGAGATGGGGCAGTCTGAGGGTTCAGTGTGTGATGTAGTCTGAGGATTCACAGGGACAGGATTGCTCCTTTGGTCTGAGCATTGGTGGGGTTAAGAACTCTAGCATTTGGCTGCTCTGCTTCTCTGATCTTCAGGCAAGCTTATTTGTTATGACATAAACAAAATATCACCACTGAAGAAGATCACAGAAGTTATGGCTTCTTGCTTTAGCATTGCATAAAAGCACTTTAAGTATTCACAGTGTACCAGTTGTAGCCTCAGTGAAGCCCATGGCATGTGCTACACTTATCATCCAGAAACAGACTTTATAAGACTGGTGATATCATCAAGGGACTGCAGATATCAACATACTGATCATCTGCCATTGCGGGCAACACTTAATATTGTAATAAAAATTAGGAAGGAAGAGAAGAGTCTTGGGTTCATGGAAAGAGCTGACATCCTTTTCTGCCAATACCCTACTCAGTATTTGAGGTTAATGGCACTTTTCCAGTGTTTAAAATAAAAGTTTTAAACCTAATATATATTCCAGAAATTCTAGTGCGACAAAATGACCCCTGAAACTGAAAATGTGCACATACAAGAGAATTTATTATACATGAGTGGTTATTGCAAAAGTGCTTCTATTCAAAAACTGAAAGTCATCCAGTTGAACACTCAGTGATACATAGACATAGAAAGTGTACCTCATCCATAGTATAGAGCATTGTTCCATAGTACAAAGCCCTGCAGTTCTGAAACACATCACATCTTCAAATGGCCTGAAGCATGCCGGGAGAAAAGAATCCGAGAAGGTCATACATTACAAAACACCATGTGTAGGAAATGTCAGGAACAGACTCATACAGATGGAATGCATTTTAGTGTCCGTCTGGTGTGACAGGATGGGAAGGTGCTCTCTTGGTCATATGTGTTTATGAGGCTTTAGTTGATATGTGGACAATAATAATCTATGGTAGAACATGGTGACATTTGCCCAACTCACGAATATACAAAATTCCTACCTGTACATTGCAAATGTGAATATTAAAATACATCATTTACTTTAGTAAATGTGTTGTAAACTTAACAAACATGGGACAATGAGATGGTTCGGTAAATAAAGGTACCACCTGACAGGCATGGTAGCCTGAGTTAAATTCATGTATCCTGCTTAAAAGATGAAGGAGAATGCCAACTCTACAACATTGTATTTTGGACTTTACATTCACACTCACATAAGTGTGCACATGAATAAACATACACACACATGCAAAAACACATAAGAGTAAGGAGTTAAATTTTTGAAATTACAAATACACCAAAAGGACACTGGCATTGCAACAGTCACACAAAACAGTCCATCAAACCTGCCATTTTCCCAGTCTTCTTGAAGCCTTCCCATCTAGGGTATATCAGGCAGGTACCACCTCATTGATACCAAATATACCTATCACAGTTTCCTCAACATTATGGCATTCCTCTGTCCCATGAACAACAGAAACTGCTACATTAACTCATAAGCAATTATTACCATAGTTTTTTAAAATCAGCAATATATAAAAATGAAACCACAGGCTGTTCAAACTTAAATGTTCAGTACCAGACTCAATACAGATATGTGACATGAAATACTTCTTTTATGTTTATTCTGAGAAAAGAAAATATAAACTACAAATATGTGGATGACTTAAACTACTAGATAGTTGAAAGAGTTGTTAAAAAAGTATCCTCAAAACTTACTGCCTGATACCTCTGTGCTGTCCTAATTAAAGCTGACCATGTCATGCTTAGGACAACCATCTTAAAATCTGCGGCAATTCTAAGTCACTAAAATAGTAGAAAGAATATATAGATGTTAAAATTATGAACTCATAATGTGGTATCCCTTGCTAACCTGAGTTTTTAATAAAACCTCTACTATTTTAATATATTTTTATTTTTACTGTATTGCAGAAGTTGAGCTTGCATGTAGTAATATTTGGGATATGTCCCCCAAAGCCTGTGCTAGAAACTTAATCTCTAATATAATAGTGTACATATTGGGTGGATCTTCAATGAAGAAAATAATATATAATATATAACATGAAATATAATATAATAATATAATATAGAATAGAATAGAATAGAAGGTTACTGATTCATACTGCCACAATGTGAATAAATGAGGATGATGATGCTAGATACCTCGCACTATCCAGTGTTTATTAAGCTTCCTCCATAGCCTGATGTATACTACATGTGGTCTTCTTTCAAAATACCTTATTAATGACTCATAAAAATGATAAGATTTTATACTGGGATTGACATATAAAACAATCTTGTTTCTAATTCAAATAAAAAAACCTAAGATGAGGTCCTAACTTCATTCCTTGTACTATAATGAAATTCAAAAAAGTCAAAATTACAATTCTAAAATCAATCTATAAGCTACTGGAATATTACTATGATTGGCTGAAATGTGATTTTTACATTAAAGACATCTTTAAAACATGTTTCAACAATGGAAATAAAATAAAGTATATAAATTAATTTCCATTTAAAAAAAGATAGGATTTCTCATGCTTATGTAGATTTTTGTTTCATTATGATTTTACTAGGTTAATATAAAGGAATACTGGGATAGTTCTGTATTAGGTTATAGGATCTTTACTAAATCTCTACAGTCACCTTAGCCACATTATGTAGTTTCTTTGTTCCTAAAACATAGAAAAATGTCTCTTAGCTCTAGGAACCCAATGAACATTTAAAATTAGTTGTAGAATTATGAACATCTGTGTGAGACATTCTATTTCAACTCATCTTGACAAAAATTCATCAATATCTTGACAGATATACAGAAAATTATTATAAAAATTTACAGAATGTAAAAGCAGATACTTGCATGACGACAATGCTTTACTTAGATGTGGATATGAATTAGCACTAAAAATATTTCTTAGTGACAAGCAGAAATGATTTGTTGGTATTCATGATAGACTGATATATGATATAGTGTACCTGCTCCTCAGGATGGTACAATCTAGAAGGAGATGGCAAGGTAGAATACAGGATACATGTTATAATTGGCAGGTCCATAAGAGCACAGCTGGTATGGCACTAACTGAGGAGGGGCAAGGCAGATTTCTAGGAGAATGTTAGGACATGCACAAACAAGTCTGCATAATATTCAACATATAGAATTATTTAATCTTAAAAATAGGTTGATAGAAAGTGTTCAACATCCTTAGCCATCAGGGAAATGCAAATAAAAACAACTCTGTGATACCATCTTACTCCTGTCAGAATGGCTAAAATCAAAAGCACTGATGACAGTTTATCCTGGAGAGGATGTGGAGAAAGGGGAACACTCCTCCACTGCTGGTGAGAGTGCCAACTTGTACAGCCACTTTGGAAATCAGTATGGTGACTGCTCAAGAAAATGGGAATCAGTCTACCACAAGATCCAGCAATTCCACTCCTGGGCATATACCCCAAAGAAGCACAATCATACAACAAAGACATCTGTTCAACAATGTTCATAGCAGCACTATTTGTAATAGCCAGAAACTGGAAATAACCTAGATGCTCCTCAACTGAAGAATGGATAGAGAAAATGTTGTACATTTATAAAATGGAGAACTACTCAGTGGGAAAAAAGGCAATGGAACCTTGAAATTTGCAGGAAAATGGATGGAACTCGAAGAAACCATTCTGAACGAAGTAACCCAGTCACAAAAAGAAAGGCACTGTATGTACTCACTCATATGTGGAGTTTAGACATAGATTAAAGGATTGTCAGCCAACATCCCAGTCTTCCAGAGCGGCTGGTAAACAAGGAGGACCCTAAGAGAGATGTACATGGTCCCCTGGAGAGGGGGAAAGGGACAAGATCTCCTGAGAAAATTGGTAGCATAGGGGTAGGGGAGAGGGAACTAGAAGAATGAGAAGGGGAGAAGAGGAGGAGTGAGGAAGACATGATGGGTCACGGAGGTTGAGTTGGGGGAAGAACAGAAGAGAGCAAGATAAGAGATAATATAATAGAGGGAGACCTTATAAGTTCAAAGAGAAATCAGGCACTAGGGAAATGTCTGGAGAGCTACAAAGATGACACCAACTAACAATCTAAGCAACGGAGGAGAGGCTATCTTAAATGTCCTCTCCTGATAATGAGATTGATGACTAATTCATATGCCATCATATAGCTTTCACCAAGCAGCTGTTAGAAGTAGAAGCAGACACCCACAACTAAACCTTGAACTGAACTGAAATCCAGATGCAGAGAAGGAGGACCGATAATCAAAGGGGTCCATACCAGGCTGGTGAAACCCATAGAAACAGCTGACCTGAACAAGGGAGAACTCTTGGTCCCCAGACTGATAGCTGGGAAACCAGCACGGGACTGATCCAGACCCCCTGAATGTGGATTTCAGTGAGGAGACCTTGGAAATCTGTGGGGCCTCTTGTAGTGGATCAGTACTTATCGCTCCCTAGGAATGCACTTAAGGTGCCCATCCCATATGGAGGTATACTCACTGAACCTAGACACAAAGAGGTTGGCTTAGGCCCTATCCCAAAGAATATTACAGACTTTGAAGACCCCCCCCATGAAAGTCCTCATCCTTCCTGGGGAGCAGAAAGGGTATGGGACAGGTAGGGTGTTAGTTGCGGGGGGCATGGAATGAGGGGAGGGAGAGGGACCTGGTATTGACATGTAAAATAATTTTCTTTCTAATTGTTTTACTTTGAGGGTATATTCTACAACAGAAATTTATAAACAAAAATAATCCATTAAAATTGAATATTTTTATGGGGTCATTTACACATAAGACCTACATGACTACAATGTAAATGTACATATGCATTCTTTCTATGCTACAAGAGAGGAGACAGACATAGTTAATGAGATTCATTTTTGTGTTAACATCAAAATAAAGTATTATTAAGGAAGCCTAGAAAAAATATAGCTTGAAATAGGAAAAAGATAGTTTCCTGTATTCTGGCTTCACTGTGAAACATTCATGATCATTTATGGCTACTGTAAGTATGTTCTTATAATTTCTAGAGAATATAGTTCATTATGTTCTGACTCATACTTAGATAGAATGGTGCTAGGAGAAATGGAATTCAGTTGCTCACAGTTTTCAACTAGGTAATTTATATCCAACTTACATTTCCTTTACTTATCCAAACTTTTAAATATATATATTCTTTTGTGCTGGTATGTGGTAAGTGATACACAGGTCATGTAACATAAACAAACAATTGTGATAGATGTGCATACATAGAGGAATCTATTCTAGGCATAGACAGGAAAGCCACTCTGCTGCCAGGGAAGTCTCCAGGAGAAGATGGAAAGATGGATGCCACCAGGAGATACTTAGACTTCCTGATGTGGATGATGCTATTTGGCACAGAACTAAGCATTCTTGTTTGGAGCTTAATTGGATGAGAATGGGAAAATAAAATTTATTGGTTGTAAGTCTCTTCCAAGCATGTCAAGAACCCAGAAAGGAAAGTTAGTTTGGGGGTATGAATACTACACATCATTGGATAGACAAGGTTCCAATTTTGTTTTTTCTGTATGAAAAATAGCACAACCATGCACTTGTCAGAGACTGTCACTCTAAAAATGAGATTCTATAACATGGTTTTAGGAAAGTGCAGTACTTATTTCAATTTGGAAAAAAGTTGTATAAAATTTTCAGAAAAACAAACAAAGATGCTGGCAAAGCCCCCAAACTGGATCAATAACTATGTCAAGAGTATATGAACATATACACAGTCTTAGTCAACCTTTTCAGTATTATTTCCCTGCAGGTAGGAACAATATTACTTCTAATATATTTTCTATTCCATAATACAGTTCTACATGCTTAGGAAGATTTAGAATGGATAATTTGGGTCTATTCATTTTTGCTAGGTCCACTTATTTTAGAGATCTCTCTTTCAGATATAGTTGGTAATCCACTTAATTGAAAAAGGGCAGATACAAAAAACAAATAATAGAAGTCTTTCTACCATATGTATTTATTCCCTTTAATGTGATAAGTAAATCTCACTCCAAAAGATCCATTTCCATACACATAAAACATAATGAACTAAAAGAAGATTTTGGAATTGTTTTGGTAGTTGACATTATTTTGATAGGTTCCAGGGCATCCCAGAATTGCTCCCTCCACATATCCAAAAATTTTGGGTTCAGTTCTTCCTGATAATTGCTTGCAAATAACCATGTACTAATCCAAATTTCAAGATTTGACATGCATTGTTGTCTCAGGGTATTTTTCTTTCAAAATCGTATGTATAAAAACTTTTTGCTAATGCAAAATCTTATATTACATATGAAATGTCCTCTTTTGAAGCAACTTATTTAGAGCAAGTTTGACATCCTTATTCCTCAAGCTGTAGATTAACGGGTTCAACATGGGTACAACAGTAGTATAAAACACAGAGGACACTTTCCCTTGGTTGTTGGAGTGGATTGATGATGGCTGTAAGTACATGAATCCCAGAGAACCAAAGAAGATAGCAACAGCAGAGATGTGGGAGCTGCAGGTGCTGAAGGCTTTGAATCGGCTCTCAGTGGATTTCATGCGGACTATCCTGGCAATGATAAAACTGTAAGAACTCAAGATGGTCAGGGTCGGAACACAGAAATTGAAAGTACTAAGGCAGAGAAGTACTACCTCATTGACAAATGTACTGGAGCAGGAAAGTTGCAGCAATGGAAGAAGATCACAAAAGTAATGGTTTACTACATTTACGTTGCAGAAATGCACTTGTAGCATGCAAGCAGTGTGAACTGTGGCTTCTATGATGCCTATACCATACACCATACCTATCACCCAGGAACAGACTTGGTAAGACATAGTGACATTATAGAGCAAGGGATTGCAAATGGCAACATAGCGGTCATATGCCATTGCAGACAGCATGTGGCACTCAGATATAACAAAAGCAAGGAAGAAATAGAGCTGAGTCATACATTCCTGGTAGGAGATGACATTCTTCTCTTTTACAAAGTTCACCAGCATTTTGGGGGTGATGACAGTGGAGTAACACAGGTCAATGAAGGACAGACTGCTGAGGAAGAAATACATGGGGGTGTGCAGGTGGGAGCTGAGCAGGATCAGGATGATCATTCCCAGGTTCCCCAGCACAGTGAGCAGGTAGATTCCAAGGAAGAGGAGGAACAGGGGCAACTTCAGCTCTGGTTTGTTTGTTAAACCAGTGAGGATGAACTCAGTCACTCTGGAGTGATTGCCTTCAGACATTTTCTCCTGGAACTTCTTTGTAGGAAGTGAGGAAAAGGTGGTTTATTACTCTGCATTTGATTTTTGACATTGGATTCAAACCTTTCTGTTCTGGTTTCTCCTGTTTCTAACAGCTCTTCCTGCATGTTATCATTTAAAGACTTTAACATGAAATATACAAATAAATATCTACTATATTCATGTCTGTGTTCCAGAACACCAAAAGAACACATATAACAAATTCTATGGAGTTTTCTAACAACTTCTCATGTCTAGCTTGTAGATATTGGTTCATTTATTTATTTTTAATTCTTATTTCATGTGCATTGGTGTTTCTCTGTGGGTGTCTGTTCCCCTGTAACTGGAATTACAGACAGTTGTGAGCAGCCATATAGGTGCTGGAATGAATCTGGGCCCTCTGGAAGAACAGTCAGTATTCTTAGCCACTGAGTAATATCTCCAGTCCATAAATATTGTTTTATATTAAACTATCAACATCATCCTGGAAAACTCTCAAACAATACCTCTGAAAAACTTTCACCATAAAATAATAAGTGAAAACAATCTTAAACGATTTATTTGATTTGATATTGATTCCAGTTAGAGTAAGTTAAACAAGACACTGAATATGCAGTACCTCTAATTATAAAGGAAGAAATGAGACTATTTACAGGTGGAAACTTATTTTGTACAAAAGCATTTTATCAAGAAGTTAAATGATAACCACTTTCAAAATATTATAAAAATTATAGAAAATAATAATGAATATTTTCAGGATGATGTTGCTTCAAGAAGATATTGTTTGGATATGAATGTGAACTTACAGTAAAAACGATTCAAAAGTGACAACAGAAATGATGTTTTTGGTGTTGAGTACAGCCAGAGACATAACATAGAGGCCCCCATGACTCAGACTACTCCAGTCTAGAAGGGGAAAGGGAGGTAGACTGCTTGGTTGCCTGATACTCAAAGTCATGTATTAAAGTTATGGTTTTCATGTTCAAAACATATGGTTCTATAAAAACCATGGAAACAAATGAAAAATTTAAATGATTGATGCAAACAATGTGTCTACATGAAAGAAGAGCTAGGAATATAAGATACATAGCATCTTTGTTCTTTGTGCCAATTTGAAGTTGTGTTTTGGATAGAACATTTCATGTTAAACCTATTGAAGCAAATTGAATTTTTATGTTAAAGTTATTTATACCTAGTATCTACCTGACCAGTAGCATAAGGGGGGTTTTCATTACTATGTTGACTCCAAGGAAATATAAATAGTACAGCCAATTAGATAAACTTTGTGTTAACATCAAAACAAATTTAATCATTCATACCTGGAAAATGTTAATTTTGAATGTATTGTTTTTCCTGCCTTCTGATATGTCCCATCAAAATATGAGTGACCATATTTTCATCTATTTCCTAAAGTGTCTAGACACTGGATCTCAGCAAACCTGTCTTCTTATGATGTGTAATGATGCTAGGAAACTATAAATTCAGATGCTTACCTTTTCTCTACTTGGAAACTTCTGTCCCAGTTCTGTTTTAGAGCCAACAACCTTCACATGAAACAGTTCTATGACAGAACTATCATGATAGAACTATCATGATGATAGTACAAAATAAAACCTACCCACTCTCTTTTATTCAGATCAGGACACAGATTTCAAGTTCTAAGTAGTTGACACATTATGAATCAAGTGTCATGATTCCTGTCCTATCTTCCCAAACCACTTACTGGAATGGAGTTAAAACAGATTTGACACATAATAGGTGTCAAATAAGTAAATGTAGATATCATATATATGTATATATATGACAAACAAATACAAACTCTCTCAGGACTTTCTGTCATTAGGACGAACTGTGTAGGTGTGTAGGTGATGGGCGGGGGGATAAGAGCAATTACAATTTCCTGTTCTATTCCCCATGTAACAATCTTATTATCTCCCTGGTGTGTAATCCTCTCTGCTGTGAAATAGGAGTGATATTTTGGTTAATGCTGCAAACTAAGCCCTAATGGACATGTCTGTATGAAGTATAAATGGCAATGACTTTCAAACTGAAAACAATTTTTAAAATAATTGAAGCCATAGAAATGTGTTTCTGCATATTAAAGGCTTGGGGAAATAATGATTTATATTTTTAATAAACATTGTTCCTTTCATGTCTATTTATGTTTTCAAGGTTTATTAAAAGTTTCACTGAAAATTTTGGTGAAGATGCTGGTGTGAGAAAATCTGGAAATAAATGGAGAATAAAGAATACATGCAGTGAACTTTGGTAATTATTTTAGGCTACATGATAAATTACTAGTGGAGTTGTTTTCCATAATGGAACAGAATGAAAATTATGCATACACTATAACCAAAGGCTATGAATGCACACAGGAAGAGATGCACAGTGAAGAATGGTAACTTGGTTTCTAGAATTGGAGAGTTAAGGATAGGAAATGTGATTTGTGAAGTAAACTGCACTGTAGTAAATGTGAGTAGAAAATGTCTGTATAGTAGCCAGTGTCAGGAGTTGATATGCATGGCTCCATTTGCAACCTAAGCCCATGTGGTTGCCTGGGGTCTGATCACTCACCTGGGACCATGGTGGTGTCCAAGGGCCATATGGATATGAGTGTCACACACTACCTGGTCCATATCTCTATTGCAGCCAGGTTTTGGATTGATATCTGTGGCTCCTGTTGCCATTAGGAGCCATACTGATTACAGTGGTCTGGGCCACCACCTGGGGGTATGTTTGGTGTCCAGGGGATACACTGTTGCTGGGGCCATGCTAATCTGGGTGGCCTATGTTGTCACCTGTGGCCATGGTGGCTACCAGACACTGGGGGTTGCTGATCATTTCTGGGTCTGTGCTCGTACCATAGGCAAAGTCTGTGTTGAAGTCCATGGCCCAAGTTGCCACCAAAGGCCACATGGAGTCTGGCATCTGAGCAGCAATCTGTGGCCCTTTTGGTGTCCAGGGGCCACACTGCTGCCTGAGCCATCCTGATCTGAGTGGTAAGGGCTTCACAGGAGCCAGGATGTTGACCCAGCCCACCTGCTGCCTGGGGCCATCTCTGGGTCAGTGGTCCAGCTGCAGCAGGGGTGTGTTTGAAGTCTGTGGCCCATGTTGCCACCAAGGACCACAGCAAGGACTGGGATCTGGGCCACAGCCTAAGGTCATGTTGGAGTCTGGAGACCATGCTGCAGCAGGGCCCATACAGAGTTGGGTGGCCTACCACCCAATGCTGTGGTATCATCCAGGCCCAGGATACTGCTGAAGGCCATGTCTGGGTCTGTTTCTCTATAGTCTCCAGGGTCTGGATTGATGTTTGTGCCTCTTGATGCCACCAAGGGCTGTGAGGTTGCCCAGGGTCAGGTCAGTCACCTGAGTCTAGGCTGGAGTCCAAGGACCATGATGCAGCTGGGGTTCCATGCAGATCTGAGTAGCCTGTGCTGCTACCCAATGCTAGTGTGATGTCTGGGCCAGAGCTACTGCTAAGGGCCATGTCTGGGTTCATGGCCCCGCTGCAGCCAGGGTCTGTATTGATGTCTAAGGCTCATGTTACTATTGAAGGCTGTGCAGACGCCCACGGTCTCAGGACTGAAAGACTTAAAAATTATCAGAGAAATATAGCCCAGATAAACTCTCCAAACGGAATGTAGGGCAGCCTAACCCAGAAACTGACTAAGGCCACTACTATGACTTAGTGCCTGGAATTTACCAGCTTACAAGACCAGAAGATAACTGGGTACCAAGAATTCCCAGACAGCCACCCTCCCCGAGGGGCTCATTAAGGAAACAGATTGCCTCACTGACCAATGTGTCAATAATTAACAATTAAGGGTCCCTATGAAACAAAGAGATAGCTACCATTTGCTCAGGCAAGATTAGCACATCCTGAGGTCTGCAGGTTTTACAACTGGTGGGTCAGGAGGCTATCTGATTCCCAGCCCTCTCCTCAAGACAAAGGGCCTCCTAGGAACCCATGACTCTGGTCACATACTCAACGAACAGAGAGTCGAGGCCCTTCCCTATGCTTGTGGTTTTTGCCTTTAAAAACGCCTGTGCCTGGGGGAAAGGGCTGCTCTCTAGACTGCATGCTGAGAGAGGCCTTTTGTACAAATGTCCACTTTTCATTAAAGCTGCTTGCTGTTGCTGCCTCTGCATGGTGATTGGAGTGGCTGTGGTGCTGGAAAAGATCCTGGAGGCCTGAGCTTCCAGGGGGTCTTACAAGGACATGTTGGTGTCTGAGGGCCACACTACTGCTGGGGCCATGCCATTCTGAGAGGCCTATGTCACCATCTGTGGCAATGGTGACATTCAGCCCCAGCTGCTGCTGAGAACCATGCCTGGGGCCTTGGTCCTACTGTGGGTGGGGCCTGTGATAAAGCCTGAGTACTGAATTGCCACCAAAGGTCACATAGAAGCTCAGGGTTGGTGACTCATCCCTAGGCCTGTGTGGTGTTTGGGGGCCATGTTGTGGCCAGAACTATCACAACCTGAGTGGCCAGTGCTTCCACCCAGAGCAAGGATGTAGTCCAGGCCCAAGCTGCTGCTGAGGACCATGTCTGTGTCTATGGTTCAGCTGCATCTGGAGTCTATGTTGATGTCTGTGACCCATGTAACTTCAGGGACTATGGGGACCATAGGGGATGGAATCAGATGGTCATGCTGAGCTTCCCCACCCTTTGTTGGCCTAGTGAAAGCTAGCCTTGCTTCTTGCTGCATACTGCAGCATGAGACCTGGCCCTGACCCTCACTGGAAAGTTGGCCCAGATGGCTGCACCCCTCACCACAGGTGAGGGTGTACTAAAGCATGGGCTTTGAAAACTGACTCTGCCCCCTTGACAGAGGCAGGTGGCCTGAGTAGCACAGATTGACCAAAGGGTACCCCAGAGGGATTCTGGTGAGGATACAGTGAGGATGGTGTACCAGAAACCAGAGGCTTTCAGCCAGACCAGTGACTAATTGCAATGAACATTTTGTAGGTAAACCTGATTGGACAGAAAGGTATACATATAGAGAGAGTTATGCACAAATCATGAAAATAAAAACACAATCCAGGTCGCATCTCCTGTGTGATTCATAAAATTGTTAAAGCTGAGCTTCGAAAGGACAGCAGCCCACACACACCAATGCAGTTCTGGGTTCTCTGCATATTTAGTAACATATCTCTGTTTACACACCTAAACGATGAAGAATGGGGAGGGAGGAGAGCAGGATGAGGATGAGGAGTAAACAGCTATGCCAAGAGCAGCATGGTCATTAGTCATGGCACAGAGGGTAAAATGGAAGATTGTGAATCAACAGTTATAAAGTTAATTTATGAAACATGAATACAGACTGAAGTTCTGCTTTACAGTGTTATTCCTATAGTCAATTATATGGCATATACATATTTGAATTCATTAGAAGTTCTGATTTTTTAAAAGCGTTTTTTGAGCAATAACTATTACATAAATAACCAAGCACATGAAAGTCCAGCATTGACTGACAGGCAAGAGGTACCCACTTGGCCCTAGTTATAGAGATAACCAACCCTCTTTAGTTGGTTTTGAGGTCCACTCCCCAAGAGGTAAATCATGCCTGGTAATGTAAATTAATTATAGAACTCATGCTTGAGAGGATCTTAGGCCTAGGGACAAAGTTACTGTTGTTAAGCTAAATGATCATGCTGTCAACCTGCCTTATAAACATTTATTCTTATACAACAGACATGTGTGAATCTCACCTTTAATTAGAGAAAATCCTGTTTACAATGAGTGGCAGTGAAAGAAGAGAAAAATGGTTGCTGAAGGTGCATTTCTATCACCTCTTCTAAGTAATAAGAATGAGCCAGAAACATGTAGTAGCACTGTAAAATACTGTTATATCGGCAGACAACAGCCAATGAAACCATGACCTTGTGGCAGCTTTTAATGCCTACATTGGGTCTATACAAAGCTGGGCTTATCATCTACCATACATATCTACTCATTGAACTATTGACTATTGATGGATTGCAGTAGAGAGGGTGTCACTCCCTTCAATTGAATGCCCACTGAAGAGCTCACTAGATTTCAATGACTACTTCTAAATCTATGACCACATAGGCCATACTCTGGTTAAGCTCAGTTGGACACAAAGCAAAAGAAAAAAAAGAGAGAAATGAAATGTCTCCCTGAATGTTGAGAAGTTGAGCTGATACCTAACCAGAGCCTCCGTACCTACTGATTAGTGTTCATGGTACTGGAAGTTAATCTGCATGCTACCAGAGGAGAAAGGTAAACACCAATCCAGCTACAAAACCTATGCTCTACAATGGTGATCTGTCTGCATGATATACTGCTCTAATAGTGGCACAAAATTTATGGAAGTAACCAACCACTCTTTGAATGCATTTAAGGCACACTCCATGAGATGGAACCCATACCTGATATTGCTCAGGTGACCAAGTGTCTGAGATTACATGGGTCATGGACCTGGTGAAAACCAAATACTATTGTTCTGCCAAAGGACTTCATCAATAAAATAACATTCTGATATTCTCCAAATGAGATTCTGGCTGTACCATAGATCAGAGTCTTGCTTAGCCATCTCCAGAAAAGCTCATTCCCTGCAGTATTGGGAACTAATACAGAGATCCACAACTGGACAATGTGCAGAGAGTTAAAGACCTTGGAATATTCACTCCAAAGTGGGATGTCTTTATCAATTTCTCCCTGCCTCGGGGAGCAGAGAACTATGTGGAGGATGAGGCAGGAAAATTGTGGGAGTCAGAGCAGACAGAGAACACCAAGGGAACAGGATTTTCCAGACACAATAGGATTAACTCAAGTATGTATTCATAGAGACTGTGCCAGTGTGCACTGGGAGGGCTTGTGTAGGCTCATGTCAGACAGGGTCCCAGGGATGAAAGGGAGAAGTGGACAAGACCTCCAATTCCTAATGAAAAAGTTATCTCCAATTGATAACCGCTTGCAAAGGAAAATCAGTTTTTTTCAACGGTGTCTCTTTGGGTATAAAAACCACATTTATGAGTATGCTCCATGCCCCATGATTAACATAAAGCCAACTCAGTAGTGCTTTGTGGATTTTTTGTTTCATGTTGCTTTGTTTGGGCATTTTTTTTTTATCTTACTGGTCTTTTGCTTGTATGCCATTGCTTCCAATTTGTGTGTGTGTGTGTGTGTGTGTGTGTGTGTGTGTGTGTGTGTGTGTGTGTGTGTGTGTGTTAAAAAGGGAAGAACTAGAAGGGAGACTTCTAGCATGTCTGGATAATACTGCCAATTTTTGTTGTTATGGGTTTTGTTTTGTTTTGTTTTGTTTTTGAGATGTGTTTGTGTCTGTCTGTCTGTGTGATAGTGTCTATCTGTATATGTATTTCTTGTACTTTTCTTACCCCTTTTTAAGATGCTGGTTTATTTGCTTGCTTTTTTATATATTTATTTTCTAAAAAGAGAGAGAAAGAAGGGATGGAGTTTGATGAATGGGGAGGATCGGGGAGATGGGAAACCAGAGTCAGAATATATTGTATGAATTTTCAACCTAAAATGGCAGACAGGAATCAAAACCAGACTTGTAGAGAGGAGGGAAAATAGGCTGGAAGGCATACTTAGAGAAAAATATTTGGCAATGTTTAAGAATATGTCCTGGAATGCTAAATCACAAGGTAATACATCTTGGAAATAATCAATAATCTCTTTACAATGTGAGATCATGCATCTCATAAAGACAGTTTTCACCAATAGCAAGCAGAAAACAATGATGATGAGATCTCATAAGACTGCTGTGGAACTGAGAAACCTTATTGCCTTGAGAAGCCATAGCACTATGATTTCATAGCTCCATGTTCCATGTGTTCACATGGTATAATTCTGGTGTAAAGAGCCTGCTGCACTAGGAGTCATGTATCAGAACTGCACATTCAAATACATACAGTGCATGATTGTTGATATTGACAGTGAATAAATAAGCTACTGATTTTTGAGTTTATAATAAATTACACCCAATCATGCTTTCAGTGTTTCATAATGTACTCCTCCTATTTATATAAAAAAGGGAAACTAGTGTAGGACAACAAGTCATTCTATTCCAGCACTGACTTCATTTCCCTTGTGTTACTATGTCTCTTGATTGAATCAAGAGCTGTAGTAAGGTGGTTGATGGAATGTATACCATCTGAGGCTGTGCAAGAAGTAGCTGACAGGTTTCTTGTAAAATGTCCATGGTTAAGAAACCCAGAGTGGGTTCCAAAAAGCCAGTTCATGCACCAAGGAATAAATAGTGATCCCACCTCCATGGTCCCCACTGACATACTTTGGTGATTCCCCATGGGAGACCTCACCCTCACTGAGGGTTGGATGAGGGGAGAATGGGGGATGGTGGGAGGAATAGGAGGATGGGAAGGTGAGGGAACTGGGATTGGTATATAATTTTATTTTATTTGTATTTTGGGGGTTTTATAAATTTTATTTAAATTAGAAACAATCTTATTTTACATATCAATCCCAGTTCCCTCTCCCTCCCATCCTTCCATGCCCCCCACAGGACCTCTCATCTCATCCCCCCCATCTACTCCCCAGGGAGGGTCAGGCCTTCCATGAGGGATCATCAAAGTCTGTCAAGTGACTTGGGGCAGGGCCTAGGCCCTCCCCTGCGTATCTAGGCTAAGAGAGTAACCCTACATGGGGAATGGGCTCCCAAAACCCATTTGTGCACAAGAGATAAATACTGGTTCCACTGCCAGAGGCCCATAGACTGTCCAGGCCTCCTAGCTGACACCCATGTGTTTGGTTCTATGTTGGTTCCCCAGCTGTCAGATTGGGGTCTTTGAACTCCCACTTGCTCAGGTCAGCTGTTTCTGTGGGTTTCCCAAGCATGGTCTTGACCCCTTTGCTCATCACTCCTCCCTTTTAAATTTAATATAAAAATAAAATAAAATATAAAAAAGAGAGAGAAATTCAGAGCAGATCTCTGTGAGTTCCAGGCCAGTCTGGTGTACAGAGTCAGTTCCAGGAAAGCCAAGGCTGTTATGCTAAGCAACCTTGTCTCAAAAAAGCAAAACAAAGAGAGATAGAGAAGGAACCAGAGCATTTTTCTACTGTTCTTTCCTATTCAAACAGTTTCACTGTCAAATATATTGGCAAAGAAGGAATTACAAAATAACATGTTTCTCCATAAAAGTCTTGATTATTAAATTTACCAAGTATTTTATAAGAATCAACTTTTCTTTTTACAATGAGCAACATAAATAAAAACAGTACAAATGAACACATAAATAAAATTAATTGATGTCTTAGGAACTGTAAAAATCTACATACTTCGTGTATTCCTTTCTTACATAATTATCCTACATAGAGCCAGCATCCTAGATGTGCTCTTTGAATCACTGGCTTTGAAGCAAACCTTCACATCTGCTCTATAGTCAACTTCAAGTCCTAGGCTTTAACTCCACCAGAGCAGAGAATGAGTTATGCCAGCCTTGCTAGCATCTGACTTTGCTTTGCTACACAGATACTGCAGACAACAGAGATGAGTTACAGTGTGGAGGGGGAAAAACACAGGATAAGATTGCTACACAGATGCTGCAGACACAGAGAGCAGTTACAGTGTGGAGGGGAACAACACAGGAAATGATTCCTACACAGACGCATTCTCTTTTACAACCAGTTTGATATATGAAAAAAAAAATCCCACTGCTTATAAAGCAGAATCTGTGTTCACATTGAGCTTTCTATACATTTTAATATGCATATGTGAGCTTCATATTCACTTTGATCTATTATAACTTAAAACAGTGCAGGGCATAATTATAAACTTATCATAATTTTATAGACGCAAGAACATACAATTTAGGAGAAAAATATTTGTTAGCAGAAATGTGTATCCTGTCTCCAGGTATAGTGTATAGACCAAAGCCAATTATATAATATAATGTTTGGAATTTTCCTGTTAGTCAGATGTAGCTTTTATTAAGCAAGGATGCTTTTATTAAGCAAGCTTGTTAAGAAGCTGAACAGCATTTTATATCATTTTTAGATAGTACAGTTGCAGCATTTGACCTTGAAAAACAAATCCCCCACTTTTGACTGACTTGAATTATTTCTCTGGATAGACCATGCAGGGGGAAAAAGAGCCATTGCCCTAAATTTTAAACAAAACTTGCATCCTTCCATCAAAACAGAAGCAGAAATTCAATTCTTCATTGAGAACTTTCAGTCCATCCTTTCCTCACACAGTTGTAACTTGATAGCTGACTCCTAGAATGGGGCGGGTCTTCCTGGAAGTTTAACTGTAGCTGCCTTCACTTTCTTTTACAGCTGCTATAAGCAGAGGGGACATGAGGAAGTAGATGAAAACTCTGCTCTCTGGGGAGAATCCTAGCTGCTGCATCTAAAGGGTAAGAGCCTCTTATGCTAGCCAACACCATAAAGAATTGTAAGTGTGTTTTAGCAGGAATCTGGGGTTGGTAGCGGTGGAAACTCCTCTTGCTATGTAATGCCTGAAGATTTTTCTACTTGACAACACATAAATGTTCTTAATTTTAAGTCCATGTTCTCTCTCTCTCTCTCTCTCTCTCTCTCTCTCTCTCTCTCTCTCTCTCTGTCTCTCTCTCTCTCTCTTCTTTCCACTCTTCTGCTATCCCATAAAATAGATTTTCCTTGTTGTTTTGTTTTGTTTCTTCTTCTCTGTTTTAGGTAAATTTGTCCTAAACAAATGGAGCTTTCATTCTCCACACACCCTGATTCATTGCAGCCCAGAAATCCTTCTCTATAGACATCTTAGAGATTGAAACTGGGCCTTTGGTAAACATCTGGCACTGAAGATTTTAGAGAGTCTACAGATTAAGTAACTATTTTTCATTGCGCACTGCAATCACTTTGCATAGCTTGGAGCACAGGTTCTCTCTCTCCCTGAAGCAGTAACCATCAGTATATGGCCTGCTGACTCACCCTGCTTCCTGCCTGCTATTGAGCTGACTGTCACGTATCTGCAAGACTACCACACAGGCAGCTCCCTAACCTGGGGAAAAGTGTTGTTATCTCGTAGCATCCAATTCAAGGCTGTAACTTTGGTCACCTCAGGAGCCAGTCCCTACCTCAAGGTGGCACAGAAGGGTCAGGAGAAGTGAAACATTCATTGAGGTAAATTTTTCTGAGGTTGGAATCAGGAAATCTTGTTTCTTTGTAGGAGAGCCTTGTCCTGTTGGCTTCCTCTCTCAGCCTCCTGCAGTGGCCACAGCCAGCCTGCAATCTCTGCTGCCAGATACACTCCATCCTTTAGCTGAGTTGTTCCTGGGTGAGTCTCCTTTTCTAAGTCTCCTGTTACAGTCAGTAGAAATTCTTCTCCTCCTGCTCCAGGCTCCTATACCCAACCCCCAGAGAAAGTCCTTCCCAGTGCTTGGTGTAGTCCTCCTCCTTGCTTAGCTGCTACCTCCATGCTGCTGCCCAGATGAGACCCATTCTAATGCTGTCAGACTTTTCCTATAGCTCAAAACAGCAGGTGTAGAAAATAGCCTATTTTTGGTAGATTTGTGTGACTGAACTGTATAGGACATCTATAGGAAATGCCAGAGGGATATCTGATACCAGTGGTATCAGAGGGATGGTTCCCAGAGAGAGATATCAGAGGGAGGTATCCCCAGACTTCAGCCTTCAGCCTAGCCTAAGGCTTAGATATGGAACTCAGGATTTTGTACAAGCTGGCAAGTTCTTTTGCACTGAGCTATAACCCAGTCTGGGAGTGTTATATGGTCACTAGGATCAGCTTAAAGGACCTAGCAACAGCCCTCCAAAGCCTTCAGCAACCATGATGCTCAAGGAACAAAAGATGTTCTTTCAAGAGGCTTTTCTCACCTGCAGATCCGAAAGAGAAGGAAGGAAGTGTTTCTAGGGGACTCATTCTTGGGAAACTGAACAAGTGTGATGTATTCTCCCAGTTGAGCCCTTTTAGGCCCTCAGGATGGATTTCCTAAGGAAACCACCCTTGATGGTGTTGGGTACTATGGTCACATAGATGACAAAAGAGAAAAGTAAGCTAGCACAGGGTCGGATTTAGAAAGGCCTGGGACAGCTTCCAGGTTATCAGGGCCATTCATTGGGATTAGCCCAATCTCTTAACTCTGTGGATAAAATAATCATGTAAACCATAGCCTGGGAAATTAATCTATCTCTTTGTCATCATATTTCGTGAAAGATTTGTACTAATTTAGGATTCATGAAATATATTATCACCTGTATTAAAAGAAGTACTGCATGCATAATCTCTATCTACCTGAGAACACTTTTTAAAAATATGTAATAGCTTTAATTTATCCTTTGAAAATTTTATAGATGTGTGTAATATGTTTTGGTTAACCTAATTCTCACCTTCCAGCTCCCACTCACCTCTGAACCAGGTCCCTCTTCTAGCAACATATCTCTATATTTTATTTTCTTTTTCTTAACCTATTGATTCCAATTAGTGCTGTTTACTTATATGTGCATAGGTTCAGGGTCATCTTTTGGATATATACCAATGGGCAATATACCAGGGACCAAGTCCTGAAGAAAAATGACTCTCCCACACTAAGTAGCTATGAACTGCAAAACTCTTCAGGTAGGGATTAGACTGTATATGCCCCTCCCCAATCTATGCTGAAACATAGACTGGTTTGATGGTGCATGTCTTGTGCAGGTAATAACACCTGCTTTGATATCATAACTACAATGGCCCTGTCATGGACAGAAGACTCTGACTTAGGGTAGTTCTCCATAACCTATGAATCTTAGAGACTTTCAGTCACGTCTCTCTGATCTCTAAGTATTTGTAGCAATGTGATAGGTATTGGGGGGCAGACAAGATGATATAGGTGATCTTTTAGAGTTAAGCAAATCACAGTCAATTATTTACTCTCTGCATTGCCATGTGATCTTCAAGAGAGAAGCACATAGCTTCTGGCATTGATTGTGTAACCCTATCATGAACCCCTTAATGATGTGTCATTTCCACAGAAACGTGCAGTCACCATGGAACATTGCTGTGGTCTAATCACTGGTGACAAGGTGCCAGGTAAGCCTGATTTACTACTCTTAGTGATGAGATATTTGTACCTAACACAACCCCTCCTCTACGATGCCACTTCTGCTAACAATTGTTGATCTTCTAAACACTAATATCTTCCCCAGTGCCACTGAAGAACATATCAGTAGCTTTGTCCATTGAGGAATTTGTGGCTGATGTGTCTGTGGCCTTAAATTATGAGAATGAGGAAGAAGTCCCAGTAGAGGCAAGCTTTGTGTTCCCCATGGATGAAGACTCTGCTGTCTACAGCTTTGAAGCCTTGGTGGATGACAAGAAAATTGTGGCAGAATTGCAAGAGAAGACACAGGTCTGGATGAAGAGTGCATTATCTCTTCTCTTCTTACTTTAAATTCCATTCTACTTTTAACTTTATAAAGAATTCATGAGTGCTAATGATGACTGTTCCTTCTTTCACTGACTTCTTCTCACCATTTTCCTAAAACCAATAAGGCAGAAGGAATCAAGTAGAAGCTACCAGAATAATTCTAAAGTCCATAGGATATATGACACACCCTCTAAACAGTCCTTATTTTCTTGACTTCATGTGGTTTCATTTCAATCCTCCCTGCCCTTGCTCTAGGCCCATAGCAGCTATAAGAATGCCATCTCCCAGGGCCACCAAGCTTACTTATTGGAAGAGGATGACTACTCCAGGGATGTGTTTTCTTGCAATATTGGGAACCTCCTGCCTGGGGCTAAGGTGGGAGTTACGCTGAGGTATGTACAGGAACTGCCTCTGGAAACAGATGGTGCTCTGCGCTATGTACTCCCAGCAATCTTGAATCCAAGATACCAACTCTCTGGTAAGTAATTTCTGTGTCTGAAAACCAGTGGTAGAATGGCTTGGGAGATACACCAAATTATGTTTGTGTTGGAAATTGTTGCCATGGAAAACAGAAATAATGTACTTTTTTTTATAGAACAGTCAGAAAACAGTTGTTTGAACATACAGACTCCCATGGTACCTTCCGGGGACCTACCCTACACACTCAGCATGGTTGCCACCATCACTTCCCAGCATGGCATTGAGAGGGTCCAATCCAACTGCTCCTTGAGTCCTATTCAGTACCTTGCTGATGACAAGACTTCTGCTCAGGTGAATAGTAAGACAACACTACTGTCAGTCCTTTCTCTCTTCATTGGTCATCATTCATTCTTCCTACATCCCCCTTACCTTTTCTGTCCATCCTTGAAGAGGCACACTACCTACCATCTCTACTCCGGGTAAACTGTAAACCCTTTTATTTCATAAAGTCTTTTCTGCACTTCTGATTGTGTCTTGATGGAAGAAACCTGAGACCCTGAGCTCTGACCTTATCTCAGGAGCAATCAGTGGCAGTTCTAACATGGCTACTCTGCTGGTCTTCTCCTCAGATTTCCTTGGCTGAAGGACACAAGTTTGATCGGGATCTGGAACTCCTGATTTACTACAGTGAAGTGCACAGCCCCAGTGTAGCTGTGGAGATGGGGATGCAGGGCATGAAGCCAGGTATTTCCTGTCTCCCACTATGGTCCCTTTCTAAGATGTAACTCTCCATCAGTCCTGATTTTCAATTCTCTATCCAGGATCAGTGTATGACCTTTGAAATACTGACTTTTTACTTCCACATGGAAAAATGACAAGGCTTAATAGGTAATTAGTGATTATGTCCTATAGGCTAATTTACATAGATTGGTAGATGTAATTAGAGGGAAAATATGACCAAATAATTCATAAGAAATTATGCGGCCTGTTATGTCACAATGACTGGTCTTACAAAAACAGCAAATGAAAGTAATCCAGTGACTACTTCTCCTTCCACAGGATCAGTGATTTCCAAATCTGATAGAGTCTCATCCTTTACATGGTGTGGTGACCTATACTGTCAGATAGTGTTGAAACAAACCAGTTTGTTTCAACTGTTTTGAAAGTATTTGTGCTACAAATAGTAAATATTCATTTTGATAATTCTAATATTTATAACATTTCTTCTGAAATAAATCCAAATGTCAATGGAATATGCACATGATAGTGACTGATATAATGCTATCCAATATTAGTAAATGATAAAAAATGTAATGCAGTCATTACTTGTGTCATTAGTTACATGATAAATTATGATGTCATTATTTAATAATGTACATTAACAAATTATTTCCCAAATAATGGGAAAGAAAAAATAGTTATAATTCTTAATAGTACTATAAAATAATGGTTGGATTAGGAAAACAACTGTATTATAATCTAGGTAATATGCAAATAGTCATTTTCTACATGAATAATAATTCATGTATTATAATCTAGGCAATATGCAAATAGTCATTTTCTACACGAGTAATAATTCTATTTTAAGTAAATATGTTTTATTGGTTAATTCATCACAAGTAGATGTAATCTTGCAGTCAGTTCTTACTTTTTTGTCTTATGACTAATAGTGGCCAAGTTTAACACAGAATTAGTTTTAGATTTCCTGTGTCATATAGAAATTGATTTTGAAACAAGTACTAGAATCCAGTCTTTGTTTGTAGCCCACTTGATTTTTTTCTTAGAAGAAACTTAGCTTTCCATTGAGTTGTGTTTTTTATCTATATCTAGTGATTGTCATTTAAAACATTTCCTTATATGTATACTAAACTTTTTTCCCCAAGAGTATTTTTTATTAGTTCAAATTAGAAACAAGGCTGCTTCACATGTCAATCCCTTTTCCCTCTCTCTCCCCTCTCCCCCAACCCCCCCACCAGACTCCCACCTCATGCCCCTCTGCTCCCCAGGGAGGGTAAGTCCCTCCATGGGGGTTCCCCAAAGTCTTTCATATCCTGGGGAGGGCCTAGGCCCTCCCCAATGTATAAGCTGAGAGAGCATCCCTCCATGTGTGATGGGCTCCCAATGTCCCTTTTTATGCCAGGGACAAATCCTGATCCACTACCAGGGGTCCCATAGAGTGCAAGGACTCCTCATTGACATCCACATTCAGGGGTCAGCATCAGTTCCATGCTGGCCTTCCAGACATAAGTCTGGGGTCCATGCGCTCCCCATTGTTCAAGTCAGCTGTTTCTGTGGGTTTCACCAACCTGGTCCTGACCTGTTTCTCTTCAATCCTCCCTCTCTGCAACTGGGTTCCAGAGTTAAGTTCAGTGTTTCCATGTGGGTGTCTGCCTCTGCTTCCATCAGCCACTGGATGAGGACTTTAGGATATAAGGCAGTCATCAGTATCATTATAGGGGAAGGGCATTTAGGGTATCCTGCCAACCATTTCCTAGATTGTCAGTTGGTATCATCCTTGTAGATCTCTGAAAATCTCCCTAGTGCCACATCTACCCTTGAACCTATAATGGCTCCCTCTGTTATGGTATCTCTCATCTTGCTCTCCTTTATTCTTCCCCCAACTCAACCTTCCTGCTCCTCAATTTCCTCCTCTCCACTCCTCTTCTCCCCCTGTCATTCTCCCAAATTACTTTCCCCTACCCCTATGCTCCCAATTAGCTCAGGAGATACTGTCCCTTCCCCTTCTTCGGGGTCCATGAATTCTACTCTTAGTGTCTTTCTTGTTTCCTAGTTCCTTTGGTGATGAGGATTGTAGGCCAGTAATCCTTTGCTTTGTGTCTAAAGTTCATATATGAGTGAGTACATACCATGTTTGTCTTTTTGTGACTAGGTTACCTTACTCAGGGTGGTTTTTTCTGGTTACATTCATTTGCTTGGGAATTTCAGATTCTATTGCTTTTTTCAGCTGAGTAGTAATCCATTGTGTAAATTTACCACATTTTCTCTAACCATCCTTCAGTTGAGGGGCATCTAGGATGCTTCCAGGTTCTGGTTATTACAAACAACACTGCTATGAACATAGTTGAACATATGTCCTTGTTTTAGGAATGTGCATTCTTTGGGTATATGCCCAAGAGAGGAATTGCTGAATCTTGAGGTAGACTGATTCCCATTTTCCTGAGAAACTGCCATACTGATTTCCAAAGTGGTCTAACAAGTTTGTACTCGCACCAGAAATGGAGGAGTGTTCCTTTTTCTCCACATCCTCTCCAGCATAGAGTGTCATTCTTGATTTTGATTTTAGCCATTCTGGCTGGTGGAAGATGGTATCTCAGAGTTGTTTTGATTTGCATTTCCCTGATGGCTAAGGATTTTGAACACTTTCTTAAGTGTCTTTCAGCCATTTTAGATTTCTCTGTTGAGAATCCTCTATTTAGTTCTGCATCCCATTTTTTAATTTCATTGTTTGGTGTTTTGGTGGCTAGCTTCTTGAGTTCATTGTATATTTTAGATTTTAGCCCTCTGCCAGATGTTGCCTTGGTGGATATCTTTTCCCATTCTGTGGGATGTCATTTTGTCTTACTGACTGTGTCCTTTGCCTTACAGAAGCTTCTCAGTTTCAGGAGGTCCCATTTATTAATTGTAGATGTCAACGTTTGTGTTACTGGTATTATGTTCAGGAAGCATTCTCCTGTACCAATTCATTCAAGGGTATCTCCAACTTTCTCTTCTAGGAGGTTCAGTGTGGCTGGATTTATTTTGAGGTCTTTGATCCATTTAGACTTAAAAATTTTGTGCATGGTGATAGATATGGATCTATCTGCAATTGTCAGCATGTCTGAATCCAGTTGTGCCAGCACCATTTGTTGAAGATGCTTTCTTTTTTCCATTGTATAAATTTGGCTTCTTTGTGAAAAATCAGGTGTTCATAGGTGTGTGGGTTAACATCAGGGTTTTCAGTTCGATTCCATGATACTTAACTTTTTTAAAGCTGACACAGTGCACATGTATGTTTTGGTTTCTTTGACTTTTCTGGCCCATTATGCACTTGGTTGCAGGGATCATCACCCAAACCAAGAAGGGCATTACAAATATTCATTTCTAGGTTGGATACATGGAAGAACTTGTGGGCCAATTGTATTCATAGAGTGACATCTGGGCTTGGGCTTTGCTGCTGGAAATGTAATCACTGTGAGGACTTTACCATGAAACTGTGTTTCCATACCTACCCCCCACCCACTAATATAATATTATCAATACTTACAAAGGTGACTTCATACTGAACCACATGTAGGGAGTTTTTCTTCTCCCCTTACTGTCTAGCCTCTCCCCTCTGAGGTCTCTAAGGGGAAACCAGCTTCCCTTGGTTTCTGGTAACTCCCTCATCTCCCTGTTGCTCTATGCTTTATATTTGTTGTCAATTTCTTGAATGTCTTTTTGGATGTCATAAAATATTCAGACTTAGACTTTGTTTTCAGTCAGTAATATTTTAACACATGATATAGAATTTCATGATGCTGGATCTCAGTATGACAGAGGTTTCAGTTTCTCCCTTTCTGTGACATCTCCTTAGTCTCATGAAGATTTTCTCATCTCTTTTCTGTGATCAGATTTGCAGGCTAACAGGGGACACAGGTGGTCATATCTCAGTCTTGGTAATTCCTTCCATCTGTGCTTCATAGTTCCTGCTTCCCAGGGCACATATTTTGCCAGATGACTTACAGTTCACATATCCTTCAGAAGCACAAGGGAAGCTGAAGAGGCAGCTTGGTTCACTGAAATACTTTAATGTGACCATAATTCACAGAAATGCATGAACTAAATGATATGTTAATCTTAGAATGTATGATTACACAACATTTAAAAGAAAAATGTAAAAAAATATAATTAACAGCTCAGTGTGAATTAAGCCCTACCTTGATTTCTGTAAGCATATTGGATCACCTAACCTTACAATAACCCTATAGTGGGAATTACTACCTTGATACGTGAAAAGGGGAAACTGAAGCTAAGAAGTAGAGGTACTCATTTATGAACAAGGAAGTTCTGATTCATGAAAGTGAAATCACTTGTATTGTTTTGAAAGAAGTAGTAGACACCATACATGGAGTGCTGACCACTACCTACAGGACCTTGTTCTAAACTGTGCATATCCATGCCCACCAATCTCATGGGCTTCTGGCTTCTTAGAAGAGTGCTAGTGTCATGATAACCATCTGTCTCCCTGGGTGAGAAGAAATCTACCTTACACATTAAAAAAAATGCTAGTCTTACATGAGCTGTATATCTAAAGTTTGGTATCTGGTTCATATTTATAATGTTTTCACTCAGTTTTCCAAGTCAATGTTCCTGAGTAGCCTAATCTTGAAATATGCCATTTTAAATGTTATGCGTTTGAGCATCATTTGCCCTGATGATCCAACTGAAGATGTAGTTAGTGACCTATGTGATCTTTTCCCCATTAACAAGATTTGGAGAGATTTTTCTGTTAGTAATCTTAGCTGTATCTTTATCTCATGCTGGAAGCTGCTAAGCTGATGTGTCTTATTCAATTGCTTAGATGCTTAGAATTTACACACACTGACACTGCTGTGTTCCAATTTAGTATGTGTGCCACTGAAGCAAGCATGACACTGCTGTATTATTGTCTTTTATCTCCTACCCTGTTTTTATTCCTCTCCCTTCTGTTCTGCTTCTTTCTCTTTTATGCCAACAACTCATATTTTACTCCTGTGCACACAGAACAAAAAGGTAAACAAGGAGTTTTGTATTTGAGTTTCTCAGTTCTCTATCAAAGTGATAATTGGTTCTTGGGATCTCTAGGACACCCAGGTTTCCTTGTACCTTATAGAGTTCTTCCTCTTTCTGTACAGATAGTTTGATGGGAGCTCCTTCTGCAATGGTGAGCTTCTATCCAGATATCCCAGAAGTGAAGTCCTCAAAGGCTTGTGGAGAATTTGTGTTCCTCATGGATCGCTCTGGAAGTATGGAATCCCCCATGAATAACCAGAAGAATTCTCAGCTACGTATAGAGGCTGCCAAGGTAAAGCCAGATTCTTCAGTGTTCAGCAGTGCAATGTGAGGATGATTGGGAAAGGCACAGATATGGACCATTGATAGTTTTAGGTCTGTTCTCCATATGAACAATAAAAAGCATGGCCTCGCTGATCTCAGCCTTGAAATACAAGGTGGCATAAGATGATGATTTTCCTTATGCTTAGGAACTAGATTGGGGTCTCCATGTTTGGTAGAGTCCTCTTTCACTCTGTCTCATGATTGTTTCACCCTCAGGAAACTCTGTTGCTGTTGCTGAAGAGTTTGCCAATGGGTTGTTACTTCAACATCTATGGATTTGGATCTACCTATGAAAAATTCTTTCCGTAAGTTTCTGGGAAGACCAAGGACTGTGAGAGAATGTACTTTAAAGGAGGGTCTCACTGGTAAAATGGTTATTGCAAAGTTGACATGACCATTAGTATTGTTGGGAA
The DNA here is from genome assembly GCF_003668045.3 of Cricetulus griseus. Taxonomy (NCBI): domain Eukaryota; kingdom Metazoa; phylum Chordata; class Mammalia; order Rodentia; family Cricetidae; genus Cricetulus; species Cricetulus griseus. The sequence continues at coordinate 151,467,296 of NC_048597.1, read as the reverse complement.
ATTTTTTATGATAGGATTATTAGAGTGGCAATGTGTGCTACTGTCATGTGACTAGATGTGATTGTTTCTCCAAGGGAGAGTGTGAAGTACACTCAGGAAACAATGGACGAGGCAGTGGGAAGAGTGAAAGATCTGGAAGCAGACCTAGGGGGTACTGAAATCTTGAAACCACTCCGGAAGATTTACAAGGCACACTCCATTCCTGGCCATCCTTTGCAAGTGAGCATTCAAACCAAGTTAAGAGGGATAATGAGTGAAATTCTCTAGTAACACAATCCCTGGTTCTTCCTTATAGAAATGAGTAAACAATGTGTAAAGTTGAGTTATCTACTACTCAGTGAAGAGAAAAAAGTCCAGAGGCAGTGGTCTTCCTTTATTCTATGGGGTAGGAAGTCAACCCTCTTTTGTGGTACCACAAACATTTCAGATGAAAGCAACATGGGGAAGGTGTGAAACTTCCCAGGGGTCTGAAGAGTCTTTTTGCCACCAGGGAACAACTGGAGCACTAGGGTCCCCACCCATGTGAGAAACTAGGAACAGTTGTAGTCCAGGAGGAACAATGCTATTGTCTTTGAATGAACTCAACAGAGGCTTGATGAATGCATTCTTTCCTTTCCAGCTCTTTGTTTTCACAGATGGAGAAGTTAGTGACACATTTACAGTCATTAATGAAGTTCAGTTAAACAGCAAGAAACACAGGTATGAGGAAGTATGGTTTCTATTGTGCTGAGTGGACCCCAAGTAGCACTACATATGACGTTTCCATGATATCATTGGTTTCCATGCTTCCATAGGGATGGAGTGACTTAAAGATTTTCCAGTTATTTAGTCGACCACTTATTTTCTGTAAATTTTAGAAGTAGTTTTCCACTTAACTTTGATACCACAAAGTCTTTGTTCCTTATTTTATTTAAGCTTTGAAGAATGTATTGATTTATCTTTTCATTATAGAGGTATTGAATTTAAGAAAGTTACTCAAATCATTGTTATTGGCAGATAAGCTGCCACGGTATGTGCTCCGCTCATCCATTACAGATCTAGAGCTAGACAGTGTTCTCTTGCCTTCATTCCACCATTCACTAGTTTAAAACTGGCGCAGGTATTATTCTTGTAGATTATGAGAATTTCTTTTACATTGGTATCATACTGGGTTTCCAGATATGTGTCTTTTTCTGTGTCCATCACTTTTAAGCTTTATCTCACCAGTTTGTTGAGATGTAGACCTAAGATGCATGTAGCCAAGATCAAGTTGCTTTAGTGTATGTTTTTCTATTAAGTAGATCATTTTATTTTATAATGATGCTCATAATGATGCGCTTTCTTTGGGCTTTGAAGTGATTGTATTATATATTCACAAACAATCTATTGAAAGTTTATAATTAATATGGAAAGATATCTATCTATCTATCTATCTATCTATCTATCTATCTATCTATGGTAAATGCAAATCTTACAATGTATTTACAAAGGGCTTGAGTAACTTAATTGCTGGCATTTACATGAAGTCCTTGAACTCAACTATACAGAAAGCAAAGCACAGACACATGGACTTACCCAAGGGAGCGTTCTTTATGTAGATAGTGTTGTCCAATATCAGTGGAATGGCAGTTTCACAAGGCGTGCTGATTTAACTCAGATCAACTTCACAAATAGTTTCCAGTTGCTTCATTTTCTAACCAAATCAATCATTTCTTTTCTTCAACCTTTTCCAGTTTTGTGCATAGGACCTTTAGTGTCTCATGTTTTTAATTTTTATTTTCCTTGTATCTCTACTTGATATACCTTTTTGCTATTTAGTAGCCATTAGAATGGCCTTGTTTGGTAGTCCTTCAAGTCTCTTTACCACTGATATTCTTTTATCTAGCAGATTTTTATGGGTATGTATTTGATAATATGTTTTGAATATGAATATATTGATGACTGTTTTCTTACTCTGTAGCTTACATTTTCACTATCAGAATTGTTACCTTTGCTTTGTTTTTTAAGATAGGCTTCCCTATGAAGTCCTGATTGGTCTGGAACTCCTTTACTTGACCAGGCTGGCCTTTATGGATTCAGGTCTGCCTGCCTCTGCCTCTAGAGTGGTGGGATTATAGTCACATGATTTGAGTCATTGTCACTTCAATTTGTATTTTCTGAGGTTTCTTTTTTAGATTACTACTTTTGTGTGGGCCCTGTTAGAGTATTTTTCTATTCAAGCTATGCAGGTTGTTTACATTTTCTTTCAAGGGATTTGGCTCTCTATATGTATTGGTTCTATGGCAAATTTATATATGTATAAATTTACTCCCTCCTCTCGCCTTTTCCTATCTTCTTCCCATCTCCTTCAGTCTTCCTTTCTCTGTTCTTTTCACAATTTTGTATAATTAGTGTCATCTCAATGATTACTGGATGGGGCTACCCAGTGGATCCTAGTGTGCTTCCCAGTGAGTATACAACTGAAGGTCATGATTGCCATTTTCTCTGAATCTATCAATAGGTTGTTATTCCTGTAATAGTCATGTAACTATTGTATCTGTGAGTATATTGTGCCTGAAAGATGATATTATAGTTTGTAGGACTTGTAGCTGGTTAAGATCATTGATGCCTTTTCTCTCTAAGCAGACTTTTAGCATCTCTTGATTTCTCCATGTCGTATAATCAACACGTGGTGGCTTCAGCATTAGGGTCTTAACATCTCTTGTTGGTAGTCAACCATGAGCAATAACAAGGCACTCTGTTGTTTTCTGAATCTCCTTGACCAACACATCATAAGCAGTTATCCCATTACTAGCACTGAGTTTTTGTTTAGTAACCCATAGTATTAGTAAACTGAGTCACTTGGGATGATGGAAGAAAGAGCCACTCCAGGATGTAATCAGGCTCTGAGGCAGCAGGGAGGAACAGTCTCTGATGGACTGAACTCCTAAGCAGCTGTGCAGAAGAGTAAAACAAGTTTCTCATACTAAACTCAGATCTAATCTACATGTTTCTTGAAGGAACACCTTGTCCTTGCAATTTTAGTCTGTTTTGCGCACTGTTTGCATTACTCAATGTTACAAGACTTCCAGGCTTGCCAGGAATGTCTTGAGACTCAATTCATGCAAAGGGTGCAATGTTCCTCTAGAAAAACAACTCTATAAGTTACAATTGCCATTTTCTAAATGATTTCTTCAAGGTCTAAGTACTTCCAGAAAACAACCGTTCACTCTGTTGTTTTCCCTAAACTGGCCAGTATGAGTATCTTAAAGGTTGAAACAAATTAAATAGCTGAATGCATCAGAAAGTAATGCAAGAATCTTGGAATACACATTGATAAAGCAGAAAGAGGGAAAGGAGGGAAAGAAAGACCATAAAATGTTTTCTCAGGTGTTTTTAGGGATACCTACCACTGACAAAGCTCAAAAATCTACAATTTTCCTACTACTCAGAAACTGCTTGGGTGGGCAGCCATTCACACATGCCACGTGCTTCAATGGTTTGTGAGCATCATATGCAGGCTCATTCCTCTTTTTTCCATTTCCAGGTCTTCACTCCTAGGTTCATGTTCTCTCTGAAGTCACTGGAGCCTATTTTCTTGGTGGTTTTCTGCTTTTACACAAATTATCAAAGTTACTATTTATAGGTCTCTAAGTCTCTCTGGCTTAAATAACCTGTTCTAGTATTTCTGTGAATAGAACTCGTGGTGTTTTGTCTTGATCATTGTATTTGAGTTCTTGAATATCAGAATCTCTTAAGAAGTCATGTATTTCACCTCTGGGTCTTCTTCATGACAAATCTTGAAACTCCACTAATCTGTTTGTTTTATCAATCAACTTAAAAATGCTAAAACCAATAGTGACTACCTTATAGGTTACTGAGAGGGAATAAAACTATAATACAAACTTTGGTCCTCATGTTTACATATGGAAAACATGAATTCTATGATCCAATGACATGAGATTTTGGGGTGATGACTCACATTACCAAAAAGTCCAAGAATACTGAATGTACAAGCAAAGATGTCAGTTTTATATTTTTATAGTTTACTAGAGGTATTTCAGAGATAAAATGCTGCTAGATAGCTGTTGCTCCTCTGCACTGTAATGGGGAAAGAATTTAAGAAATAATTTGCAAATTCCCTATATTCTAGATCTTCATCAGCAAAAATGAAACAGGACCCTTCTCCATAGACGACTCATGGCATTAAAGTATATTACTTACTTAAGCATTTATTGTCTCTGACATAGATAAAGTATGATTTGTAAGTGATAGCATTGCTAAAAAATGCAAATTCATTTATGAGTCTTTGAGCACCCCACGTGAACTGATAATTCCACTACAGAGAGCCAGTTTCTAACATTCATCATTTCATTGTTGCAGATGTTTCTCATTTGGTATTGGAGAAGGAGCCTCCACCAGTTTAATCAAAGGCATTGCTCGGGTATCTGGGGGCACTGCAGAGTTTATCACAGGCAAGGACAGGATCCAGACCAAGGTGAGAGCAGGCCATGTGACCAGAGATACAAGTACAAAGTGACTGTGAGGCACTAAAGGATCCCTGCTGCAAAGGAGACACTATCATGAGTCTCAGGTCATACACTAATGATTCTACTTCATACTTCGTTAAAATGTTTGCAATCTAATCCAGAAAGGAGATAGATAAGAGGTAAAGAGGTAGTGACTTTTGTTTTCAAAATCTGAGAAAAAGTAGTTAAACACTTTTGCTGCTCTGTTTGAGACTGCAGTCTGTACTCTCAAAAGATCTTGTAGAAATTCTCCATGCAACAGAAAATACAAAAGACAAAGTGTGTGTGTGTGTGTGTGTGTGTGTGTGTGTGTGTGTGTGTGTGTGTATTAGGTTCAAAGGCATGATAAGTTCACACTCTTTTATTATACAAAATTGCAAGACATCTTAGATTGTATTTTTAAACTTCTCTTTCCCTGTTGTTACCATTTCTTTTCTACCTCACTTCTGTAGAGGTCTCTTTTCTTAAATATTTCCCTCTTTCAAATCTACACTTTTATATTTCCCAAGTGTAACTTTACACACAAGTTGAGAAGAAATTGCATTTCTCACTTAGCAACAGTAGTTAGACCTGACTTGCATTACATCCTTGGTCCTGGTAAAGGCTGAATGGATGACTGTCATTATTATATTTCTTATGTTTAATTCTGTCTCTTCTCTCCTCCAATAGGCTCTTGGGTCTCTGAAGTTTGCTCTAAACTGTTCAATGGATGACTTCTCTCTGAGCTGGGATTTGCCTCCTGGTCTGTTGGTTACCATGCTTTCTCCAGAGCAGACTGTCATCTTTAGGGGTCAGAGATTAATCATGTATGCCCAACTCACTGGGACTATGCCTGTAAGTACCTATTATTGTCCGTTCCTTTACTCAGTGAGACCCTGTATCAACAGTTTTATAACAGTGATGTTTCCTTGGGATTCAGCAAGATATGTCACTTGCCAGGCAGCCAGCCTCCTATCCTCTCTTTCATGCCGTGCTGTCTGATTCTTTGTGTGACCATTCACTAAGCTGGGGGGCTTCCCCAGTGCTCAACATTTTCCTGGTTGTGAGTCTGTTTTGTCACTCCTGCTCTCCTCTTATTTGTAGGAAGTGGAGTGCTCAGGAGAAGTGTGCCTCAAGTATACCCTCCAAGGCAGGAGTCTGGAAAACAGGGTGGCATTTCCCCTACAACCCAAGACAAATGCCAGGTAAAAATTCAGCTTTTCTTCTCCACCTCCACTCTGCCCCACATCTCTCTTCCCTTCCCTTCTTCTCCTTTACATCTCTTTTTCTCTGCCATATGAATGGTTTATCATTCATATTACTGACCTCAACTGTTTCCTTTAAGCTCTTCTCTTTCTCATTGCCTCATCAGAAGTCTTTTTCTCTGCATTCCCTTATGTATGTAATCACTAACTATTAAGAGTCTTGGGTACTTGATTTGCAGTTACTTTTCTTTAATTTTTGCAGTATTTTCTTTTAGCTTTGCCATTCATCGGTTGGCTGCAAAATCGTTGATTCAGACCAAGGACTTGGGTTCCCATGAGACTTCAAAAAGTGCAAAAGAGGATATATTGAACATCAGCATTCAATCTGGAGTCCTCAGCTCCTTAACAGCTTTCATTGCCATAAACAAGGAGCTCAACCAGCCAGTGCAAGGGCCATTGACTCATAGGGATATTCCAAGGCCAGTTACTTATACATCACCTTGTGCATATAAAGTTAAAACTCGTAAGTTTATCCCAATTCCAACTTATGTATAATGAGTCTCAGATATCCAAGCACTTCCTGTAAACAATGAGAAGTTTCAGAATTTTGTAAATTTAAATTCTTAATTTTCCTCTTCTTTCCACACCTGGGGTTTATGGCTTGCTTTAAACTTTGTATAGAAGTTGATTGTGTCCAACTAGTACAGAGATTCATTATAGAAATACAGAGTGACACCAGGACATATTACAATGCAGAAGCATCCATAGACATTGAATAATTAAATCACTTAATTTGAATCTGTCTTCTGTTCCTGATGGCGAGTCAATGGCCAAATAGATAACAGATGACTAGATTGCATCTGATAATTGTAGAAGAGTATATTTAAAGAAATGGTGGATATTTGAAAGAGTCATAGAGGATTTTGGGGAAATGAAAATAAAAACAGCATCATTTCTGTGGGATGGCTGAGGGTCCAGTTGCATTTGGTGCCTTTTTTCAGTAGTAACTGATTAGAGTCTTGGGTTTTGTGAATCATTTGCCTCATGGGTCAGGAACTTTACCTTAAGAATGAAGTGGATAGGGTGCTGAATTGATTTCTAGTGTAATACTTTTTCATCTTGATGGTTAGAAATTATGGATATAGGATTCAAGGTACTGATAAGGGTGCTAATTTGTTTGATTAAAATTTAGGTTGAATGGTAAAGAAAAGATTAAAGGATGGTGACATGCAGGATAAAATAGAAGATTTGGGAAGGCGCAAGTCAGGTCAAAGGCCATTTAAAAAAAAAAAAAACATGAAACCCTAAGTTAAAACACTAGAAATACGGGGGTTGTATTTTAAATGTAAGTTATTTGTGCCAAATCAAACGATTTTTTATGATACTAATGATTTGAGGGCATGGGAGGGATGTGTTAGAGCCATAGTCACTGGATCTGAGGAAGGTAAGACCTTTGCATTAAGATGTTGCATGGTCTACTTACATGGATGGTGAAAATTCTCAAATTGTGGAAGAGCTTGGAGTCCACTGGGAGCTGTGGTGTGGCTTTTGGGTACTTTGGGAAGCAACATTGTTGATAAGATCCTGACCCATCCCAATTGATGACCTAGGGCTGGAGAGATGGCTCAGCTGTTAAAGACTAGGCTCACAACTGAAAATGATCTTTTGAATTAAGGAGTATCTGGAAGAACCATGTGTATTGAAGATGAGAGGCAGCTGTGATTACTCAGCACATGTCAGGGGTTCTAGAAGACTGACTAGAAAGTAGAAAGAGGGTTCAGAGGGTGAGTGTCTGCATTGGAGAGGGCCACACTGGAAAATGGCACAACATGGTTAGTGAGGGAAGCTGATATGAATGTGAATGTTGAGGTCTTCAATCCTCACAATTTTAAATTTTTGCTTGTTGCAGTGCATGAAGCTTGCTGAAGTATCCACTGTACATTTATGTTTTTCAGGTCACAAGCCACCCGTATGCGCAAAAGTTGGTGAGCATCCCTGGAGGGCTATGGAGAAATACTCTATAGTCTAAGGGAGTTTCCTTCTAGTAAAAGTTCTCTCAACAATGTTTGTTTATCACAGATGTTATACCTTTTGGATTCATATGTTCAAGTCCTAGTAGGAGAAATGTAGAATCCTTAAAAGAGATGAAAAAGTCACCTTCTTCCACCAAGAAACCCAACCTGAAAAATGACCACAAAGGTGAAGTGGGCCTCAGAATGTGTATCTGACTTATGGTAGCCATAAACTAACCTTCCATGCTCTTCATCTTAGACCTTTCTCTACCTATGGAGTGACTTACTTGAGGCAGCAGGCAGGATGTCAGATTTGACATCACTGTGTATTTGCTGAAACATGTCTAGCTTCACTAATCTAGAAGACAGTACTTGGTACCTTCTGACCTACTGTAATTGAGTAGTCTCTAGTTCTTTGAGTCCCCTTGGCAATCTCTGTCTACACAGTCCACCTGTCATCAGGGCTTGACCCCAACATACTCTGCTGCTGTTGTGTTCAGAACCCAGAGCAAATGGTCACCAATCATAGACTATAAATAGTCAGTGGACATCCTGCAGAACTTTCACGAAAGCCTCCTATTTCAGGAGACTGTCTCAGGTGAGCTGTGATCCCAGGGACTCCATAATTCCCAATGCCATCTCTCTTTCATTTTTTTCCATAAAGGTTTTGGAGAGAATGTTTTTGTGCAGCTGGTTTCCCTCCAAAAGGCAAATGGCTCCTGGGAGCTGCATGAGGATTTTGCCAAGATCCTGGGCACTAATTTGGAAGACATCATGGCTGCAAACCCTGCCAAGGTGAGATGCAAAGTAGAACAAAAGAAAGAGTGTACTTCATGATGCTAGGAACACAATTAGTGTAGAAATGAACCAAGACAGAGCTAATAAATGAGAATATAGGTAATGCAAAGGTGAAATTAGCTTGTAATATATAGAAGATGAATTTCTACTTCAGATGGACCCTAAAGAACATGGATTTAATGGCCTAGCTACAGGAAGGCATGAACAGAATCCTGGATATCAAAGCAAAAGTAAATGATCTTCTGTCTTAATCATATTCCCAAAGACATAGTTATCAAAATAAACATTTTAATCTTCACATTGTACCAGACAGATTTTAAACATTTACTATTAATATACTTATTTTCCTCTCATTTCAGTTAATTAGGGCAGGTTCTATTTATATAGCTATGTAGAGATAAGAAACCAAACATTAAGAAACTGAACTCTCTCAGAACCAGTAAGTGCAAAATTACATTCAGTGCAAGGATGCCCTGACTTCAGAGACTGCAAAAACAGTTCTAATATTCATATATTTGTGTTCTCAAATAGGCTGGCTAGAGTACACCTTCTTCAGAATTTTAAGACAACATTCTGGATCTTGAAATACTATTTGAAAAACAAATATCTTCAATAAAAGACAAATGCAAAACAATGAGAACAAATGTAATTCTGAGTTATTAAAATGTGAAACAAAATTAAATGAACTTCACATATCTATAGTTATATTACTTCTACTCCATCTTCTAGTCACTCCTGGCTATTGAGCTTATGAAATATGGTTAATACAAATGAAATTTAATTTTTAATAAATAGCTTTATCTATTCTGTAAAATTGAAACTGACTTAAATATTTAGAGTAAAAATATTCCCATTGCTTGTCAAAATGATGTCTGTTTTAATATTTTAAAAAATCTGCTACTAGTTAGAAAAGCAGATCACCATGAGAACTCAACTCTGGCATACTGCAGACCATGAACTCAATTCAGTACAAATATATAGTAAAGAGAATCAATGTCACATGTTGTTATCTGAAGTTCAATTGAAATTTGAAAAATTTAAAATGATTTTTATTTTTATTATTACTATTTTACATCTTGACCACAGTTTCTCCTCTATACTTTCATCCAAATTCCTCCCCCCATCTCCCCTTTGGCCTCTCCATCTGCTCCTCCTCAGTTTCTATTCAGAGAATGGCAGGCCAATCATGGATATCAACCAAACATGGCATATTAAGTTGCAATAAGACTTAGGCACTTCCCCTCCTGTTAAGATTGGACAAGACAACTCAATATGAGAAATAGGGTCCTAAAATATGGCAAAGAGTCAGAGACAGACCCTGCTCCCATTGGTAGTAGTGGCACAAAAAGACAAAGCTACACAATTGTCACATATATGTAGACGACCTAGATCAGTCCCATACAGGATCTCTGGTTGTTGGTTCAGTCTCTGTGAGCTCCTATGATTCCAGGTTAGTTGATTCTGTGGATTTGACTCCTTTGGCTCCTAAAATCATCCCTTCCCTTTCAGTAGGATTCCCCAAGCTCTGCCTAATGTTTGGCTGTGGGTCTCTGCACCTGTTTCCATCAGTTGCTGGATGAAGCATCTCTGGTGACAATTGGGCTTGGCACCACTCTGTGGACATTACAGAATATCATTGGGCATCATTACATTGCCTTTTTTTCTAGTCATGTTTGGTTTTAGCCTAGGTCTCTGGGCTATGCTGACTCTAGGTCCTCACACTCCAGGAAGTGTCAGGGGTGGGCTCACTCTCATGGCATGGGGCTCAGGCCAGAACAATCATTATTTGGTCACTCCCATGATTTCTGTGCCACCTTTTCCCTAGCACATCTTGTAGGCAGGACAAATTGTGGGTTGAAGGTTATGTGGCTGAGTTGATGTCCCAATCCCTCCACTGGAAGTCTTGCCTGGTCAGGTTCCATATCCCCTATTGCTAGATAGAATGACCCTTGTAGATTCCTGGGAGTTTCCCTTATACCAGGTTTTGACCTGACCCCAATTGCCCCCTTCCAGTAATCTCAGCCAGTTCTCTCTCCCTCTACCCCAAACCTGATCCCTCCTGTCCCTTCTGTTCCCATCCCCACCTGCTGCAAGTCCAGTCATGAAATTTATTCTATTTCCTCTTCCCATGGAGATCCCAATGTCCTCCCTTAAGCCCTCCTTGTTACTTAGCTTCTCTGGGTCTGTGGTTTATAGCATGGTTATCTTTTACTTTATAGCTAATATCCATTTAAGAGTGAGTACATACCATGTTTGTCTTTCTGGGTCTGGGTTACCTCACTCAGGATGTTTTCTTTTTCTTGTTCCATCCATTTGCCTACAAATTTCTTGATGTGATTGTTTTTAACAGCTGAGTAATACTCCATTGTATAAATGTACTACATTTCCTTTATCCATTCTTTGGTTGAGAGATATATAGGTTGTTTCCAGTTTGGGGCTATTATGAGTGGTAGCCATGAGAAGTAGAAGAATGTTCCAGTGAGTATATATGCAACACAAGTTGGACTTGCTTATTTTCTTTTTTGGGGAGGGGGGATGTCACCAGGTTGGGAGATCAGTAATGGTAGAATTTCTAAGTGAGTGCAGTTGGGGTGCATTATGTGAAATTTCCAAATAATAAAAATATTATGTTGGAAAAGGAGTTACATTTTAAAAATGTAAAACTGAATTTTCATTCTGGTCCTGAGTAACATTCTTTTAAAGTCTTACTCCCTTGTTTTAAGTGTCCCTCTTATGAACCAGATTAAAGGAACTGGGAAAAATGACCTGTGATGAGACTGTGCAGAATAAACATGACACGTGATTGCAATTCTAAAATGTCATGAAGAACAGAGGTACCTTCCTGCCAACACACACACACACACACACACACACACACACACACACACACACACACACACACACACAGAGAGAGAGAGAGAGGGGGGGTTGGAGTGCAAGGGCATATTCTTAAAGAGGAATTTTTCATTTTCCCTCCAAGAGACAGTCAGTAGAAACCAATGGAAACTCATAGGTGGCAATTTTCTGTGCTGTGACTTAGGTCTTAGAAATATGAGTAGTGTCTAATAGCTGGCCTAATTCCAACATCAATCATTATTGGATGGCTAACTTTGAACAAATCTTTTCACTTTTATATTACTTGTGTTTATGTTTTCAAATGTGTTATTGGTTCTTCCTATGGCAGTTCTTTGGGGTTTTATGTTGTTTGTTTGTTTTTATTTATCTGGCATGTAAGGATACAAAGAAAAATAATGAATAGTATACCTTAAAAGAAATCAAATACACAATTACTTCTCTGAGTAGTCTAATTATCTACATACAGTGTAGTAGAATAATACATACAGAGTGTTTTATAGAATGTGATAGTGGTTACATTGGATTTATGACTTTAATCCTTTTCTAAGTGGTGAAGGAATATTGTCTTGAGGCTCTGTCAGTCTGTATGGTAAGGATGGGACAGGGAATTCCATGTAGCAGCAGATTAAAGAATGACAAGGAAGGAGTTAGGAAATCTCTCTGCTTCCTCTTGAGTGGCTTCCTGCTGTGCTTGTTTTGCAGGATGGGGACCCCTCAGCCTGGGCCACAGTGCTGGCTGTGCTCTGGCTGCATGCCAATGGCAAAGACTTGAAGTGTGAGTGGGAACTTCTGGAAAGGAAGGCTGTAGCCTGGCTCCATGCCCATGCAGGTAGGCACACAGCCTCCCCTCCCTCTCTCCTTCCCAGGTTTGTTTCAGAGCTATGCCTGTAAGAGTACCAGAGGGTGAGTACTAGAAAGTCCCCATAGTTACCCCTATCATGGTATCTCAGAGCATTTTCTGTCTTCTCAGCTAATCCTTCATCTTCAGGATTAGGATGAAATATGTAGTTGGTGGTTGGGACAAGCTGATCAGAGGGAAGGAACATAGATGTGGATGCTTAGCTAAGTAAGGCTAACCCTAGACATGTAGCCAGTACTCTTGGATGTTTATTGTATCCTTATTGCTGGGTTCCTGTGGACAGAAAAGAGTAGCTGAGAATCAGAACAATAAAGGGGGGAGAAGCTAGGGTACAGAAAGAAGCTAAATCATGGCTGAAGGGATTGAGAGTAATAATTGAGGAATATAAAGCAAAAATCTCTCTCTCATCCTCTGTCCCACAGTTCTGACTCTTGTTTCTTGTCCTCACAGGCTCCTTCATCCCCATGCTTGTTCAAGCTGCCAATAATATCCTGAAATTACCTGTGACTCCTGCTGTCTTTGGCCTCTGAGGATGCCACCCATGAAGCAAGAATGTTTCCTGGCTACCTCAAAGTCCCTCTCTTTCTCCTTGGCTGAGATATCTTTCAGGTTCTATCTTTACCTTTTTCTTTCTTGTCATAACAATAAAGGACATCCCCATAACCTTGCTTATCTATTCTAGTCCCTTTGGATCTGATCTTCAGTCCCCATCATTTCATCTGTGAGAAGTTAACATGATCACCTAGTATGTTTTCTTCATTGCAACTTTTATTTTATTTATATGAAGAATGACACTTGTAGTTTTCCAGAAAAATTACAATAAAATAAGTGGCATGGTATCTCAAGTAAGCACTGTAATAAGCCTGTAATAATCTGCATTATCATTATCTACTCTGTTTTGTTTTTCCATGATGTTCAGGACCGTAGTAGTATGGTTTATGTTCAAAAGATCAGGAATTGGATGGAAGTTTAAAATCAGCATCAATATAACAAAGAGAGAGACAAAAACCATGCATTGACCTTTTCAGAACTGCTATAGAGGTCTTGGATTGATTCCAATTATATTTGTGACTATATTACATATCTTTATTTCCATTTCCTAAGTACCTTGTTTTAACTAATATTAGGATCTTAGTGTTTCTACTTAATCTCTAAACATCTTGTGAGATGGCTGCAAGTCCTCAGACCTAGCCTGTGCTGTGAGCTTCCTAGGCAGGCTCAACACAATTGTTAGACAAGAATAGCTATGATTAAAATAATCTTGTCAATCACTATTCTTTCTTTTTTTTGTTTCTGTGCCTGTGAAAAAATACCTGGAAAATAACTCAAGGGAAAAAAAGATTTTGGATGGATGATGACCCAGTGGATGAACTGCCTGTGTAAAACCCTGAGAACCTGAGCTTGGATCTTCAGAGTCTATATAATAAAAAGTATATGGGAGAGCTGCCTCTAATCCTGGCATTTACAGGCACAGACCATGCCAGGAGCTCACTGGCCAGCCCATGTAGACAATGGGTGAACTGCAAGCTTAGTGAAAACTATCTCCCAAATAAGTTGGAAGTAATAGAGGGAGACCCCAGTTCTTTTCTGAGTAATTATCTATGATAGCTGTACTGTAGATTCCAAATGAGTGAGTTTAGTATGTCTTCAACAGGAGAAAGTGAAAGAACTGCTAGCAGACAGTAGGTAGACAGCAAAATATCATAAAATCTGGAACTTATAACATCCTTTAGAAGTGACTAGGCAAGCCTAGTAGAGGCAGCCTACTGGAGTTCCTAATCTAGAGTTCTATGCAGCTCGCAGTATTCCCCTGGGTGAGGCTGCTAAGTAAAAGACCAAATTCAAAGTATCAGATAGACGGAAAAACATCAACTTGGATATTTACAACATCTGACAGAAATGATTAGAGAGAACATACTGAAAGCCATCCAGGAGTTCCTGATCCAGAGGCCCCCAGCAGACTGTCTTTATAAAAGATCTTCCAGTGTCTCCTTTCCCCGAGAGCATTTTTATATCATGGGATAAGAAATAGTAACCATGGTAGAAATGATTTATGTTGTAGCTGTTCTCAGATGCCCGTTTTTTTTAGTACCCTTGGCTATTTGCTGTTCTTCCTCTTTGTCTCAGCTGCTGGGGACTAGACTGCTCTTTGACAAGGAGCCTTGAAGGATGGAAGGTAAACAGTGTCAACTGTGAGACAAGGGCAATCCATCTTGTTCTTAGATTATAGTTTCAGCAAGTACAAACAACACTTGGCAATTCACCAATGAAATTTATATTATAATACCCAATGTTCACTTTTGACACATAAACATGCACCCCCCCACACACACACCAAAAGAAAAAGAAAAGACTGGGTGAATTTAATCATAGGTTTCAGGCACAGATCAGAATATTTGGTACTGGCTGAGATTTCTAGGTTCTTCTGCTATTAATCTAGGGGCTTCCCCTGTCTTGGATGTGCCACAAAACTCTCTATCTAGTTCGTCTATTAGGGAAAGAAGTAGTTTCAAATTTTCTGTAGAGGGACTTGCCAGAGATCCTTGCATCACAAAGAACTTAATTTGAAACTGCCATATAATATATAAGATAAAGTTTGAGTGAAGATATGAGCTCTAAACCAAAGAAACATGATGATAGTAATAAATGACTCCCTGACAAACAAAGGGTAAGAACGAGTAAATTAATGATGATGTTTGTTCCAGGAGATTCCATGTTACATAGCTTGAGTGCAAAACATAACCCTCCACATATGATGATTCAATCAACCCTAGTTAAATTCAGTGGGTTACACACAAAAATGTGGCATAAAAATTAAGAAGAAGGGGACTGTTGGGAAGAAGAGTTTCAGCAAGAGAGAAAGGGGTTAGAATGGGAGAAAGTGAAAATGACCAAAATCATTATGTGCTGTATTAAATTGTCATAGAATAACGAAGAATATAGCAATATACAAGTGAATAATTCTGAGGTAAAATTCAATGATGGAATAGTATGAGATTGTAACCACTAAGTAGCAAGAAATGTCCCCTCAAAAGAAACAAGGAGCACAAAATATAACCTCTGGCAGCTTAAACAATGGAATTTATCTTTGTGTTACATTTGGCTTGGCTGTGTTTGTCTAGTGTGCTTGTTCGTAGTCCACATATAGAATTTTGTAGGAAGGTCGGTAAACTGAGTCATTGTGTCATTCTTCCTCCCTTTCTCAAGTCTAGTCTAGTTTTTGCTTTTTGAGGTTGTTATTGATCAGTACTATTTCAGATGATTATATTCTTTGGATCTTCATTCCTGCTGGTGCCTGAGGCCAGGCTAATGCCCATAACTGAACTGTGTCTCGTTTACTCTAAGGTCAGTTGTGGCTGTCTAGTGTTACTCACTCTACTTCTACAAGTTAGGTCATCAATGGGATGGGTCAGGGTCTTGTCAACAATGTAACTTCCCTTGGAAGCACTGAAGATATTTCCCTCTATAGTCACCCTTTACTCCTTTTAGAAATTTACCCTGAGTAATGTCCAAACTCTGGGGTATATATGTCCTCTCTGATCTAGAGAACCGGTGACTTCTCAAAGTTTCAGTGGACTTTTGAGTATGTCTCATCTTTCCCTGGAATGTAGCTGGCATAGGAACAACTTCCAGAACATTGGCTATCACAGTGGACTCTCATTGGCTTTGGCCACCACATATGATTTTTGAATATCCAGAAAGTCAGATACACTAGAATTGAATAATAAAGAGTGGTTTAAAATTTAGCAGTTGTTTAACACTTAGCTGAAACTTAGCAAGGACAAATTATTAGTTGATCCTTGACTCTGTCAAAACTAAGTTTCCTAACTGGAAACTGAGTGGAGACTTTAAGCAATTAATTTGATAAATAGAAAAATCTTTGCTCTTTAAGCAGATAAGAAGTAATAAACATACTATTTTTAAGTTTTAACCACCACAATCAGTTTTGTGACATACTTTAATGTTTTGGTTGTATCTTAATTTCTATTTTGGGGCAAACTTTTGCCATAGAAGAAAATCTCAGTATAAAATCCTTTCTAAAATTTATAATTAGGATTAAGGTAGTCACTAATCTGATTAAAGTGGAATACCTGTTCACACATCCTTTCCACTATTGCTAGGAGTCTTAGCTAGTGTCATCCCTGTGGATTTCTGGGAATTTTTCTAGCACCAGATTTCTCTGTAACCCCATAATGACTCCCTCTATCAAGATATCTTTTTGATTGCTCTCTGTCCGTCCTCCATCTCAGTCTTCTTGATCCTTCATGTTCCCATCCTCAATCCCCTCTCTTCTACCCTTCCTCACAGTTTACCCAGGAGATCTTAACATTTTTTTCATTCCTGGGGCCATCCTTGTGTGTCCCTCTTAGGGTCCCTCTTTTGTCTAGTTTCTCTGGGATTGTGGAATGAAGCCTGGCTATCCTTTGTTTTATGTCCAATATTCACTCATGAGTGAGGACATACCATGTTTGTCTTTCCTGGTTCTGTGTTATCTTACTCAAGATGGTTTGTTTCCAGTTCCATCCATTTGCCTGCAAATTTCAAGATTTCAAGGTCATTGATTTTACCACTGAGTAGTACTCCATTGTGTAAATATACCACATTTTCTTTATCCAGTCTTCAGTTGAGGGACATCTAGGTTGCTTCCAGGTTCTGGCTATTACAAATAATGCTGCTATGAACATAGGTGAACAAATGTCCTTGTGGTATGATTGTACATACTGTGGTATTGCTGGGTCTTGAGGTAGACTGATTCCAAATTTTCTGAGAAACCACCATACTGATTTCCAAAGTGACTGTCCAAGTTTAAACTTCCACCAACAATGAAGGTATGTTCCCCTTATCCCTATCCCCTCCCACATAAGCTGTCATGAGTGTTTTTCTTCTTATCCATTCTGATGAGTGTAAGATGGTATCTTGGAATCATTTGGCTTTGCATTTCTCTGATGACTAAGGATGTTGAACAATCTATTACATGTCTTTTGGCCACTTGAGTTTCTTCTGTTGAGAATTCTCTGTTTATATTGGTACCCCATTTTTAAATTGGATTATTTGTTATCTTGTTGTCTAGATTTCCCTTGCTCTTTAACATTTGACATGTGTGGGTAATTTTTAAAATGATGAATAAATTATGTACCCGAGTCTTCATAATACAAAAGGCAGCCAAATGTAGGGACAGCATTTCAGATGAACTAATAGCATAAAAATTGAAGCATTTTCTACTGTGCAAATAATACTGAAAGATGTCTCCCATTTTGGAACATCTGTTTACCATAAAGCCATCACCACAATTTCATATTAGGATGATGACTAGAGTTGCCAAATTAATTGCTCCCTCAGAGATATTTCTGGACTCCAAGCAGGGCTTAAGAGGTTCTTCAAAACGCTCTAAGCTAGAAATCCAGGGAGAGAGTGTTCTGATATTGATTACATAGGTCTCATGAGACATGATTCCATAAGTAGGCATGGAAGCTCCTTGACTGGAGCTCAGTGTTCTGATTATAAAAGGAAATTCAAGTTCTAGCTATTACACTTTGGAAAACTGGAGTCCCATTTCCATGTCCACAGAGCAAGTATTTGAACTTTTTTCAAGGTCTGACTATCAGCCTTTGCTTCTCACACTAAGAGGTAACACACAGGACTTCCTGATTCTTGGGAATGCATTTTCCTGAAATCTATAAGAAAATCCAATGAGCCTGTGGAATCAGAGAACATCATGGTATCAGAGCATGAACAAAGACAAGTAACTCTGAAGGTCATTTTTTTAGCCATGGGAGGATGTGGAAGGCTCACTGGAATTGAGGCTATTCAGAAAAGAATAACATTTGTGAAAATGTGTCTTTAGTCCTTTCCTGAGAATGTTACTGTGTCTCTCTTTACATTCTAAATTTTTCTTAGTGGAATGTGTTGACCCATGCTAGCCTGGCCCCTATCTTTAGTGATGTTATTTTAGTAGCTCTGGTCTCAGCCTGTCTAGAATCATTATGAGAGATGCAACTGTATACATCAAAAGTCCCTGGGTTGGAGCTGATATCAAGACAGAATATGTGAAAGGAAGAAAATGTATATTGTGTGATTTCTAAAATGAAATAAATTTCAATTAAAATCTCAAATTAAGATTGAAAATGAGAAATGCGAAGATGGCTTAGCCAGTAAAGGTGCCTGTCTGATCACCTAAATTTAATTGCTGTAAACAATAAAGTGGAGAAAGAGAGATGACTCCCAAAAATTGTCTTTTGGCCAGCACAAAGGCACCATGGCATGTGCATGGATATGGAAATACACACACACACACACACACACACACACACACACACACACACACACACACACACCAAATTTACAAACAAAAATTGCCTTGGGGGAGAAAGAAGTCCTCTAGGAAGGGCTTAATTTCCCAGCAATGCAAGAGGCTTTCATAGGAAGGAGACTCTAAGTGGGAACAGATCTTACTGGAAGATTATAAGCACAAACATGGTAGAAAACAAGAAAAGAGTTTTCTTGGTGTGCATAAATGTCAACTTCCTATCTGCAGATCTGATTTACAATAAAAATAACAACTATGGGTAAATATTTTTTAAATGAAGTTTTATGAATGACTCACCAGTGCTTGAAACACAGTGAGTATCCACCTGATTGTATGTGCCTGTGTGTGCAATGAACATTGTTGTTATTGTCATTACTAATGGAGTAGTGAGTGGAAAGTTTCTTAGTCTCCTAAGGTGACTACTCTACTTTAGACTTACATAACCCACTCACTTAAATACGTTCCTTGTCTTTATTTAACCGAGTCGAATGTATTGTCCATCTCAACAGTATAGCTTAACTTTTATAAGTGCCTTGCTTTTACCCTTACTTTGGTCAATGATTGAGTTGCCCTAATTCCATTTAGAGCAGATAAAGGCCAAGGAGAACCAACACAGAGGTTCTAGTAGAGCTGAGGATCTCTCTCAACCCTCAAGTCCACAGTGATGTAATCTAAAGAGGATGTGATGTAAGTCCACTTCATCATTTTATATATTAAAAATAAGGAATGATTATAGAGGCAGAAATAGTCTTCATCAGGAAAGAACACAGCAATAGGTTTTCTAATACAAAATAATCAGCTCTGAAAAAACATACAAGTAACATTATAAAGACTGAACAGTTTATCTTTAGGAAATATATATGCATATACATATATGCATGTAACAACAATAAAAAGATGCTAATAATTTGAATTGGAGCAAGGAGCAGTGTGTGGAAAGGTTTTGGAGCGGGAAAAGGGAAGGGGAAATTATGTAATTATATTATAATCTTAAAAAATAAAATAAAAAATAAAAAATATTGTTAACAGTGGCATCACTGGCTACCAAGCTTGACCTTTGGATGAAATGAATATGGAGTAAGACACAAAAAATATCCCATATGCTCTATCAAATTATCCTCTGATGGATAGCAATTCAGTAATTTTCATTTAAAAATTGATAAGGATTTGGACATAATGATGTTTTCCTTTAATCTCAGCATCCAAGAGACAAGAGCAGAAGGATCTCTGTGAGTCCTAAACTAAACTGATTTACTTAAGAGTCAGGCCACCCAGGGCTACATAGTGAGATCCTGAATTGCCAGTGAGTTGATACATATTGTGTCTGATACATAATAGCTATACAAAAAATTGATTAAATAAATTAATAATTTAGTAATGTGGGTGCCTCAGGATTCTCTTTGTATTTATAGTTTATACATATTAAATAGAACTATGAGCTTTTATATTTGAATTTATCAATACCATTAAATTGTTATTTCACTGGAATCTTGTTTGGAATTGCTTTATTTTTCTTGAAAAAACAAAGACCCAAGTTAGTAGAAAAAATGTTTGCAAATAAGTATAGAAAACCAGTGCTAACAGAAGACACTGAAGAACTAAATTGTGTCCCATCAGGGACATAGAGTCCCTTTCACAAGTTCTTGTTTCATTGACAAAAGAATATAGGAGTGGACTATATTCTGAGCATATCTTGATAACTTTAAGACCATGTATGAGAGAGACAGAGTGAGACCCAGAGAGAGAGAGAGAGAGAGAGAGAGAGAGAGAGAGAGAGAGAGAGAGAGACAGAGACAGAGACAGAGAGAGAAAGAAAGAGAGAGTCAGTATTGGGGACAAGGGAATCAAAAAGGGGTTAATAAAAATTCCACTTTGTATTAAAGAAGAATTAAATATTGCTTTCTGCCCAGGGTGGCATGGACCTTGGTCAGGAAAGCAGTACTCATTATTTTGGGTTACCTGCGAGAAGTATTTCACATTAATATTCTCTGGTTTGAGTTTGTAGTTATCCTTGAGCTAGTTTGTGTGGCCCAGAAGTCAGGAATTATATAAGATAGAAAGGAATGACTATATTTATTGTTGTCAGTTTATCCTTTATCTGTTATCTTTGTGTCAGGAAAGAATAGCTATTTACATGTTCTTCTATCTGTTTTATGCTTTAGATTGTGGCCAGTGTACAGACCTTGCCATAGGCTCATCTATAACTTTGCAATAAGTTGTAAGCCACATATGGATAACTAATTCTTATTCAAAGCCCAATACATGAAAAGGGGTTACAAGCTTCTTGGGAATTTTTCAGTGTTGTGTCTAAAATCCCTTTCCTTTTGAATTTTGTAACTCTGATCTCTTTAATGGAGATCAACAATGAATAAATGAAAGCAAGTACTCTGGTGGTGAGGTTGGGGTTATCTATAGTCCATATGTCATCCTCAGGTATGTCACATTTCTTGTTATCATCGGTATTCCTACTGACCTTCAAAACAAGAGAGATCATGCCTCAGAGGCTGTCCCCTTACCTGGTGTATATACATGGCAGGTGCCATGCTCAACATTTGTAAAGAGATTTTCTGACCACCAAGCATGCCATTTGTGAAGGACACTATATACCACAGTGTTACAGAGCACTGATAATGCTAATTGTCTTAGACACAGTTGATGTATTGATGATCATATGCCTGAGAAGATGGTTGGGAGGCATTGTCAAGAAAGGTCCTTTCATCCCATTTATTTTTCCTAGCATTACTAGAAGTTGTGGCTTCATAAAGTTAAGGGAGACCTTATATTAGAGTTTAGTAATAGTTTTGCTGGCAACTTTCAGACCGTTTATAAACTTTATTGTCATATAAGAACACAATGATACTGACATTATTGGTGTTAAACTGTGTATGTCTTATATTTTGTAGATGACTATGAAGCACATTGTGTCAATTATCTCAATATAGCTAAAAAGAATCAAAGTCAGGATTAAATGTCCTGGTTTCTCGTACATTATTTTCTTATTGCTTTTTTAGAGGATAATGAATAGTGACAGCAGTTTACTTAAACATACCATCAAGATCCAGAAGACATGTTCTCAGAATACAAAAGCATACAAAGCAGTGTCTAATGGGAGAATATTGGACCAGGTCATTTAACTTGTGCTCTTGGAATAGAAGACAATCATTTATACCCATGAAGCATCTCTTCTAAAAGCTGGGTAGACCAACTCTCAAATATGAATTTATAGTAACTGGTACTTTTATAGAATTCTTGTTTTTGCACATCAGTAGAAAGCAATTTGCTACTTCTCAAAGCATGCTCAAAGCTCTCATTAGAAACAACTTCTTAATTGATATTGATGACTGGACTGCTGACTTTTAATCTTTGCAAGGTCAAACATTCTCAAAGCTATGAAGAACCTTTCAGTAGTGACTCAGTTTGTCCTGCTTGGCATCCCGCACACAGAGGGTCTGGAGACCATGCTCTTTGTCCTGTTTTTGTCTTTCTACATCTTCACCCTGGTGGGGAACCTGCTCATACTCCTTGTAATTGTCTCCTCCACTCAGCTTCACACTCCCATGTACTTCTTCCTGTGCCAGCTGTCCGTGTGTGATATATTTTTCCCTTCGGTGAGTTCTCCCAAGATGCTGTTCTACCTCTCAGGAAATAGCAGAGCCATCTCCTATGCAGGTTGTGTGTCCCAGCTCTTCTTCTACCATTTCCTGGGTGGTACTGAGTGTTTCTTATACACAGTGATGGCCTATGACCGCTTTGTTGCCATATGCTACCCTCTACGCTATTCAATCATCATGAGACATAGAGTATGTGCTTTGCTGGCTATGGGAACATCAGTTTTTGGCTGTATTCATTCAACATTTCTAACTACTCTCACATTCCAGTTACCCTACTGTGGCCCCAATATGGTGGACTATTATTTCTGTGATATCCCTGTGGTGATGAATTTGGCATGTGCAGACACGTCAGCCCTGGAGATGGTGGGATTCATCAATGTGGGTCTCGTGCCCCTTATTTGCTTCTTCTTCATTCTCACATCTTACAGCTTTATAGTTCACTCCATCCTACAGATTCGCTCCACTGAGGGTCGACACAGAGCCTTCTCGACCTGCAGTGCCCATCTCACTGCCATCTTGATCTTTTACATGCCAGTGATTTTCATTTATTTGAGGCCAACACCAAGCCCTTGGCTGGATGCAACTGTTCAGGTCCTGAACAATCTGGTCACCCCTATGCTTAATCCATTGATCTATAGCCTCCGGAATAAGGAAGTAAAATCATCACTGTGGACTGCCCTACGTCCACTGTGCTTCCTATCTGAACAGTTGTAAAGAACTATCAGTCGGACATATTTAGGTACCCTTCACCTTAATGGAGTAGATTCAGTGAATACTTAAAACTACTGTGTATTTGAGAACATGGATATTACTATTTTAAATTTATATGATTACAGACTAAGATACAAAGAATTGGCATCTAGAGAGCAAGTGGTGAATGGAACCTCTATGGCCAGATGTCTGACTCAGACCTATGTGTATTCTCAGATGAACATTGCAGTCAGGGGAGAGTGGAGCAGTCCTCCTATAGGCAGAGCAACGTGAGCCTGCTGCTTGTCCACAACTCTTTTCATCCTGCTTTCTTTTCATTTTATTTTTCCACTGATGTCAAACCCAGTGTTTCTTAGCCCTTATTTTTATTGTCCTATCTCATGCCTCTTTTTTTTCTTCTTCCTGGTGTTTTTTCATATTTTATGGAATGATAGTTCCATAAAATATCTGCATTAGCTATGCAATCAATTTAGTCACTTAAAGACTACTGAAGTTGACCTGAACAAGGGAGAGCACATCGACCTCAGATGCTGTCCGGGAGGCCAGTACAAGACTGATCCAGACCCCTGAACATGGATGTCAATAAGGAGGCCTCTGCACTCCAGGGAGCCTCTGGTGGTGGATTAGTATTTTTCCCTGGTGCAAGAAGGGACTTTGAGAGTCCATCCCACGTGAAAGGGTGGTCTCTGACCCTAGACACATGGGGAAGGGCCCAGGACCAGCATAGGAAGACTTGGTGGACTTTGCAGAGCCCCAGTTGAGGGCCCTACCCTGCCTGGGGAGTGGTGGGTGGATGGGGTGGGGGGTAGACTGGGGGTGGGGAAGGAGGGTTGGGGGTGAGGGGAGGGAGAGGGAGAAGGGACTTGAAATAAGCTCGTTCCCTAACTAGAACTAATAAAATAAAAAAGAAAAAGACTACTGAAGTTTGAGAAAAATGACCTTAATTTTTTCAAAGATTCTGTGTCATTGACCCAAAATGATATTGCATAAAAAACAGGCCTTGAGGAGCTGACTTTAGTTTGCCTTCCAGCATTTTTTAAAATTTTGTTTTCACCTAAAATGAACTACAAATGAGAGACCTGATATTAAATTTTAGAAGATATTATTTTCGTGACTGAATTTATTAACAACTTGAATATAGGCAGTGGGAATAGAGCAGCTGTGTTGTTCATCCTAACATTGGCTAAGAAAGGAGAAGAATATGGGGAAGTAGATAACAGAAGACAAAGGAACACAGAGAGACAGTTATCTTCTGCATGCTCCTGTCAGAAGCAGAGCATAATCACAGAACCTACTACACTAATCCAGCAATCTTATCTTATTGAAGACCCTGAAACAACTTTGGCAAGAGCTCCTGAAAAGTAGAATAGTTTTTGCCTGGTCACTAATTTTAAGCTCCTTAACACTCTTTCAAATGAACAAGAGCCTAAAGGGCTTTCTGGAAATATATTATTTGTTTAGTCCACATCAAGCCATCCTCACAACTCTGAGGATCTGATCTTCCATTTCTCCAGTGTTTAGCCTGTAGCTGCCCACACAACCACAACAATCTATGACACAAGGGAAGGAGCTCTGCCTTGCCTCAACTTGATGTGCCATGCTTTGTTCAAGCCCATGGGAGGCCTACCCCTTACTGACTGGAGATAACGGTGGAGTGATGGGGAGTGTGTAGATGGGAAGTGGCATGGGAATGGGAAGAGAGGAGTGAGACTAACTTGCTGCCTCAGAGGAAGGAAGAAAAACTGCTGTCAGTATGGAAAAATAAGTGAAAAATAAAAAAAAGGAAAAGATGGGGTCCTGCTCCTTTAAAAAGAAACTCAGGCACATGACAATTGCTGAGTAACTTTATGCTTAACTACACAAAGAAAGGATGAAGTCCTAGTGTCAGATAACTGTGGAAGAAACAAACCACTAAGGGAATCATTTGAATAGGCCTGCATAAATGCTGTGGCCAAAGATGAAGAAAGCATAAAGCATACAGTAGATTTTTCTCATCCTACCTAATTTCATACGCACCATACCACATCTTCCCTTGGTTTTATATCACTTCCTGTGCACAGAAAATATATTTGGGACAAATTATAAACCAAGAATTACTTGAGTGATAGAAATGCAAGGAATTCTTGTGACTGAAAATTGTGTCCCATCATGTCACTTTATGGCCTGCATTCATTCTAAGATACTAGGCAAGAAAGTCGTACAGGGAGGAGGGGAACGTTTTGAAGGGAAGAAACTGAGACCTAAGTTCTTGCCTATTAGAACTGAGCATCATTAAGACTTAAATGATAGATTTAAATGATTCTTTCTAAGACCTTTCTTAAAATCATCCTTTCTAAGACCATGCATGAGCACAAATCTGGAGATTACCAAAAGAAAAGAAAAAGCAGATAACTGCTGCAGAAAAACAAAGTATGAGCTTTGTAGGAAATAAACTGTTCAGAGCTGAGTTAGAGGGATCCCTTCAGTAAACTCAGAAGAAACAGTGAGGCCAAAGGAAAACTGGCTGAATGATGAGGGCAAAAGAATGAGCAATGTTTTGTGACCATAAATATGATGGCATCATGGTCCAGGAATGACAATGGGAGACTGCATGGCTTATGAAAAATCAATTTCAGGAAAAGGTCTTCACACTGCATGCCCTTATAGAAACTAGAGCCCAGAACTAGTTACTGGAACATCATCATCATCACTGTCCCCAGTGTGTAGAACATATGAAAACAACTTGTTATGTGACTGGAAGGGTCAGTCTGAATTTGCTATAGTTAGCATGTTTCTTTTGACAAAATTTCCTTTCTAAGCTGTATATTCTTGAATTTGTGAAATTTGTGAAAATTGTTCTACTAAGTTTTTAAATGATATGGTGGATCGAAGTTTATTTTAAATTATATCCATGTATGCTAATGTAAATAAAGAGCAAATTAAAATGTAAACCACAGAAAGGGCTCTTTTATTAGTTATAGAAATACAGGCTTTGCATTTGTCAAAATAATCCTAAGAAATAATGGTCCTCTTCCTCATGTGAGGAAATCATTCTCATACCTGCCACTTTGAGGGCCTGGACAGCCAAAGGCTAAATATGGTGAGAACAATAGAATACATCCTTTGATCTGGAAGAATAAAAGACAAAGGAAGAAAGTCTGTCAGAGTAGATGTGACAGTTTCTTGGAACTAGGTAAATCAGGGGGTCATACATATGACTCTGGTTATTTACAGGGTCAGTTACATGCAAAACACTGGATCTGAAGCATGAATGCATTTTATGCAGTGTATTCATTTTTAATATGTTTAAACAAAATGGATAAGTTCATTCTTTTGAATGATCAACTATTCAATAAGTTTTTGCACATCAAATATTTAATAAGTGTGACTGAATCCCAAGTATGTAGCACTGGGCTATAGTATGCAAAGGCATACTGTACACACTGGCCTTATGGTTACATGACAGGAAAAATACAACCCTTAGAAATTACCTGTAAGGGGAGAGCATATTCAATGACCAAACAGGTACAGAGGCCTGGCTAAGAAAGTGTCTAAAGGAAACGAAACATTGCCATGATGACACATTCTAAATAATGTTATCAATTTCTTCAGGGTGTGGTACATAGTTACAGATATACATATTTTCACCCCACATGGATGCAATCTCAGGAGATTCATAACACAGGATGAATGAGCTACTTCTAGCATAACATTGTTTTATAGTAAGTTTCTTTTTAAAAACAAAAGAACTACATCATAAAACACTGACAGAAAGTATAGTATGGTAACTTTGTAGGCCAACAGCATTATTGCTAAACTGAGACAGAACAAGTGGTACATTGGGCTCATGTACATCAGCATTACTGCAAGCTAGGGCATCAGTAGGCAATAGAAGGTATGTATAGTTTCATAATGGTCCTCAGGAACTACATTTGATTGAGCCATTTGCCTGGTGCTGGTGCATGATTTATGTAGAATGTTGGATAACAAATGGGAGTTATTTCATATTAATTATTTCTATATAAATGTTCTTCCTTGTGATTTAGTGTGCCAAAGTATCCTCCAATATTGTTGTTCACCTGTTTAATATTTTTTTATCTTTTGAGATTATAACTATATCATTTCCCTTTTCCCAGAGCCTCCCATAAAATCTCATTATTTTCTTTCAAATTCATTGCCTCTTTTCTCATTATTATTACATGCAAATATGCATATGTATGTGCATATGTATATTCATATATCCCTAAATACATAAATACAACCTCCTCAGTGTGTATAAAGCTACTCTTATGTATGCTTTCAGGACTGAGTGCTATGTTGGAAGGAAACCTAAGTTGAGTCAAGTTTTAGTTAGCCATCTTATTTACTAACCTGTCCTAGAACGGCTATGATCTTGATAGTGAGTTAAAATCAATAGGAAATGAGAGACTATGAGAGATAAGGGAATGATATAAATTTGAAAAATAATAGATTTGCCATAGCAACTTGCAGAGTTTCCAGGGAACATGTGGTCCAATGAGACATTTACACATAAGAGAAAGTAGGGTTGTCAGGAGGGATGTGCATACTTTGTCAATTACCTTAAGGATTATCTTCCTTACTGCACTGTTGTGTACTAAGTGTTTAATCACTTCCTGATCTCAGAAGACTTCTCTTGAGACTTACAACAGTAATGAGGTCTAGTCTAGAGGGACTGTGACATCATTTAAAATCCCACAAATGCAGAAGGTCCTTCCATTTCTACTAACAACACACCATCCTGTCACCTAGGGTATAGTACACTGTTCTATGCATGGTACTGAAAGAAAAAGAGGCCACATATGATTTTTGGACTAAAAAATAACTCAAGCCCAATGCTGGCATCATGGTAGGGGAAACATTTGGTGAGGGGAAAGCCCTGTCACCTTTGGAAGAATGTAAAGGTTACTTCCCTAATTGAGTTGCTATGATCTGTGACCAAGTAAGTGCTTAAATCTGCTTCCCTTCCTTCTTAAGTTTTGTTTTTCACACTTTCGAAATCCTAAGGTATAAAGATATATAGGAAAGTCCTGACTTCAGGCTTCCTCTTCTATCAATGTAATGGCGAGTGTCCTTGTGCCACTCACTCGGAGTCTTATGACATGTAGGAATGAGGACTTTTACTGGGTCATTATTCATTGTTTGTTAATTAATTACCTCTTGTGTTTCATAGTACTGCAAAAGATTTCAGTTATAGAATTTAGTTAAATATTTTCCTTCAAAGATAGAAAAGAATGATCTTTACCAAAGATACATGAGACAGATGCACAGGCTTGTCTTCCTAATTATCTGAAAGTGTCTGCCTTTTTTCTTATATTCTAAAATACAGTATTTTCAAAGTTAGTCCTCTCATTATATATCTCCAGGCCTTATGCTTTCTCCCCAGCTTATCTCACTCAACTTTAACATATTCGCTGTTAATTTAGTGCAGTCACCTCCCCAAATGCCTGAGGGCCAGCTAACCAAAACACCCAGCTCAAGTCAGTGGAAAACCCATCTTTAAAAATCAAGGTAGGGAGATAAAAATCAAGATAACTGAAGTTGATCCTTGGCTTCCCTATGAGCGCACATGGGCTACCCATCTGCATACATACAAATATGCCCCCCATGCACGCACGCACACACACACACACACACACACACACACACACACACACACACACACACACACGTGATAATTTGTTTTCATGTGTTTGTAATTCCTATGAGCTTGCTAGTGGTGGGTATACAATTGGTGAGAAGCTTTAGGGTTTATGTGTTTATTTTTATTTGACAGTTATTTATTTTTAAATGACACCTGAGTTTGTAGGAGAAAATGATACAAAATGGTGGAAAACAGCAAATAGTGCTATTTTCATAAGGTATTTCTCATGGGTTTCCTTTGATTTGAATTGTAATCTTAGTATGAATCCTGTATACACTGTTTTAGAATTGACTGCAATGTAGCTCATTGTTCCTTTTGCACTTCACTGATACCAGCCATTAGTGTCATTTACAGCCCAGTGTGTTGGAACATTTTGAAAGGGTACTACATGTGAACTGCATGGAATACCATAAGCACTTAAACCTGTGTCCCCAATCTTATCACTCACTGTATTTCTCAACAAAATTAAGCTATTTCTATAGGGAACAATTGAATAGATCCTAATCAGACATCCATACTTTGTGATATTCATGCCAATATTAAACCAGTGTTTAATATTGTGTGTGTTCCCTCTCCATCTCTTGCTTTGAGTGCAGATGTAAATAATATTCCCTAACCCTTCTACTCTACAAATGACCAGAACTGGTTAAAACTGAAAGTAAATCTGTCCCCCCTTAAAAGTCTCATTTCTTCTATTTAATTCTCCTTTCCTTCTCGCAACAACAGAATTCTGTCATGTCCAAGGTCAATCATACGCTTATTTTTAACAGGTAGTTTTGGAAAGAGACATTGTCTGAGATTGCCAATTATATCCATAATTGAATAGCCAACCTAAAGCATACCTATAGAGAGTAATACTAAAGAATTTCAATAATATTTTTTCATTCTATCATGATTTTCAGCGACTCTCTGCTCCTAATTATATCCTACATTTCCATGATTCATATCATTCCTTACATTCCAATTTCTTCTATACATTTTTTGCTAGTATTATTTTCCCTGAATTGCATTTATACACCCATACTGTTCTGTTTGCCCTCCCTGCTTATTGAGACTAAATTAAGTTGTTCTGAGAACTCTAATGATGTTTTCCTATGGAGATGAACTCTGGAACAACCAATGACCATGGCGTCTTCTTTACAATGATGCATATACAAAACCTGAATTTAAGCCCATATAATATTCCATGAGAAATACTAATTTTTTAAAAGAATAAATGGGGATAATATTAACTTTACTCTAACAAGAGGAAAGTATCCAAGATTCAATTATTTCATTGCAATAAAAATTCATTATAGGCTTCACACAATGACAAAAATTAATTACATTAATATTTTAATAACCTACTATATGTGATTATCACAAGAATTAAGATGAAAACTCTGAATATATCTTAAGTACTCTGTGGCTGTATGAAAAGATTTTTTTCTATTTCAGATATTTTTACTCTAATTGTTATTCATAATTTTTCATGTTGTTATGTAAATTTTCAATAATAGTGATGTTCTCATGTGGCTTTCCTCAGGAAATTCCATTTTCTCCCCTTCACCCAACTTTTCAAATTTTTCTCTTTACCAATGGACAATGGTTGTTTGGCAGCCATTGCAAATATGTTTGGCATTCAGCCTGCCTCTTGCTTTGCTCAAAAATCAAATGCTCCACAAGGTGAAGAGTATCTTAATGTTCTCCAGCAGATCTACAATCTGGGGACAGAAGATGAAAGTTGTGGTTCTATAGTTTGTTTTTTTCAAAGCCCCAGATATGGTTCTAGGCTGAAAGTAATCATGTCTAAGCCTTCAAAAATGTGGTGTCAAAACAAATAGGTAACAGCCCAAATATGTTATAAAGATGCAGCAATCAGTAATAACTATTATAGACATGGTCTCTTCTTGGAACACATAGTCCAACTATGTCCAGGAAGAAATATCCAACTTGCCATTCAGGGATGCATCCCTGGAACAAAGACTTAAGTTCCAGCTCTTCTGTAAAGACGATGCTAGATCAGGTTTAGATTAAAAATTGAAGTCTTTATTTTAGGGAACTCTAGCTTTTTAGATACTGTACTCGTTTCACCAGATCACCATGTATGGATGTTGTGGGTATTTACTTATCACTTCCAAGGTTTGTGAAGACAAAATTTATACACAGAAATTATTAATTGTAAGGAAAGATCAGAGAAAATGAATTCAAAAGTTAGACATCATAGCAATGATCACTGGTTAATTTCTGTATAATTTGTATCTCAAGATGATAGATGAAGTAAAAATGCAATGTGAAACACTGCTCATGGCTGAGCCTCAAGAACCTTGAAGTGAAAGCATTTCAATAGACTTCTTATCACACTTACCCAGAGGTTCTTTTGGGTTCTCAGCATATTCAGTTGCCTATTTCTGTTCAAATGAAACAAAGAAAATCATGATATGGTGACAGTTAATGACAGTGCATTGGGACGTATGTAACAAAAGAATACATTCTACATGTCTGCTGTAGAACATTCTTCCTTCATTTAGCAATATCAAACTATGTACTAATATATCTATTGGGAACATTGACACATGTTAAGCATGTTTATCTTAATTTTTGGTATATACAATATTTTCAAACATTAAATGTTCAGGAAGTATAGGATACCTTTTGTTTTAATACAATAACCAGTCAAAATTCAATATGTAATGATTATTAACATTGTACAATATTTTACATTCATTTCATTACATAGCATGTAAGTCATTAAAATTTAAAACCTACCAAAGGCAACATGGCTGCTAAATTCTAGGGAACTTAAAATCTAAAAAAGTAGTGAAATCTCACTATAAATTTATTTTTATCAAATGAATATTGTCATATGAGTTAATATCCCAACCAAGATACAAAAATTCATATATGCACTTATCTATTTATATACAAATGCATGATATGTGTGTGAATTTAGAATAGTGTAAATACTGCACAATTGTACACTATGATGACTCATACTTCAAATTAGATGTGAGGGTCCCCAAGTTCAACTTTGATGGACATTTCATTATACTGGTTAATGTCATCGAGTGAGTAAAATGCTCTAAAAGGATAAAGGAGGAACAATTTTCCAGGTTAAATTTTCATTCTGTACTAGTTTTGAACAATGGATTATGGGAATTAGGTAAACCCTGTCACTCTTTGCTATTTGGAACTCTGTCTTCCTACCTCATCCATTACTTCAGCATGTTAAGGGTTTGTTTTGTTGCCTTTCATGTTTGAGAGGAAATATATCTCAAGTTATGAAGTCTGTGTTTTTATTATGTTTTTATAGCACATAAATGACATTGAAATAATTCCCATTATTATTTCTAAGGGGAAATTAATAAAAATTTATGACATTAAATACACTACTAATATCAACCTCTACATTTATATTTTCATGTTTGGGAAAATCCAAAACAGGCTTCCTGGACCATGGGAAATCACACATTGCTGCATGAATTTATTCTATTGGGAATACCCCAGACACAAGGACTGGAGACTCTGCTCTTTGTTTTATTCTTATTCATATACTTCTTCACATTGCTTGGAAATTTGCTCATCTTTACAGCAATAGTTTCTTCATCTACTCTTCACACTCCTATGTATTTCTTCTTGGGACTTCTATCCATTTTTGACATGCTATTCCCATCAGTAACCTGTCCCAAGATGCTCCTTTATCTCTCTGGTCAGAGCCCAGCCATCTCTTACAAAGGCTGTGCTGCCCAACTTTTCTTCTATCACTTTTTGGGATCTACTGAAGGTTGCCTCTATTCTGTGATGGCTTATGATCGCTATGTTGCCATCTGTCACCCACTGAGATACATGCTCATCATGAAACCTGGAGTGTGCCTGAGTTTAGTCACAGTATCCTGGTTAGTAGGTTGTCTTCAATCCAGCATCCTAACATCCTTTACCTTTCACTTAACTTACTGTGGACCCAACCATGTCCATCATTTCTTCTGTGACATTCCTGCAGTTTTACCTCTAGCTTGCACTGATAGTAAACTGGCTCAGAAGGTGGGTTCCATTAATGTTGGCTTTCTGGCTCTGATGCTTCTCTTCAGTGTTTGTGTCTCTTATGCACACATTGGGATTGCCATTCTGAAAATCCGTTCAGCAGAAGGCAGGCAGAAAGCATTCTCCACCTGCAGTGCCCACCTCACTGCCATCCTCTGTGCCTATGGACCTGTAATCATCATCTACTTACAGCGCACACCAAACCCCCTGCTTGGTGCTGTGGTGCAAATATTAAATAATATTGTCTCACCCATGCTGAACTCTTTAATCTATTCACTGAGGAACAAGGAAGTGAAGAGATCCTTGAGAAGGGTGTTTCACAGTTTAGCCTAGGCGTTCAGGAATGAATTATAGAGTTCACAAAGAATTTTTAAAAGTTATTATCTTTTATCATCCATCTCCTATTTCATTCTCTTAAACAAATGAGCCCACAACAGAAAACACTTAGTTATAGATTTTTCAATTTTGTATATCATTCATCACCATGGTCTCATAAATAAAACTATATCCATTGCCTTGCTTTTCCTGGGCAAATAAACTGTTATCCTCATGAAACAGCTGAAGACAATTTTCTTGTCACCATAAAGGGCTTTCTTTTTTGTGATTAAAGATAGAAAAGAACTTTGATCCTCCTTTACTCCTCTCTGTGTTGAGTCTGGCCTCACTTCAACTTCTGTTGTGGTTAAAATGCACTTCTGCTTCCTGCCTACTGGCATTTCTTTGTCAAATTTTATAGACTCTTAAATTATATTTTTAGAGCCGTAGTTGTTCTTCAGACAGTGAGATGATATTTTTTCACATATATCAACTTCTTTAACTTTCCTTTCATGACCATAAAGGAAAGTTTACACATTCCTAAAGGTGCTTTAAATAAAATCCCCAAAATACCAAACCAGTTTGGTTTATTATTCAGTAACCAGAGCTTTAGTTCAAATACAGTTTACTTCAAAATTCTTGATGTTTAATGACAATAACTTTATCTATTGAAACATATCTTTGACCTCCACACTTCTCCCCACTCAATACATTCAAAAATAAGTAAATAAAGGTAAGATTTAGACATCCCCCCCCACACACAACTTGTCCAATCCTTAGGAATGAAGTCTGGCAATGTACCATTCATTGTTAGCTCTCAAGAGAATTTATGTCAGAAAAGAGTGAGTCAAAAAATAACTTGGAGTGATCACAGACACAGGTCTTCTTGATACATTAACTCTGTCATCACCAGCCATTCTACTATACCTTTGGCTCTAATTGTAGGTAATGTAAAGTCTTTTTCTCTGTACCCTATTCCGGTAAAACCAGGATTGGCCCAAGTCCTCTTATAGAATCCTGAGCCATGATTTTATCCCTGCACTATGCTACCATTGCCCAAAGGACATGACCAATTAAGACTTGGATGAATTACTAGATATAACTTAACAACTCAAACTGTGATAGAAGTGCATAGTTATTGTCACATAGTAGGAACATTATTTGATGTTTCACCTAGAAAAACATATATATATATATATATATATATATATATATATATATATATATACACACACAACATCTGTTTCTAAGTAAGAATAGAATATATGTCTTCTATTTCCATTACTCAGAGAGATCCAAGTGTCCTCCCTTGAGCCCTCCTTGTTACCTACCCTCTCTGGGTCTGTGATTATAGCATGGTTATCCTTTACTTTACTTATGAGTAAAGTAAATAGCCACTTATGAGTGACTGCATACCATGTTTGACTTTCTGTATCTGGGTTACCTACCTGAGGATGATTTTTCTAGTTCCATCCATTTGCTTTCAAATTTCATAATACCATTATTTTTTTAAAAAAAGCTATACCATATTTTCTTTATCCATTCTTCAGTTTATGGACACATAGGTTGTTTCTAGTTTCTGGCTATTATATATAAAGTGCTATGAGTATAGTTGAGCAAGTGTCCTCATGGTATGATTGAACATCCTTTGGGTATATTCCCAAGAGTGGCATACGTAAGTCTTGAAGTGGATTGATTCCCAATTTTCTGAGAAACAGCCATATTGATTTCCAAAGAGACTGTACAAGTTTGCATTCTTACCAGCAACAGAGGAGTATTCCCCTTGCTCCACATCCTGCCCAGCATAAGATGTCGTGTGTGTGTGTATGTGTGTGTGTGTGTGTGTGTGTGTGTGTGTGTATACAAAAGAGAATATCTTTCTTTTTCACAATTGTTCTGCATTATCTCATTCTGTACCACATCATTGTAATCTTGCTCAGATTCATAATTCCTCTCTTCCCTCAACATGACATTTACAAAATGGAATGGAATGTATATAAATTGAGTTTACTGGCCAAAATAATTGATTTTTTACTTCTCAAAGATACCTTAGTTATTCTTTATTTTGATTTTACTTATAAATGGGTTTACATTGAACAGGCTGTTTTGAAGTGAGGTAGATTGTGATTGTTTATTTGTTTTGAGACAGGGACTCACTATGTAGCTCTGGTTGGCCAGAACTCACCAGCTAGACCAAGCTGGTATTGAACTCATAGATATCCTCCTAACCCTGCTTTCGGAGATAAGGTGCAATTTTGAATAATATCAACGAAGCATTGTGTATATATACATATATATAGTACACATTATTGGTATGTGAAAGCCTATTTTAGCTAATGAAAATACATGAAAAATGCCCAAGTATTGTATTCCTAACATGTATTACTACATTTGAAATAAAATCATACTACACAAACATATTTCACATTTATACTGAAATCTGAGATCTATGAATTTCTTTTTAATCCCTTTTTAAATATTGTGCTAATTGCCTTTTATTTGATTTGCACAAACAATACACAATATTTCACTAAAATTTTCTCAGTGAAAATATTACTTTGGGGATATGCAAAAAAAGTTCAAGTAAAATTCTAAATACAGTATAATTTTAAAAAAAGATTTTGACAATGTATGAAGGAAAACTCACATGAATTTCTTTTTACAAATGTTATCTTTTCATAATTTTTCTTTGACCATTAAAATGAAAGTGTAAAGAAAAGTAGCCCAGAAATGATGCATCCATCTTAATTTCTCTATATGTGTTCTTATGAGGCCTGGCTGGAGGACAGTGATTCTT
This sequence comes from Cricetulus griseus, assembly GCF_003668045.3. NCBI lineage: Eukaryota > Metazoa > Chordata > Mammalia > Rodentia > Cricetidae > Cricetulus > Cricetulus griseus. Next base: position 151,431,698 of record NC_048597.1, on the reverse strand, counting down.
TTCTAGGATGACAGTTCTTACTTACTGTATCAATATATGTTTGAATTTATTTTAAAATACAATATTATTTATAAATGCCAAAAGTTTATGGTTTAAATTTATTTTTATTTAAATTAGAAGCAATCCTGCTTCACATGTCAATCCCAGCTCCCTCTCCCTTCTCTCCTCCCCTGCCCTCTACCAACCTCCTACCCCATCCAAACTCTGCTACCCAGGGAGGGTGAGGCCCTCCATGGGGGAACACCAAAGAGTGTCCTATCATCCTGGACAGGGCTTAGGTCCTCCCCCATGTGTCCAGGCTAAGAGAACATCCCTCCATGTGGAATGGGCTCCCAAAGTCTATTGATACGCCAGAGATAAATACGGGTCTACTACCAGAGTTCCCATGTATTGCCAAGGCCTCCTCACTGACACCCATGTTCAGGGGGGTCTGGATTAGTCCCATTCTGGCCTCTCAGCCATTAGTCTGGGGTCCATGAATTCCCCTTTGATCAGGGCAGCTATTTCTGTGGTTTGCACCAGCTAAATCTTGACCCCTTTGCTCTTCACTCCTCCCTCTTTGCAACTGGGTTCCAGAAGTTCAGTTCTGTGTTTAGCTGTAGATGTCTGTTTCTGCTTACATCAGCCACTGGATGAAGTCTCTAGGGTGGCATATAAGGTAGTCATCAATCTCATTTTCAGGGAATGATGTTTAAGGAAGCCTCTCAACTATTGCTGAGATTTTTAGTTGGAGTCATCCTTGTAGAATTGCCATACTGATTTCCAAAGTGGCTGTACAATTTGGCACTCCCAACAGCAGTGGAAGAGTGCTTCCCTATCTCCAAATCCTCTCCAGCATGAGCTGTCATTGGTATTTTTTTTTTATTTCAGTCATTCTGACAGGAGTAAGATGGTATCTCAGAGTTGTTTTGATTTACATTTCCCTGATGGCTAAAGATATTGAGAACTTTCTTAAGTGTCTCTCAGCTATTTTAGATTCCTCTATTGAGAATTATCTATTTACTTCTGTACCCAACATTTTAATTGGATTATTTGGTGTTTTGGTGGCTAGCTTCTTGAGTTCATTGTGTATTTTGAGATCAGCCCTTTGTCAGATGTGGGGTTGGTGAATATCTTTTCTGATTCTGTGGGCTGCCTTTTTGTCTTGTTAACTGAGTCCTTTGCCTTACAGAAGCTTCTCAGTTTCAAGAGGTCCCATTTTTTAATTGTTGATCTCAGTGTCTGTGCTACTGGCATTATGTTCAGGAAGCAGTCTCCTGTACCAATTTGTTCAAGGGAACATCCCACTTTCTCTTCTAAGAGGTTCAGTGTGGCTAGATTTATGTTGAGGTCTTTGATCCATTTGGAATTAAGTTTTGTGCATGGTGATAGATATGGATCTATCTGCTGTCTTCTACATGTCAGCATCCAGTTATGCTAGTGCAATTTGTTCAAGATGCTTTCTTTTTTCCATTGTATAGTTTTAACTTCTTTGTCAAAAATCAAGTGTTCATAGGTGTGTGGGTTAAATCATGGTCTTCAATTTGATCCCATTGGTCTACTTGTCTATTTTTGTGTGAATACAAATCTGATTCATTACTGTAGCTCTATAGTGGAGCTTGAAGTTAGGGATGGTGATGCCTCTGGACATTCCTTTATTGTACACAGTTTTTTGACTATCCTGTGTCTTTTCTTTTTACATATAAAGTTAAGAATAGTCCTTTCAAGGTCTGTGAAGAATTGTGATGGGATTTTAATAGTGATTGCATTGAATCTGTATATTACTTTTGGCAAGTTTGCCATTTTTACTATGTTGATCATACCAAGAGCATGGGAGATCTTTCCATTTTCTGGTATCTTCTTTAGTTTCTTTTTTAATGCCTCAAAGTTCTTGTCATACAAGTTTTCACTGGTTTGGTTAGAGTTACCCCAAGATATTTTATGTTGTTTGTAGTTGTTGTAAAGGGTGATGTTCTTCAGATTTCTTTCTCAGCACATTTATTGTCTATATATAGTAGGGCTACTGATTTTTTTGAGTTAATCTTGTATCCTGCCACTTTGCTGAAAGTGTTTATCAGCTATAGGAGTTCCCTGGTAGAACTCTTCAGGTCACTTATGTAAACTATCATATCATTTGAAAATAGTGAAAGTTTGACTTCTTCCTTTCTAATTTGTATCCCCATGATCTCCTTTTGTTGTCTTATTGCTCTAGCAATAACTTCAAGTACAATACTGAAGAAGTATGGAGAGAGTGGACAATATTATCTTGTTCCTGATTTTAGAGGAATTGCCTTGAGTTTCTCTCCATTTAGTTTGACGTTGGCTGTCATTTTGCTGCATATTGCCTTTATTATGTTTAGGTAGGTTCTTGTTATCCCTTATCTCTCCAATACCATTATCATTAACAGGTGTTGAATTTTGTCAAAGGCTTTTTCAACATCTAGTGAGATGATCATGTGTTTTTTCTTTTTCTGATTGTTTATGTGGTGGATTACATTGATGAATTTTTGTATGTTGAACCAGCCCTTTATCCCTGAAGCCATGCTTCTTAGCCTTCTTCTATACCTATTATTCTTAGGTTTGGTGTTTCACAATGCCCCATATTTCCTGGATATTTTGTGTTAAGTATTGGGTTTAAGATTTTCTTTGGTTGATCAATCTATTTCCTCTAGTTTATCTTCAGTGTCTAAGATTATGTCTTCCATCTCTCGTATTTTGTTGGTTATCTGTAGTTCCTGATCATTTACTCAGCTTTTCTATTTCCAGCATTCCCTCAGTTTGTGTTTTCCTTAATGTCTCTATTTCAGTTTTCAGGTCTTGAACTGTTTGAACTTTTTCCTTCATCTGTTTGATTGTTTTTTCTTGGCTTTCTGTAAGAGATTTGTTGATTTCTTGTATTTTTGGTTTGTTTTTTCTTCCATTTCTTTAAGGGATTTTTGCATATCCTCTTTGTGGGCTTCTATCATTTTCATGAGGTTGTTTTTGACATCATTCTCTTCTGTTTCATCTGTATTGGGATGCTCAGGTCTTGCTCATGTAGAGTCCCTAGATTCTGGTGGTATCATATAAGTCTTTCTGCTGTTGGTTGTGTTCTTATACTGTCATCTTCCCATATCTTCTTCCAGTGGGTATTGGTGGGGATCTCTTCCTTTCCTGGTGGGTATGGGTTCAAGACTCTATCCTCTCCTTTCTCCCTCTCTGTCTAGGTCTCTGTCTCTGTCTCTGTCTCTGTCTCTGTCTCTGTCTGTCTGTCTCTCTCTCTCTCTCTCTCTCTCTCTCTCTCTCTCTCTCTCTCCCTTTCTCGCTCTCCTAGAAGGTGGAGGGACAAGACCAGAATGGCAGTCAATGATGCTGGCTGCTTTGTACTGCTTCTAGGTCCTTCTGGGCCATTTGGTGGCAGGCAGGGACTGGTGGTGGAAGGTCATGGGACTCGAAGATGGGGAGGTGTGCTAGAAGAGCCCCTGGGACTCACCTCTCAACTGGAGGGTGGAAAGGCAAGCAAGACCAGAATATCAGAAAATGATGCTGGCTGCTTTGTTCTGCCTTCAGGTCCCTCTGCAGGATTCAGTGGGAGGAGAGGTCTGGTGGCTGCAGGTCAGGGGACTCGAAGAGGGGGAGGTGGTCTAGAAGAGCCCCTGGGACTCACCTGTCTACCAGAGAGTGGAGGGGCAAGACCAGAATGGAGCTGATGAAGCTGGATGCTTTGTTCTGCCTCCAAGAATGCTTTTTATTAGCTTCATTTATTTATTCATTAATTTGATGTGTGTGGGAGGGCATACCACAACATACATATAAATGTCAACGTACCATTTGTGGCAGTTGGTTTTTTTCCTTCCAGCATGCAGTTCCTGGGGTCAAATTCTATCTATTAGCCTGAATAGCAGTCAATTTTAACTACTGAGCAATCTCTCTGGTGTGTAAGAGATATTTATGACAATAATTCTCATCTGAAAACAGTCTAAAATATTAGAGGCCACGGTGTGAATATTTTTCAGTTTATTTAAGGCTTAGATAGACAAATAATAATTTGTAATTGTTACTTTAGTTTAGTTTGTTTTATGTTGCATTATCGCTTTAAAGACAACTTGATATATAAACTCAGTGAAGGAACTGAGGATGAACATGTCTTAAGTAACTTTGGAAAGTAAGTAGAGACTGAAGAACTAAATATAAAACGAACTTTGCAATCATTTCAGTCAATGAAAGTGTTCATGGAATGGCTTCTTCTAAGGGTGTGGGTTGGATATTCTGAAAACACTACTGCCAAAGACATGGATTCAATAAATAAGCAATAGGACAGTAGCTAGTGTCAGCCATGTTTCTTGAAATGAAAAGTTATGAAATTACTAAAGTAGCAATGAGAATTTCAAAAGTGATCCACTTGACATTAAAGAGAATAGTAAATTGTTGTATAAACAGAATTCAGATGATTATTTACAAAATATACCTGTACATACAGATAATGTAAATATGTCTTCATATTTGAGTGTTTATATATATGTAGGGGAAGCTGTAGCCATGCCTACTTAGGGGCTGGCTACAGGTATGCCTGACCACGCTTGCAAGGGCATGGTCAAGGTGACGTAGAGTGACTGCGTTTTCTCTATTGGTTTCACTTTGTTACCTGCTGGACAGACTGCTGCCATGCCGGCTGGCTAGGTCGCTCTGTAAGTAAGGCTTTTCCCTATTAAATACCCTTATATTTCTACCTGACTCTGTATTGATAATTTCCCACTATATCTGGTTGTCAGGAGTGGGATATTGGAAACCTAGACCCCATTTGGGACAGGCTGTGGGTCCCACCGGGCCTTTGGCCTTGGTGGGGAAAGGTCCCTCTCTTCACAGGTGTTCCAGGGTCCCAGCCGACCCGCTGCCACTGAGCTGCTCCCAGCTTGGAGACTCACACAGACCTCCTACGGTTTTACCACCATGCTCTCAGGACCAGCTTGGACTGCTGTCTACCTGCACCCTGAGGCCTCCAGCTCTTGAACCGAGTTGGAAGTAGGTCCCGGCTTTCAGCAGGGTCCATGCAGTGGCCTTAAAGCCTCTCCTCATTCAGTGGTTGCAGCCACAAGGCTGTATACTCTCTAAGATAAGCGCAGCTGCTTTTGTGACCTCTCTCCACAGCTGCCACCCACCACTGCCAAATGCCACAGACTAACTGAACACCTGTGCTACCCACTGTTCAAAGATAGTTACTGCATCTGGAGTAGAAATCAGGTAAAATTATGGCGGAATATTTATCATTTGCTAAAATTGGTAGTATTTTTGCTTATTACGTGAATTCACTGTTTGAGGAGGATGTTAATTTGCCAATTACTGGCCTATATGCCATAATGGCAGTTAGCTTGCTGGTACAAATAGTATTACTAGCCAGAGGACCAGGAATAGGGTTAAGGATAACCTCACCACCTACTTACAGGAAATAACAGCTTTACGTAAAGAGGTTTTAGAGAACAGATTAGGTCAGACCACAATTGTGCAGCAAGTGGAAGAGAAATTGGATGATAAGCTTGGCTCTGTGTCCAATACACTAAAGACAGAGCTGTCTGTTACCCAAGATGAGATGCAGCGTATTTATGCCATGTCTGAGGCCTTAGAGGCTAGGCTGTCAGAAGACTGTGATGAGCTAAAAAATATCTGTAGCCAGCTAGAAACTCAGATAGGCAATGTTACCCAGAAATTAGATGCAAAAGTGCAAGATACCCAGGATAGGGTTGAAGAACTGGACAATGCCATTCAATCAGTTATTGATGCATCCAAGGTAGCAGATCATAAATTTGAGTCTAGATTTGAATGTTTGGAAGATAATTTACAGTACAGGGGTGACAGATTGCATAGGTCCATATGGACGATTGCTGAGGACTCAAAATCAGCAAATCATGACGTCGAATCTAGACTTCAGTACCTAGAAGGCAGTTTCCATGCCATCCAGATGCCGCCTAAGGATGATTATATTAAAGACCAAGAAAAATATGTAAATGATCAGTTAGAGCAATTTACAGATTCACTAACATGCTTGGAATCTTTTATGATTAAGGAGATTGAAACTTTTCAAAAGGATATCAACACTAGGCTTAAAGATCATTGGGATGCCTCAGAAGCAGAATCACTCCAATTCCAGACACCTACTCTGCCCAGGTGTCATGGCTATTCTTCTAAGGTTGTTACTCATACACCATTAGTGTACCCAGCTACCATGGTAGGAAAGCCAGCTTCTAAGAAACACCCTCATGGACTGATGGCTTATGAATGGCAACCTATACAGCTGAAGGATCTTAAGAATATTAAAGAACCATTTGTCTTATATGGTCTCCATAGCCCATACGTAAAACAGCTATAACATTCATGGGCAACCTTTAACAGGGTGAGAAACACAGATTCAGAACGATTGGTAGCAGCTGTACTTGAGAATTCATGGCAAATCCAGAGGAAGGCATTAGTAAGGGAAGAGGCAAAGCTCCTTGAGTGTCAGGGCATAAAGGAAGGTTTTGAAGCCCCTCTAGATAAGCTTCTTGCTCAGGGAATTTATGCTGACCCACAGGTTAAGGCTGAATATGATGATGTCTCTATGCAGGATAGCAGCATTAAATACCTGAGTTAGGGTTCATGAGCCAGGAGAGCGCCTAGAAGCTTATACCACAATAGAACAGGGACCTACAGAACAGTTCCAGGACTTCTTATAAAGGTTAACTAGGGCACTAGAATTACAGGTAACAGATCCAGAAACAAGACAATCAATTATATATACTATAGCTTATGAGAATGCAAACCCAATATGCAAAAGAATACTTTTGCCTTTAAAGATCAGATCAGCTCCGCTAGAAGAATGGGTTCTGTATGCAGCCAACATTGAATATAATGTGCAAGATACTGGAGCTTGGGTAGGAGAAGCCATCTCCAAATGTTTAAAACTGCAACAGGAAATTAAAAGTTCTAGATGTGTGAGAATGCAGGGCTTGGGAAGGAGAAGCACCTTACAGAGGTCAATATAGGTACCAAGAGGCTAGAGGTTACTACTACTATGAATCAGAAGCTTGGGTAGGAAGAGCCTTCTGTGGAGACGACGAAGGATCCAGGAACCTAGATGTTTCAACTGTGGTAAAATGGGACATACTAAGAGAAATTGTAGACAAATGAATTCTAACAATGCCTCATACAGAAGGCCACTGCCTTCTGGATTGTGTAGAAGATGTGGTAAGGGCAGACACTGGACCAATGAATGTAGATCAACCAGGGACATACTAGGAAACAAGTTAAGATTGGGAAACCCCGAGGAGGGCCTCAAGAATTCCCCCCCATTGAGAAAGGTTGGGCCATTCCAAGAAGCAGTGGGAGACAATCTCTCACAGGACAAATAGATAGTTCTTTGCCTATTGTGAAAAATGATACTGCTCCAGATGGTAGTTTGAATAGTGATGAAGAATCAAGTGTGAATGGACAAAATGAGAAATGCATATTTTGGCAAGCTTCTATTAACCATAAAAGGCCTCATTTGAAAGTGAAAATTAATAATAAAGTTATTTCTGGCTTAGTAGGCACTGGGGCAGATGTAACTATTATTACCACATAGTCTTGGCCTCAGAAGTGACCTCTTAGAGAGGCAAATGTACAATTTTTAGGAATTGGAACTCTATCTAGATTTCAACAGAGTGTTAACTTGGTGGTCTAAATTGACCGGAAGGACAGAAAGGGATACTGAACCCATATGTGGCAGATATAGCTATAAATCTCTGGGGTCATGATCTCTTACAGCAATGGAATACTCAGATTAATATTCCTCCAATGTCAGATACAAATTATGTTCAATCTTTAGATAGCAGAAAAGATCTGGTAAGACGCTATGGAAAACAGTTACCAACCAACTATGCTATTCGAAACTAGGTATCAATGATGAACCTTTAGAGGCGTCAAAAGCCCTGCCATTGAAGTGGCTTACAGATGAACCAGTTAGGGTAGGACAATGGCCTATGACCTCTCAGTAGCTAGAAGCTTTAGAAAAGTTAGTACAGGAACAGCTAGACGCTGGACATACAGAGGAATTTACCAGTCCTTGGAACTCTCCTGTATTTGTTATTAAAAAGAAGTCAGGTAAGTAGAGAATGCTGACAGACCTGAGAGCCATAAATAAGGTAATTCAACCATGGGCTCACTGCAACCTGGAATGCCATTACCTTCCTTAATACCTAAAGGATGGCCTATCATAGTCATTGATCTAAAAGACTGTTATTTCACAATATAGTTATAGGAAAATGATAGAGAAAAATTTGCATTTACTGTACCAACTCTTAATAATTCACAGCCATTTAGGAGATATCAGTGGAGGCTTTTGCCACAAGGAATGCTAAATAGTCCTACTTTATGCCAACACTTTGTACAGCAACCTTTGGAAATAATTCATAAGAAATTTTCACAATCTCTTGTTTATCATTACATGGATGACATTCTTATATCAGATTCCAATAAAGAAACTTGGGAATGTATGTTTGAAATGGTGAAGGAAATTCTGCCTCGTTGGGATTACAGATTGCCCCAAAAAAGATACAAAGAGGAGATTCTATTAACTATTTAGGTTACAAGATAGATTTACAAAGAATCAGACCTCAAAAAGCACAAATTAGGAGAGATCATTATCAAACTCTTAATTCTCTTCAGAAATTATTAGGGGAAATTTCTCAATTACAGACGATTATTGGTGTAGAAGGACATGACTTAAAGCATTTAAAATTGGCCCTTAAAGGTGATAAGGACCTAAAATGTCTGAGAATATTATCTGCTGAGGCAGAAAAAGAGTTACAATGGGTAGAAAACAGAATATTGGAAGCACACATAGATCTGATAAACATTCATTTAGACTGTATTCTGGTTATCTCACCATCCAGAGAATACCCTTCCGGGATTCTGATGCAGAGGGAAGAGACTATATTGGAATGGATATTTCTGCCACAAAAACAGAATAAAAAGTTAAAGACATATAGAAAAGATTTCTGATTTGATTTTAAAGGGCAAATTAAGACTTCGCCAAGTAACTGGGAATGATCCAGCAGAAATTATAGTACCGTTAACTAATGAAGACATTTCTTCCTTGTGGAAGGATAATGAATATTGGCAAATAGCTCTTACTTTTTGGGAACAGTTAGCAACAACTATCCCAAAACTGACAGAATTAAATTCATAAAAAAGACAGTCTGGATTCTTCCACCTATTGTAAGGCAAACTCCCATTTCTGAAGTTCTTACCTTCTACACTGATGCCAACAAATCAGGTAAGGCAGGTTATAAAGCAGATGAGGTAAGTAAAGTAGTTCAAAGTCCATATACATCTGTACAGAAGGAAGAATTATATGCAATTCTCATGGTACTTATGGATTTTACAGAACCTCTTAATATAGTTACTGATTCTCAATATGCAGAGAGAGTCGTGTTACACATTGAGACTGCAGAATTCGTTCCTGATAATACAGAATTAACTTCTGTTTTTACAATTACAGGAAACTATCAAAAACAAGAAGTAATCCTATATACATTACATATATCAGATTCCATATGGGTCTGCCAGGTCCACTAGCACAAGGCAATGATGAGATTGATCGCTTATTAATTGGAAGTGTGCTAGATGCCTCAGAATTTCATAAGAAACATGTAAATAGCAAAGGTTTCAAAATGCACTTCTCCATCACTTGGCAACAAGCCAAGGAGATAGAGAGAAACTGTCCTACTTGTTCCCTTTATAACCAAACTCCATTGCCAGCAGCTTGTAATCCTAAGGGTATTTGGAAAAATGAGGTTTGGCAGATGGATGTCTTTCACTTTGCAGAATTTAGAAATTTGAAATATGTGCATTATACTATAGACACATTCTCAGGGTTCCAATGGGCTACTGCTCTTAACTCTGAAAAAGCTGATTCTATTATTACACACCTGTTAGAGGTGATGGCAGTTATGGTTATACCTGCACAAATAAAAACTGACAATGCTCCAGCATATGTCTCTACAGAATTAGAACAGTTTTTCAAATATTATAACATAAAGCATATTACTGGTACACATCACAATCCTACAGGACAAGCAGTGGTTGAGAGATCTAATAGAACACTTAAGGAGATGCTCAACAAACAAGCTTGGAAGACTAAACCCCCTAAACATATGTTGCATAATGCTTTATTAAGACTAAACTTTCTTAATGCCAATGAAAAAGGACAAACAGCTGCAGAAAGACACTGGACTATGGAGAAAACTGCGGAACTGAATCAGCCAGTATACTTCAAAGGTGTACTACTAACTTCTGAATGGAAACCAGGATATGTGTTACTTTGGGGTCGGGGTTTTGCATTGGTTTCCACAGGAGAAGAAAAACTTTGGATACCATCAAAGTTGATCAAGATTTGAGTTGAAAAGGAAAAGCCTCTGAACGAGGACAAATGACAGGTATTTTACTAAGGTATATCATATAAACTAAATAGAAACCTCCAAAGGAAAGGGAAGTGTTTTGCTTTTATCTTCACAGGAAAACTCATCTCCAGAAGGCAAAGGACACTGCATGGGTAGATGCTTAAGAAGAAAAGGTAGCTATCACCATCAAACAAAAGGAACATGCCATGTGGTAAACTTTACAGCTGTCTCTCAGAGAACTCTACTTCTCTTTATTTTCTAGTCCCTATTCAATTAAACCAATGCTGGATTTAGAGGTGGATTTGACTTTCCTCCTCTAAAATCAAGCACTTTATTTAACTAAACTTTAGTGTTTCTGTTTTGTATCAAGAAGCCAATTGATGTAATACAGAATAAAAGAAAAATTTGGGGACTCTCTTTGTCTTTTCTTGGATCTTTCTCTCAAGGTGTACACCCTCTCATAATTGTTATGCTCTCATGGTTGCATTCCCCAGCATGTGTGCATACACAAGCAAACATTTCTCTGCTAACTGTTTATGTTTGATTCCCACACAGCCAATGAAGACCTGCCTGTCAGCAATCCCTGGACACCCTGGAAAAAAAATGGACCACACCTCCTGGACTGCACTGGATCCAATTTGCTCCATTTCAACTGACACTCTGGCCAAAGCTTGGGATACTGACTTCAATCAAGTTGAGGATTTCAAGCCAGATCTTCTATCAAGAGAATCCCATCTAACATGGACTGGATACAATCCATTCAAGACTTTTACAACACTAATATTTTCTTCCTACAGGACCACACATGACTATCATCATCCCATTTCAGCAGGAATAACTTGGAGGATGCTACGCCCCCTTTCCCCATTGTTGTCACTTAGGATAGTGTATATACCTACTTAGGGATAGCTTCCTATTGTTTATGTTTGTGATTGGAAGGAGGTGTTCAGGCTTGGACACCTCTTTCAGATGACCTTAGTGTTTAGTTAAAATAGTTAGGATGTGACATAAGCAGATTGTTGTATCTTCTTATATTTTACCTTTATGATTGTTAATTTTGGATATTTACACTGTTAAGTTTTAATCTCTTTTACACTAAAAGGGTAATTGTAGGGGAAGCTGTAGCCACGCCTACATAGGGGCTGGCTACAGGTGTGCCTGACCACACTTTCGAGGACGTGGTCAGGGTGACGTAGAGTAACTGCATGTTCTCTTTCGGTGTCACTTTGGTACTTGCTGGACAGACTGCTGCCACGCCGGCTGGCTAGGTCTCTCTGTAAGTAAGGCTTTTCCCTATTAAATACCTTTATATTTTACCTGACTCCATATTGGTAATTTCCCACTATACACATTTTACCCAGTTTAGACAATTAGAAGCAATGACACTAAAGTAGAAAGGGGAACACCCATCTCCTATGGGTGTACCAGGTGTGTGTAAGCATAAGTTTTCTGGCTGTCAGGGTCCCGCCACCCTTGAGCCCTAAATGAACACACAGATGCTATGCTAATTATGAAACTGTTGGCCAGTGGCTTGTGTTTCCTATTGGCTAGCTCTGTCTTATTAACTCATTTTTATTAATCTATGTATTTACACGTGGTCTTGGCTTCTCGGAGAAGGGCTGGACCTACTACTTCTTTGCCAGATACGTGGCAACTCCCTCTGCCTATCTTTCCTAGAATTCCCCTCTTCTCCTAGTTCTTCCTGTCTTCCTTATTGGCTAACAGTGTTTTATTCATCAACCAATAAGAGAAATATATATAAAGAAAGACTTCTCCCATCAGGTGTGTAATACCACCAACAAATATCCAGAAGGACTTGGAGAAAAATGTAGTAGTGGAAAATAATAATTATGGCCATGGAAGTCAGGTTTGTTTTTTTTTAGAACATCTTCAATGCCAGGAAGGAACAGAATCCTAAAACAAAATGGTTGGAGGATTTCAAAGGGCCCCAGACATGATAGAAAGGTGTTTCCTAAAGCCAAAGAAGAAATGTGATCATCAGGGAAACAAAAAGACTAGTAGTGGAATATAAATTAAAGTAGAAATTAATATCCATGCATATATATATATATATTTAAATAAGTGTTAAAAATAAATTAATTGTATTCAGTGCCAAAAATCACAAAAGAATTGCACACAATTTATTTAAGTTTGATCCTCTCAAATGAGTGGCACACAGTCACTTACTCCATAAGTGTTGTTTGTACATAATCATCAAGTCTCATAGGAAATAGGCCTTCCAGGTAACTAGACCTTGAACATGGAGGGCTGACAAGAACAAATCTAGTTTACTCTTGTCTTTGATGGTCACTGTGACTACTATCACATTGCATGGGCTGCTTATGTACTTATCATGTTTATTCATGAGGTACTCATCACTCAACCACCACTGTCAACCAAATTTCACTACTATATATATAGATGCTACTCCAATCTCTCCTTCCCCTACTAATACAACCTCACCACTCTCATAAACTACCTAATCACCCATATTGTTAAACACCCCTACTACCCCTAACCCCAACACAACAACTTACTAAACACATAGCCCTCAGCTCCATAAAACCCCTAAAATCAAAATATCTAAAATAATTCAACTAGAACATAAAGCCTCAGGATACTCCTCCATAGTTGTATAATCAAACAACTAACATACCACCCAAATTAAAAAAAACTATTAAACATAAAAACAAACCCCCAAAACCTATGACAACTAACAACCCATGCACCTGCTAATAATTAAATCTAACCCCTCCATAAATAGGTAAAGGCTTTAATGCAAATAGTAAGTTCCCCATTAAAAATAAAAAATACTTAAAATATATATAATTAGTAATAACTTCCACATAGCATTTAACTATGACTAATCACATGGAAAATCATTGTTTTAATTTAAATATAGAAATACTAGTGACATCTGAAGAAAAAAAAGCACCCACTACTCAAAATTATCAATCACTATTTGATTTATCTTCCAACTCCTTCTAATATTTCAACATCATGAAACTCTTGGTTTCCTCTTTCATGTTTTCTTAGCTCTACAAATTGTTACCAGTCTACACCATTCTCATCAGTAACTCATATTTGCCATTTTTTCCCTGAGCCTCATTTGCCTATTAAGGGGAAGAATGATAACTGCCATTCCACGAAATTTATGCCTTACATAACCCTAAGTAAGTTGTGTGGGACCTCCTCTTCCATTGAAAACTTACAAAAACAGGCAGATTACTTTGCTTCTTAGGGTTTAGTTTCTGCACTACATGCCCACCATGCTGATGCCAATATTAATAAATATCTGCCTAAAAATGAACTATAATGGCTTTGCATAAAATGACATGAGAGTTGAAAATTTTTCTGTGGTGTTCCTACACACACACACACACACACACACACACACACACACACACACACACACACACACACGTCGTTCAAGCAGAAACTCTTCAGCCTGCTCTTCTGCAACTGTCTACAAAATATATTCCTAGTGATCTCACAATTATCAAAACCATCACAAGCAACACAAACAGGCTCTAGAGGAGCTTGAGATATAGAAAAAGTAATTGCCTTCAGTTCATGGTCTCTTTTTTTCCTTAATTGCTATTGTATTTATATACATAGCTATTCCTAAATATTACCCATTGAGTTCACATAATGCCTCATGTATGCATGCTTTCTGGGCTGATGATGGGAGAAGTCCTTCTGTGCATATGTTTGTCTTATTAGTTGATAAATAAAACACTGTTGTCCAATAGGAAAGCAAGATAGGTGGGGCTAGGAGTCAAGGAGGATTCTGGGAAATATAGTAAAGCGGAGTCATTGGAGTCACCATGTGATCCCAGGAAGATAGAACACTAAGGCCTGCATCCTCAGTAAGATTAGTCTTTAAATAATATATAGATTAGTAGTTATGGTTGATAATTAAGACTGAACTAGCAAATAAGAAACCCAAGCCATTGGTCAGCAGAAGCATTCTAACTAATATAAGAATCTGTGTGTTATTTGGGGGCCTTAACGTGGCTGTGGAACTCAGGCAGCTGGCAGAAAGAGTTATCATTACAGGCTTATCCTTTGGCACCGGATAACCAACTAGTGTGCTCTTTTCTGTGCCCTTGCTCCCAGCTTCACTTATTTGCCTGTAGTCCTTTGTTTAAGGTTGATGCCTCATGGGCTTTTTCTGGTTGAGTTTGGCATCTTCATTGGTGTTATCAATTTTTAGCTCACATTTGGTTGGTCATGTTGGTAAGACTTTACAAGTATAGCTTCAGATGTTACTAGGTGATACAATCTTATATCAATCTCCCTGATCTGCCAGCCCTTACAGTCTTTCTGCCCACCACTTCCCCAGGGCTCCTGAGTCTTTGGTGCAAAACTGGGAAAGCAACTCTTTATAGATTGAGTTTAGGATCTGAGATACAAAGAAATTCCTAGGAACCAGTGGTGATGACTGGTGTCTGTTGTAAGAAGGAATGGACTAGATGAAGACTTGGGGATGCTCTCTCTATTCTATGTGAGACAGCCCTGCTCAAGAGTAAACTCTGATGTAGATGGATCCAACAGACCCTATCACCTCTGCAAGTCAACTTAGTTTTTGGCATCCCTGAAATGATTCAACACACAGACCATCTTAGAGAGGCTGGTGCAGCTCTGTGAGGACCAGAGTATTACATGGGCTTGCAGAGTGAGGGCCAATGAGAGTTCCAACTTAGTCCCAAGAACAAATATCTATGTTTTCTTTTCCTATCGCTATCAACAAAATTTTAGTTCCATGCCTATTTGAAGAAATTCATTTTTTTCACTTTCTTTTCTATTCTAATGTTCATTCTACCACCTCACCCATTTCTTTGTCTTCTCTATTATCTGTGTAGTATTTCTTTTTATTTAGAAACAATCTTATTTTACATATCAATCCCCCATTCCCTCGCCCTCCCATCCCTCCAACCCCCCCTACTAACCCCCTCAACCCACCCTCACCCACCTCCCAAGGACAGTGAGGCCTTCCATGGGGGAATCATCAAAGTCTGTCACATCATTTGGGGGAGGGCCTAGGTTCTCTTTCATGTATCTGGACTGCAATAGTATCTCTCCATAGGAAATAGACTCCCAAAGTCCATTTGAGCACTAGAGATAAACACTAGCTTCACTGTTAGAGGTCCCATAGTCTGCCCAGGCCTCCCAGCTGCCACCCACGTTCAGAGGGCTGGGTTTGATCCAATGCTGATTCCCCAGCTTTATGAGTAATATCTCTGTGCTCTCAGTAGGTCAGGTCAGCTGTGTCTGTGGGTTTTCTCCAGCATGGTCTTGGCTCATTTGCTCATCCCTCCTCCCTCTCTACCATGAACTGAATGAGAGCAGGGATGGATGGATGGATGGATGGATGGAGGTAAGAAGGGAATAAGGGAAATATAATTAAATCACAATTTCAAAAATAAACCAAAATAAGTGTTGTTTTCTTATAAGTTTCCTGATGACACCAAGGATCCTTTCAAAAAGATGGTCCCCAAACTCCTTTAGGTGGTACATGATGAGTTACACACAAGGAAGAATATGCCTACTCACCTTAAAAATGATGATGATGAAGACTGATTACTTTGCAGTTGCAAATAATTTCCTGAAGCTTTATTCTATTTAAAACTCATAATGTATAAGTTATTTTTAAGGCATACATGTATGGATAAATGCATATGTCAAAGGGGTACACTTCAGATTCAGACAATAATAATCACCCTCTCTGAACTTAACATAAATTCTAAATCCTCTAATGCAACTATTTCTTGACACTGATTCGCTCCATTTCCTATGGACATTCTCATTCTTTCCACCCACAAGGAGAGTTATCCAATCTGCAGACATGCAGAGTAAGTTGAAGATGCTTACAAGATTGTGATAAGCAAGGCAATTGAAGTGTTCAAGGCACACAACCTGGATTTCAAAACTATATTCTTAACTATAGGCTTCCCAAAATATCAAGAAGAGGAGAATTTGAACAATGATTAAAATAACTCATGATCTTTAACAACCAAGATGAAAGTAGGGACAATGACATTGGTGGATGGGGGCAAGTATGTATTCATTTAGAAATTTTTTATTACATTTCTGCCTGTAAGTTCCCAACACTACATAGGTGAAAATCATTGTTCGGTGAACCAACATTAGCTGCAGAGTTTTTTTTTTATTTTAAAAAGTACAACCAAGAGTTTTCTATAACTCATAAAATATGCAGTAAGAGGTTTTGAGTAAGACTGTAAAATAGGAGGAAAATATGCTCCCAGCAGGCAAAATATTCCCAACATTTTTAATAATAATGAAATCAAAGACATCCTTAAGGCAAAACTGAAATGCATTTTTCATGTAGGGGTAGAATATTCCATTTAATTTGTTTAGTTTCCTTTGTTAGGCTTTGTGTTTGAAAGTTTGAGGATGTGAAAAGAACATATAATAAATATCTCAATGGTTGAGGGAAGGTGTGAGAGGGGAAGCTGATTTTTCTAATCAAACTAGGAAAGAACAAAATCAGTGTGCAAAACCATTTCCCTCCCTTTCTTTATTCACATTTTTTAACTTTAATAAATCAAAAGCAAATGAAACACACACACACACACACACACACACACACACGAGAAAACATTCACAGTATGAGATCTAAATGGGATTTTCCAGGGGAAAAAAGAAAGACATTAGCAAAACCTAAGATCAGACAAATTGCCCCTATTTCCCCAGGAAAAGTTCATGCAATGTCCCGATAGACCCATTATTTGAAATGTTGATCCCCAACTAGTTTCTCTATTTGGGATGTTTTAGAAAAGTTGAAAGGTTGAGGCTAGCTGGAATCAGTAAGTGAGTCCTTGAATTTATATTATTCTGGCCACTTCTTAATTTACTGTGGCTCCAGTCTTCTTTAATGGGAAGTGCTTTGCTGTGCCACCTTGAGCCTAAGGTCATTAGCTGAACTCTCTGAAACTAGAAAACAAAACAAATCATTTCATTCTTCCACAGCAGCAGTAAAAGAAATGAACAAAAACAGCCCTATGTTGTACAAATGAACCAATTAAATAAGTAGTAATTATTCCTTTAATCTTGGATTGAATTCAATCATTGAAATACATATTTCAAAATTATTATGTGCATTTTACTAAAAAATTAAATCCTTTCATCCTTTTATCTTGTGCTTTTCTACTTATACAAATTAGGTAATCATTCAATGAAATAACTTCTATTAAATAACTTAGTGAGCAAAATATCTTCTAGCACCATAAATCCTGGTCAGTAGGAGTGAAACCTCTCATTGAACATCAGCTTTGCTTCTCCAAGTTCTATGACATAAAAAGCCGTGTCCTCAGCATCAGAGCCTTACCATAAGGATATAGAGAGTAAGTAATAGCCTTAGCAATAGCCTGTGATATTTGATGGAGGAGTTTAAGGGACCCCTTTGGTCAACAACTCAATGAGATATAATCCTTTCCTGACACTGGAAGTTTTACTTTGTGGCATAAGATATCTAGTTAGAATGGTGTCTTCCTCCTTTTATCATGACTCCACTTAAATTCTGGGAACAGTTGAAAGAAATGAAAGAATATGAATAAAATATATTGTATGAAAATTTGTAGGGGGAAATGCTGACCATGCCTGCTTCAGGGTTGACACAGGTGATGTGGGGTTGACACATGGGCATGGTCAGAGTGATGTAGCAATGCTTTAAATATCAGGGACCCACACATGTGGCTCTCCCCTTTTCCCTCTTCTGCCTGGCTGGGCAAATGAGCACTGGCTTCTTGCTGTCAATCTAATTTTGACTCCATTGTGTTCCACATTAAAAATGTTAAAAATTAAATTAATAAAAAAGTAACTTAATGGGATATGTTAAATGGTTATAGGCAGTTGTAAGTTGTGGTACATACCTTCACTGGGCTCAGAGGATCACATAGAAACAAACCAAAAAAGAATATATTTTTATATATAAAACTTGCTGAAGATGCAACCAGAAACTATTACAGTTGATAAATGCATCTAGTGCAGGCTATAAAATTAACATGAACAACAAAAGAGTAGCCTTCTTACATACAAGTGAAAAACTTATTGAAAAACAAATCAAGAACACAATGTCATTTGCAACAGTCTCAACAACAAATCTTTGAATAAATCTAACCAAGGAAATTAAAAACTTGTACAATGACTTGAGACACTGAAGAAAGAAACTGAAGAAAATTCTAGAACATGGAAAGGCCAACCATGATTAATATTGTGAAAATGTCATCCTACCAAGACAATTTATAGATTCAATGCAATCTCTATTAAAATTCCAAAGTAGTTATTCACAGAAACTTAAAAAAAAACTCTTAAGTTTCATGTGGAAATACAAAACAGTCTAGCAAACACAAACTTGAGCATTAATAGTTGCAGTAGGTATCTCCATGCCAGATTTTAAGTTCTATTTCTGAACTATAGTAATAAAAAAAGCATACTAGCGCAAAAACAGAATCATTGAGCAATGCAGAGAACTGATGACCTCATTAAGCACACACTTATATGGCCACCTGATTTTTGACAATGAGGTTAATATGTATTGGAGAAAAGTTAGGATCTTTAACGAATGGTGCTGGTAAAAACTGGAGTGTTATATGTAGAAGACTGAAACTCTATTCTAATCTCTTTCTGTACAAAGCTCAACACCAAATAGACTCGGGACCTCAATATAAGAAAAGATAGCCCAGATAGAAGAGAATGTATAAAGTATGTGTGAATTCATTGACACATGAAAGGACTTTCTGAACATGACCCTGATAGTGCAGGCACTAAGATAAACAATTAACAAATGGGATCTTTGATACCAAAAAGCTTCTTTGCAGCAAAGGATACTGTGAATCTAGTTCAGAAGAATCCCACAGAATAGGAAAAATCCTAACATCTGACTGATGATTAGTATTTAGAATTTTCAAATAACTCAATCGATTAAACTTAAATGAACAAACCTAATTTAAAAGGAGGCTCCGAATTAAACATCTCAAAAGATGAAATAAAATTACAGAGAAATATTTTTAAAAGATTCATGATATAGAAGAAATAAAAATTAAAACTCCTTTGGGATTTCATCTTACCTCAGTAACAATGGCTAAGTGAACAAAAAATAACAGCAAATTCTGACATGTATGGGGAATATGGTAACACTTATTAACTGATGGTGGGAGTACAATCTGTTGTGCCACTGTGGCAATCAATGGGGAGGCTATTCACAAATCTATCATTCAGAAATAGATCCACCACATGATATGGCTATACCACTCTTAGTCATATACCATAGGGTTTCATGCCCTACTATAGAATTACTTGCTCATCAGTGTTTATTGCTATTCTATTCCCAATAACTAGAAATTGGAACAGCTTATATGTACATCAACAGATGAATTGATAATGAAAATGAAGTAGATTTGCACAATGAAATGTTATTCAGCTGTGAAGAAAAACTAAATTATGAAATTCTCAGATAAAATTCTGAGTGCAATAACCCACATCCAGAAAGGCAAGTGTCTTATTTTTTCCCTCATTGTGGATGTTAGCTTTGAAACATCAGATAAGTGCACTTTATTTAGAATATGCATAAAGATCAGGAAATTCCTGAGTGGGTATTGAGGGGATATGGACATCAGTTGTTTAAATTTGAAGGAGTATAAGGGAATTGTTAGTGTTAAATAGGGGTAGGAGAGGAGCAGGCAGGATAGATGATCGAGAGTTGGTAGAGATAAATACTATACTAAAGATCTCTTGATAAAGTCATTTAGAAACCTACCAACTTCAGGGCTGGAGAGATTACTCAGTGGTGAAGAACACTTGTTACTCTTGTAGAGAAAACAGATTTGAATCCTAGATCTCACATCGTAGTTCACAACCACCTATAACTCCTATTCCAGGCCAGGGAATCTGACATCTCTGGACACCAAGCATACATGTAGTGTACTTATGAACATATAAGCCACACACTTATATAAAAAGTAAAATTACTAAACATAATTTAAATATTAAAGAAACATGCCTACTACTGTAGAAGCTTTTACATATTTATATATTAATTGAATGGAATTAACCTATAATGGGAGCAGGAGTGAAGTTCCACCCCTAGCTGAGAAGCTATTGGAAATTGATGGCTTCTGGGAGATAGTCAGTTAACTCTAGGAGTGTATGCAGTCCTTGGAAAGTGGACTATGTTCCCATGCATTTTTAAAACAAATAAAAGGACTAGAGTTGAGTGTGTAGAGAAGAGAGTGAATCTGCCAAGAATATGGGGGATAAGACATAAAAACCAAGTTGTACGAAGTTCTCAAAGAACTAGTGTGTGTGTGTGTGTGTGTGTGGGGAGAGAGAGAGAGAGAGAGAGAGAGAGAGAGAGAGAGAGAGAGAGAGAGAGAGAGAGAGAGAGAGAGAGATAGAGAGGGAGAGAGAGAGAGAGAGAGAGAGAGAGAGAGAGAGAGAGAGAGAGAGAGAGAGAGAGAGAAATTTATTAGAGGAATGTTTTGTTTGTTTTCTTAGGCAGTTTTGGGGTTTGAGCACTACTTGTCATTAGTAAAAAAAGAAGTTTTAACTTATTCATATTAATTAATAACCCAAAGTTTGCATTTGAAAATGAATGGTCTGGGGGTTGGAGAGATGGCTG
Source organism: Cricetulus griseus (assembly GCF_003668045.3). Taxonomy (NCBI): domain Eukaryota; kingdom Metazoa; phylum Chordata; class Mammalia; order Rodentia; family Cricetidae; genus Cricetulus; species Cricetulus griseus. The sequence goes on along the minus strand of NC_048597.1, from coordinate 151,410,686 downwards.
AGAGGTTAAGAGCACTGACTGCTCTTCCAGAGATCCTGAGTTCAATTCCCAGCAATCACATGGTGGCTCACAACCATCCATTATGAGATCTGGTGCCCACTTCTGGTGTGCAGATATACATGGAAACAGAATGTTGTATACATAATAAATAAAAATCTTAAAGAAAAGAAAATGAATGGCCTGCATGAATATGAGATTTTATAATGTGTGTTGAAAACTATCTCTTGGTCATAGGGAAAATTAATACCAAATTATCAAGAAAACAGATTTTTTATTGAAAAATGATGTTTTCTTTCTTTAAAATTTTAATTATTTTTATTCTATATTTCATTTAGTTTAGAAACAACCTTATTTTACATATCAATCTTAGTTCCCTGAACTGAAAATATTTTTTTAAACCAAATATAACAGGGTTTGTTCTTCTTCACTTTCCCCATATCCTCCCCAACTCTCCATGCTTTCAATCCCACACCTATTTTCTCTCCATGTTAAGAAAACAATCAAATAAAAATAAATTAATAAACAAGAAAAGGCAAAACAAATGAACAAAAACAAAGAAAAGACACAGCAGGAGAAATGTGTGCAGTCACACACACACACACACACACACACACACACACACACACACACACACACCATAAAAACACAAAATAGAAAACCATAGATACAAACAAAAATATAAGCAGTAAAGATACAAGCAGTAAAGTAAAAAAAAATGCTTAAAAAAGCATTATGAGGCAAAAGATCTACAAAAATAACATTGAATCTGCTTTGTGTGGCCATTTACTTATCACAGTACAAAACTTGTATTGAGGATCCTGAACAAATATGTGTCAATGTATGCAGCTATATTTGTAATGTGAGTCCATCACACAATTATATTACTTAATTCGTGGTAAGAAAAATACTATATCTTTATTTCTCTATATTATCTAATATAGACCTACACAATTAATAAGACTTAAATATCAAATTTTGTATTTTTGTGAAAATTATTTATTTTAGAGATCAGACTTTCAGTGGTTGGGCAGTACACTTCACTGAGAAGTTCCAAATAGTCAGGATATTGAAAAGATATGACCAAATGTTATTTACTCACCAAATAAGATAATTAAACTTAGCTAACAGAACACACTCTATAAATATAAAGCAAAATGAACCATAAAATATTTTAATATATTTAAACTTGTATTTATAGGTTTCACAGGCTACTCTTTGTAGGTAAACTTTGGAACATTCAAGAATTGCCTTTTCCTTGTGTAAGAACTTGTAAATCCATTCCTCCCTGAACCACCAGTATTCTCATGCATGGACACACATTGTTGTCTCAGGACTCTTTCCAAACCCCTAGATATGGTATATTTTGCTATGTGAATATGTCTTTACACATAGAACTCCTTTTTTTGGAATAACTTATTTAGAGCAAGTTTGACATCCCTGTTCCTCAGGCTGTAGATCATGGGATTCAGCATGGGCACAACAGTAGTATAAAACACAGAGGACACTTTCCCTTTGTCTTTGGAACTGACTGAGAAGGGCTGCAGGTACATGAATGCCAGGGAACCAAAGAAGACAGCAACAGCAGAGAAGTGGGAGCTACAGGTGCTGAAGGCTTTGAATCTGCCCTCAGTGGATTTGATACGGAGGATGCTAGCAATGATGAAGATATAAGAACCCAGAATTGTCAGGGTTGGAATAAAGATATTGAAAGCACTGAGGCATAGAAGTACTACTTCATTGACAAAAGTACTAGAGCAGGCAATCTCCATCAATGGGAAAAGATCACAGAAGTAATGGTTTACTATGTTAGCCTTGCAGAAAACCACTCTTAGCATGCAGAAAGTATGAACTGCTGCACCAATGAACCCCATGCCGTACACCCCACCTACCATCCAGGAACAGATTTGGTAAGACATAGTGACACTATAGAGCAAGGGATTGCAAATGGCAACATAGCGGTCATATGCCATCGCAGCCAACATGTGACACTCAGATATAACAAAAGCAAGGAAGAAATAGAGCTGAGTCATACATTCCTGGTAGGAGATGACATTCTTCTCTATTACAAAGTTCACCAGCATTTTGGGGGTGATGACAGTGGAGTAACACAGGTCAATGAAGGACAGACTGCTGAGGAAGAAGTACATGGGGGTGTGCAGGTGGGAGCTGAGCAGGATCAGGATGATCATTCCCAGGTTCCCCAGCACCGTGAGCAGGAAGATTCCAAGGAAGAGGAGGAATAGGGGCAGCTGCAGCTCTGGTTTGTTTGTTAATCCAGCAAGGATGAACTCAGTCACTGTAGACTGATTGCCTTCTGCCATTTCTTCCTGGGAGTTCTATTTAAGAAGTGAAAAAAAGTTAGATATTTATTGTCGTTCCATACATTGAAATGTAATAAAGAATTTAAGTCTTTCAGGACATGTATTTCCAATTCTCTAATAATAACTTGAGTATGCTATATAACAAAAAATTGTGATACCCTAAAATATGGAACATGCAAACAAATAACTGTTAGACCTAAGCCATCTACATTAATCTCTGTTCAATCCCAGAATAGTATGTTTGTACTTGGTCCCAACTACCTGAAGAATAGGTGTGCTTACTTTTATTTTGTTTCCTAAGTACTATATATGCCATATATATAACATGGTCATCTAATGTATATGGAGATTTCATATTCAAATATATATACCATCCACAAGAGATCCCAACCAACACGCGTGGAAGCCTCCCATGGTAACAAGTTACAAGTAAATAAAAATTCTTTTACTTCATTCAGTATTGAATCAGAGCTTTTATTTTTGGCAATTAGTCAAGGAAAATATAAGACATTGTACTGAGAACCACAAGGAATCTAGGGGAATTAAAGAACTATGTAAATGGAAATCAAAGATACAGCATAATAAAAATGGAAAAATTCTAAAATACCATACAAATTCAGTCCAAAAGCTATGAAGTCACATCTCTGTTATTGTAGATACTGACACATAGGCCACAGAATACCTAGAACACATATGGGGACCAGGAAAATCAGAGTAAATTTGAAAGGCAAGAATTAAGTGGGAGATGTTCCTTTATCTAACTTGGAAATTGCTTAAGTGTTACATTATCAAGATTACATCCTGTTGACTTAAGCATAGGTGCAATATGAAAAGAAATTATTGTTGTAAAAACAGACATCTTTGAAGAAATAACACAGCGTAAAGATTTTATGACATTTCAGTAGGGAAAGTAATTTTTCATCATATTGTTGTGGAATAATTAGATAGCTCATTTTAATCAATAAAATTAATTTAAAATGATTCCTGGAAATGAACATAAAAGACAAAGGTATAACAACAACAATAACATGATAAGCCCCAAAGACTAAATCTTTGCAAGCTTGGAATTGATAATAGTTCTTATGTAAGTTACTCAAAGCAAAGATAATCATACAAAATTAGTAAGCTGAGCGTTATGAAAAATTAAAAGGTACAACATATAACTTGAAAAGATGACACACAGAATGAGAAAAGATTTCAAGGAACAAATCTGAAGATGAAATTATAGGTATTGTACATAAAGTACTCACACAACATAACTATTAAAATGACAAATATTATTTATAATGGTGAGAAGATGTGAATAGTCATTCCTCCCTTGTGGATGCACACATGGCCAATAATCACTTGACGAATATCTGTGTTACCACTGGCTGTTAAGGAACTTCAAATAAAAACCGTAAAGGAAAATATTTCATACCAATTGGAAAAGTTGAAATAAAAGGACAGTATGTATTGTTAAGGGAGTGAAGAAATATATTGGCGACATTTACTCCTCAAAATGCTCTAATGCAGAAGGGGGCAGGGAGGCAGACCATCAGTACATCATGATGGCAGGTTCACAGGGGTGTGGCTGCTGTACACTGGCCCAGGCTGGGTCCACTGGATGCCTTTTAAATGGAAACTAAGGCTAGCAAGATTAAAAGAAGTAAATTAAGTCTTCAAAATTTTCAGTGATAGCAAGTATTATAATAGGGTTTGGGGTTAAAGCTTTGTTTCATAAGAATTGCAAGGTTAGTAACTCAGTCATTTCAAAAGATTTATTTAGAGGAACAGGGGATCTGACACAACAAGAACAGTAGACATCCAAGTCAAACAATACTGAGTGAACCATATTGATTTGCATGTGTATTTAATAACAGTTTTTGTAAATTGAAATTATCCACTAAAACTGTTCATATAAATGTAACTTGTACATGGTATTTGCATAACCAGTAACAAATCAGTATTACATTTATCATATGTTACTTTAAATGCAATTTTGCAAACATCAAAACTTTTACAAATGGAATAAGTATAGGCAGAAATATGAAAATGGTCAGGTCTGTCCTGTCTTTTGATGTGTCATTTGGAAATATGAGTGTTCACTGTTAGCTAGCACAAAGAAATTTTTACAGTATTTGTGGTAGAGTTCATGGTGGGCCTCTAAAATTCTGAGCTAGAATGGTGTCAGGAAAAATACAATAAACATATTAACTTTTTTTTAACATGGACCTGTCTCATTATGAAACATGAAATGTAGGCTCACGTCTCCTTTGTGAAATTGCTATTCATTTTGGTGATGCTGATAATAACAAAGTAAAGCCATAGGCTTTCCTGATTTTAAGGTATCCGAAGGCAAATCTACAATTCTGGGTATTTTATATGCTTGTACAAATCCATCATCCTGATTGCCCTCATAGCTTCCCAAAGAACTTACCTGAATGATGTTGTTGTCACATAGCGTTTTGTAGTGAGTTTTCATTAAAAATATATGTAAAAGGAAATTCTCTCAAGGTTTCTTTCCACAAGGGATAAGTTGCTGTGAGACAAGAACAATTAAAATTTCTTTTAGTGTCCTTTATATAACACTCTCATTAGTTCCCAGGAGTACAATTCTTTTGTTGAAGTTGTAACAACAATTAAGTTAGGGGCTAGAACCCTAGACCAGTCCTAGAAATATGATTGTAGGAAGATTTTACAACAGTTTCCAATCTGAAAATGTTTCTGAAATACTGGAGAACACGAATCTAGTCTTTTTTCAGTTTTATTAAGGTTTGGATTTGTAATTGTGATTAAAAGTTGCTAACCTGGAGCTGCATCAATGACTCAGCAGTTAAGAATACATACTGCTCTTGCAGAGGATGTAAGTTCATTTCATAGCACCCATGTCTGGTATCTCACAATGGCCTGTCACTCTAGATCCAGAAAATCCCATGCCCTCTTCTGGCCTCATTGGACACCCATACATTAATACACATACACACAGAGACATAGAAACATAAGTTGAAGTAAAATAAAATCTTAGAAAAACATTTTAAAAATTTGTTATTCATTTATTTTCTTATTGTATGGTGGCATTTTAAAATATAACCACAGTGAATGGGATAGAAAAGAGTATCAATTGTAGGATTAAAGATAAAATAAGCTACATAATAATTGCTTTACTCTAGTTTATAGAATAGTTGAAAGGGTTGATTTTATAAGGATACGGGTTGAAAATTATATAACTACTATACTATCACTGAAAACTAGATAATAGACATGAGCTCAAGATGCCATAGAAAATAATTTCAATTATATAACTAGGAAGGAATTCTCAAGAATAAAAATTAGTATGAGAAAAGTTAAGTAAAAGGGAAAAAGGCAAGATCTCCTGAGTAAATTGAGAGCATGGTGGGCAGGGGGTGGAGGCAGGGTTGAGTGGAGGAGGGAAGGGGACTGGGGAAAATGTACTGCTCAATTAAAAAAATAAAAACTAAATAAAACACAGGATACAAATAACAATAATAAAGCCAAATATGGCTGCTTGGGCTTTTAAAGACATTTTGTTAATTCTTTGATAATTTCATACATTATATTTGTATAATATTAATTCCCCTCAGCTATTTCCTCTCAGTCCACTTCCTAATTCCATACTGATTCAACTTTGAGGCCTCATTCAGTTTTTAAATCTCATTTATTGTAATTTGTCCTACTCAAATATTCACTCTTGATGGTGGACCATCCACAGAAGCATGGTTAACATTAAAAAAGCTATCCCTATCCAGCAGTTATCACTTAAAATAGCTCTTCAGCTAGGAGTGGGATTCTGTGCACCTTCCACCAGTGCTGGGATTTTTTATGACTTGAGCTTGTATAAGTATTGTAGATGATATCACAATTTCTATGATTTCATATGTACAAATGTCCTTCAAATGCTGTTTTCTTGTAATCATTCAGCACATCTGCCTTTTTCACTCTTGGAATTTTCTCTTCTGATGTGATACTGAGTGTTCCAAGGGGTGTTTACTATGGTTGTTTCATTTAGGGTTGAGCACTCTGCAGTCACCCACTTTCTACACCCCAACTACTGTGGGTCTCAATGTGCAGCAATATCTACTGCTATAAAAGCTTTTCTGATGTTGAGAGATGCACTGGCTTAGCTTTGATGTGAGTTATTTAGTTGGCAGCAGGAATAAAGATAGGGTCTCATGTATATATTTGATGTCTTAATAGTATTATCAATATTTCCATTAGTATAAAATTATTCTGAAATAGAAAATGAATGCCTGAAAATTCTTGAATGAAAAGAAGAAAGGAGGGAAGGAAAGAAAAAAGGAATGAAGGAACAAAGGGGGAGAAGAAGAAAAAGTCATAGACCATCCTTATGTATTTTCTGTGTCTCTATAGCTATAGGCATTTTTTATTCATTATGTTTCTCTATTGGCTTATTGTTGAATAATTTAATGATTTATAGCATATTTACAATACACTTGTAAATTAACAACAAACTTACATATACTACAATTCTCTCAAGCTTCCAGATGTCCAAAAATGTGTATTACTTCTCATTTCTATTTATCAATTCATGTGTTGTATGGATATGTGTACATGCGTGTGAACATGTGTACACACCAATAGATGCTCATGCAGAGGCCATAGGGCACCTGTAGCCTCTATTCCTGTCTTCCTTATTTCATTAATTTGGGGTCCCTTACTAAACCTGGAGCTTGGAATTTTATAATTCCCAGCCCTGGTTGTCCTTCTGTCTCTCCCTCTCCCTGTACCAGAATTACAGGTGCACTGCCACACTCACCTGCTTTTACTTGTGTGATGAACTCAGATCTACATGTTTGTACATCAATCCCTCTTACACTGAGACATCCCATGCCCCCCCTCTGAAATTTTAATGTTTTACTGTAAATGTTCACAAACTAATAAAATTTCACACCCCCTCTGAAATTTCAACGTTTTACTGAAAACAATCACAAAGTAAAGAAATTTATGATTGGTCATGGTGACACATGCCACTAGTCTGCATAATCAGAAGAATGAATAATGGGGATTGTGCACATGGAAACAGTCTGGGCTGTAGAATTAGTTTAAAGGATGGATAGCAACAGATCAAAATTTAAAAAAAAAACTGTGGTAAAAATATACATTCCTATAATCTGTCTACCAAAGAATTCAGACTTCAGTGATTCAAGAAAGGAAATACTATTTGAAAGTCACTCTCACTTTCTAAGCCCTAAACATGGTTAGATAAGACAAAGTTGGGATCACTTCATTGTTCACAGACCAACCATTGATTTTCTGTAGAGCTTGCTGTTTTAGATTCACCTTGCTGGGTGGCATCCATTGTGAAAGAAACAATCAATACAGGTACAATTTTATTATGTATTATGATTTTAATATTAAATATCTCCTATCGACAATGTCCTGAAAACTTGTCTGAAGCTTCTGCTTATTTTGCAACGTTCTAGAGACTTTGGGAGGTGAGGTACAGCTGGAGCAAATAGATTATATCAGGAAGGTCCTTTGGAAATATTATCCCTGGCCACTTTTTGTCTCACGCTCTGCTTTCTAGAATGCTGTGATAATGACACATTTTCCTACTGTATTGTTAAAACAAAGATGAAAATTTTGTATAATAGAAATAAAAGACAAATTCTGAATGAGTTTAATATTCAAGCTTACCACAGTGTTTCATGACAGAATGTTTGGCTTCTTTTAATTATTAATATTTTTATATTTATTCTGTCTTGATATTTGATAGCACATTATATGCTTATGATATCTCTATATCTGTCTGTCTGTCTCTCTATTTATATAATAAACAACCATACAAGTGTGGCTTAATTTGTATAATTTGTTGGGCTACAAAAGGGATATAATAGGAAGAACTCATTTGTGCATAGAAAATCAGGAAGGATATTCTAATGTTCAAATAGGATAATAAACTATTCTTTGTCACTGCAATTTTTGAGGATAGGTGATATAACATGTCACTGATTTTTACTAAAAAATAATTCATTTTAGATATCACTTTCAGAAATAGTTGCCAATTGACCTAATTTTAAAAGGCTAAGCACACAAAATAGTGAGACTACCAAACCATACCAACCAAAAATACTCACTAATTAAGATAAATAAATCTCATCTGAAAATAGTCATGCTCCAGATACATGAAGAAGGCTTTGGAGGGGTTTATACCTTCTAGAGGTATCACAGTTGACTCTTGGTGAATGAACACAGTGATGTCCCAGAATCCTGTCTTTAATATATCTGGGCCCTTGAATCCAATAACTTCTTGCACCATTGCTTTCAAAAATCAAATAATCACCTACTAATGGTAATATCATGATCAGACATGCATTGCTCCCTGTGTTCTTATCAGAACTCTAGATAAGATACAACTTTGCTAATGCAAAATATTCTTTACACATGCAATTTTTTGTTTAGGAACCAGTTCCTTTGGAGTAAATTTGACATGCTTGTTCCTTAGGCTGTAGATCAGGGAGTGCAGCATGGATACAAGAGTTGAATAAAATACAGATGATGCTTTAGCTTCTGTTTGGAACAAACTAATGAAGGCTGAATCCAGGGAAACAAAGACGACAGTAACAGCAAAGGAGTGGGCAGTGCAGCTGCTGAAGGCTATGAACCTGTTCTGAGTGGATGCTGACAATGATGAACATATAAGGGACCAGAGTGGTCTGGGTTGGAACACAAATTAGAATACTGGGGCACACAAGTGTTGATTTATTGACAAAAGTAATGGAACAGGCAAGCTACAACAATGGAAGTTGTGATATTTTGCTTATGATCTAACAAATAAAGCATGCCTAAAGATCAGAGTGCAGAGCTAAATCACTAGTTAGTCATAGATTCCAGGCAGTAGTGGCATATAACTTTAATCCAAGCACTCAGGAGACAGAAGCATATGGATCTCTGTGAGTTCAAGAGCACTCTGGGCTACACAACATTGAATCTGTCTGAACGACAAACAACTCACACAAAACTGATCTAAGCACTTGTGATCACATGCCTTTAATCCCAGCATTAGGGAGGTGGAGACAGGTGTGATATGATTGGGAGGAGAGAGGAACATAAAGCAGGAGTAAGCAGACGTCATGGCAGTCTGAGGATTCACAGACATAGGGTAGTCTGGGGGTTCAGTCTGAGATGTTGTCTGAGGATTCACAGGGACAGGATCGCCCCTTTGGTCTGAGCATTGGTAGAGTTAAGAACTGTAGTGTCTAGCTGCTCTGCTTCTCTGATCTTTAGGCAAGCTTTATTTGGTGTAGCATAAACAAAATATTCCCACTGAAGATCACAGAAGTTATAGCTTCTTGCTTTAGCATTGCATAAAAGCTCTTTGAGTACAAGTTGTAGCTTCAGTGAAGCCCATGGCATGTGCTAGCTACACTTATCATCCAGAAACAGACTTTATAAGACTGGTGATATTATTAAGGGTTTGTAGATATCAGCATACTGATCATATACCATTGTAGCCAACATGTAATATTACAATAAAAATTAGGAAGGAAGAGAACAGTCATGGGTTCAGGGGCAAAGCTGACATCCTTTTATGACAATAATCTCATCAGCATTTGAGGCTAATGGCAATTTTCCAGTGTTTAAAATAAGTGTTCAACCTAATTTATCTTCCAGAAATTCTAGTGCTACAAAATGACCCTTGAAACTGAAAATGTGCACATACAAGGGAATTTATTATGCATGAGTGGTTACTGCAGAAGTGCTTCTATTAAAAAACTTAAAGTCATCCAAATGTCCACCCAGTGATGCATAGATTTGGAAAGTGTACCTCATCCATAGCATAGAGCATTGTTCCATAGTAAAAAGGCCTGCAGTTCTGAGATACATCACAGCTTCAAATGGCCTGAAGCATGCCAGGAGTAAAGAATCAGAGAAGGTTATACATTACATAACACCATGTGTAGGAAATGTCAGGAACAGACTCATACAGATGGAAGGCAGTTTAATGTTTGTCTGGTGTGACAGGATGGGAAGGTGCTCTCTTGATCACATGTGTTTATGAGGCTTTAGTTGATATATGGACAATAATAATCTATGATAGAACATGGTGACATTTGCCCAACTCACGAATATACAAAATTTCTACCTGTACATTGCAAATGTGAATATTAAAATACATCATTTACTTTAGTAAATGTGTTATAAACTTAACAAATATGGGACAATGAGATGGTTCAGTGAATAAAGGCACCACCTGACAGACATGGTAACCTGAGTTAAATTCATGTAGCCTGCGAAAAAGATAAAGGAGAACACCAACTCTACAACATTGTACTGTGAACTCTACATGCGCACTCACACACATCACATAGGTGTGCACATGAATAAACATACACACACATGCAAAAACACTTAAGAGTAAGGAGTTACATTTTTGAAATTATAAATACACCAAAATGACACTGGAATTGCAAAAATCACACAAAACAGCCCATCAAACCTGCCAGTTCCCACCCTTCTTGAAGTATTTCCCATCTAGGGTATGTCGGGCAGATACCTCCTGATTGATGCCAAATATACCTATCACAGTTTCCTCAACATTATAGCATTCCTCTGACTCCTTTCCTGGCTTTTAGGAACCTGTTGCTCACACTGTGTAGCCTTGTCCAAACTTAATTCAAGGGGAGAGATGTGCTTTTCTTACTGCAACTTGATATGCCATGTTTTGTTGATATGAAAGAAGGCCTGCCCTTTTCTGAATAAAAAGGAGGAACAGGAGATGGGGGCAGAATGAAAATGGGGAGGCAGGGACTGGGAGGTAAGGATGGAGGGGATACTGTGTTTGATATATAAAAGAGAAGAAAAAATTGATATGGGATGTCCTTCTGTATGCTGTGAATATGTGTTACTTTTATTATGGTTGATAAATAAAGCTGATTTGGCCAAAGGCCAGACAGAATGCAGCCAGGTGAGCATTCAAATAATGATGCAGAGAGATAGAAGGAGGAGTCAGGGAGATGAAACATAGCTTTCAGGAGGTAACAGGCCATGAGTCTTATGGTAAAGTATAGAGTAATATAAATGCCTTAATTTAATTGTGAGCGCTAGTCGGCAATATGCCTGAGACATTGGCCAAGCAATTATAATTGATATTAAGCCTCTGACTGTATATTCAGGAACTGGTGGGTGTGACAGGAAACCTCTAGCCACAATAAATATTTAAAAAGAATGGAATATATAAAATACAATATTTTGTCATCATTTTGTAATTTCCTTCTAAATCTGTAGTAATTTGACTCCAAGGAATTCAAACTGAAAACAAATTAAAGATTTTTATGCCTAAATAATCGTATCTAAAATATAAATAGATTCTTAGAATATTATTAAAATTTGCCTTATCAGAAATGGAAAAACAATATGAAAAAGCAAATAATTTGACAGAAATTCAACCAAAGCCATAAGTGTCATTTCTCATAACAGGTAGAGAATTTAAAACATTAGAAAAACATACATATCATTAAAGAGTGAAATTACCAATATGAAGCCAAGTAGAACTATAAGGGTATTTAGTAGGGAAAAGCCTTACTTACAGAGCAACCTAGCCAGCCGGTGTGGCAGAAGTCTGTATGCAAGCCGAAAGGGGAAAAAATTGAAAGCGAAACCCAGCCAACTGAAAGTCTATGTTAGTCTAAGCAGGCATGGCTACAGGTTCCTTTACAATTCCCCCTTTAGTCTAAAAGAGGATTAAAACTTAACAGTGTAAAGTATCCAAAATTAACAATCATAAAGGTAAAATATAAGAAGATACAGCAATCTGCTTATTTCATATCCTAACTATCTATTTTAACTAAACCCTAAAGTCATCTGAAAGAAGCATCCAAGCCTGAACACCTCCTTCCAATCCCAACCATAAACAATAAGAAGCTGTCACTAACTAGGTATATACACTATCCTAAATGACAACAATGGTGAAAGGGGATGTAGCATTCTCCAAATTACTTCCTGCTGAAATGGGATGATGACATCCTTGTGGGGTCCTGTAGGAAGAAAATATTAGTACAGTAAAAGTCTTGAATGGATTGTATCCAGTCCATGTTAGATGGGATTCGCTTGATTGAAGATCTTGCTTGAAATCCTCAACTTGATTGAAGTCAGTACCCAAAGCTTTGGCCAGAGTGTCAGTTGAAATGGAGCAAGTTGGATCCAATGCAGTCCAGGAGGTGTGGCCCATTTTATTTCCAGGGTGTCCAGGGATTGCTGTCAGGCAGGTCTTCATTGGCTTCGAGAGACTCAAACATAAATAGCAGAGAAATGTTTGCTTGTGATGCACACATTCTGGGAAAGGCAACCATGGGAGAATAACGATTATGAGAGGGTGTACACCTTGAAAGAAAGATCTAAGGAAAAACAAGACAGTCCCCAAATTCTTATTTTATTCTGTATTACATCAATTGGCTTCTTGATACAATACAGAAACTCTAAAGTTTATTTAAACAACGTGCTTGGATTTTAGAGGAGGAAAGCCAAATCCACCTCTAAATCCAGCATTGCTTTAATTGAATAGGGACTAGGAAATAAAGAGAAATAGAGTTCTCTGAGAGACAGCTGTAAGTTTACCATATGGCACTTTCCTTTTGTTTGATGGTTATAGCTACCTTCTCTTCTTACGTATCTATCCATGCAGTGTCCTTTGCCTTCTGGAGATGAGTTTTCCTCTGAAGATAAAAGCAAAACACTTCCCTTTCCTTTGGGAGGTTTCTATTTAGTTTATAAGATATACATTAGTAGAATAACTGTCATTTCTCCTCGTCAAGAGGTTTTTTCCTTTTCAAGTGTAATCTTGATCAACTTTGATGGTATCCAAAGGTTTTCTTCTCCTGTAGAAACCAATGCAAAACCCCTACCCCAACATAATACATGTCCTGGTTTCCATTCAGAGGTTAGTACAACTTTGAAGTATACCGGCTGATTCAGTTCAGCAGTTTTCTCCATAGTCCAGTGTCTTTCTGCAGCTGTTTGTACTTTCTCATTGGCATTAAGAAAGTTTAGTCTTAATAAAGCATTATGCAACCTATGTTTGGGGGGCTTAGTCTTCCAAGCCTGTTTGTTAAGCATCTCCTTAAGTGTTCTATCAGATCTCTCAACCACTGCTTGTCCTATAGAATTGTGTAGTATAACGGTAACATGTTTTCTGTTATATTTGAAAAACTGTTCTAATTTTGTAGAGACAAATGCTGGAGGGAGCATTGTCAGTTTTTATTTGTGCAGGTATACCCATAACTGCCATCACCTCTAGCAGGTGTGTAATAATAAAATCAGCTTTTTCAGAGTTAAGAGCAGTAGCCCATTGGAACCCTGAGAATGTGTCTATAGTATGATGCACATATTTCAAATTTCTAAATTCTGCAAAGTGAAAGACATCCATCTGCCAAACCTCATTTTTCCAAATACCCTTAGGATTACAAGCTGCTGGCAATGGAGTTTGGTTATAAAAGGAACAAGTAGGACAGTTTCTCACTATCTTCTTGGATTGTTGCCAAGTGATGGAGAAGTCCATTTTGAAACCTTTGCTATTTTCATGATGTTTCCTATGAAATTCTGAGGCTTCTAACACACTTCCAATTAATAAATGATCAATCTCATCATTGCCTTGTGCTAGTGGGCCTGGCAGACCCATATGGGATCTGATATATGTAATGTATATAGGATTACTTCTGTTTCTGATAGTTTCCTGTAATTGTAAAAACAGAAGTTAATTCTGTATTATCAGGAATGAATTCTGCAGTCTCAATGTGTAACATGACTCTCTCTGCATATTGAGAATCAGTAACTATATTAAGAGGTTCTGTAAAATCCATAAGTACCATGAGAATTGCATATAATTCTGCCTTCTGTACAGATGTATATGGACTTTGAACTACTTTACTTACATCACCTGCTTTATAACCTGCCTTACCTGATTTGTTGCAATCAGTGTAGAAGGTAAGAACTTCAGAAATGGGAGTTTGCCTTATAATAGGTGGAAGAATCCAGACTGTCTTTTTTGTGAATTTAATTCTGTCAGTTTTGGGATAGTTGTTGCTAATTGTTCCCAAAAAGTAAGAGCTATTTGCCAATATTCATTATCCTTCCACAAGGAAGAAATGTCTTCATTAGTTAACGGTACTATAATTTCTGCTGGATCATTCCCAGTCACTCGGCGAAATCTTAATTTGCCCTTTAAAATCAAATCAGAAGTCTTTTCTATATATGTCTTTAACTTTTTATTCTGTTTTTGTGGCAGAAATATCCATTCCAATATAGTGTCTGCCCTCTGCATAAGAATCCCAGAAGGGTATTCTCTGGATGTCGAGATAACCAGAATACAGTCTAAATGAATGTTTATCAGATCTATGTGTGCATCCAATATTCTGTTTTCTACCCATTGTAACTCTTTTTCTGCCTCAGCAGATAATATTCTCGGACTGTTTAGGTCCTTATCACCGTTAAGGGCCATTTTTAAATGCTTTAAGTCATGTCCTTCTACACCAATAATCATGTGTAATTGAGAAATTTCCCCTAATAATTTCTGAAGAGAATTAAGAGTTTGATAACGATCTCTCCTAATTTGTGCTTTTTGAGGTCTGATTCTTTGTAAGTCTATCTTGTAACCTAAATAGTTAATAGAATCTCCTCTTTGTATCTTTTTTGGGTCAATTTGTAATCCCCAACCGAGGCAGAATTTCCTTCACCATTTCAAACATACATTCCTAAGTTTCTTTATTGGAATCTGCTATAAGAATGTCATCCATGTAATGATAAACAAGAGATTGTGAAAATTTCTTATGAATTATTTCCAAAGGTTGCTGTACAAAGTGTTGACACAAAGTAGGACTATTTAGCATTCCTTGTGGCAAAAGCCTCCACTGATATCTCCTAAATGGCTGTGAATTATTAAGAGTTGGTAAAGTAAATGCAAATTTTTCTCTATCATTTTCCTGTAATGGTATTGTGAAACAACAGTCTTTTAGATCAATGACTATGATAGGCCATCCTTTAGGTATTAAGGAAGGTAATGGCATTCCAGGTTGCAGTGAGCCCATGGTTGAATTACCTTATTTATGGCTCTCAGGTCTGTCAGCATTCTCTACTTACCTGACTTCTTTTTGATAACAAATACAGGAGAGTTCCAAGGACTGGTAAATTCCTCTGTATGTCCAGCGTCTAGCTGTTCCTGTACTAACTTTTCTAAAGCTTCTAGCTACTGAGAGGTCATAGGCCATTGTCCTACCCTAACTGGTTCATCTGTAAGCCACTTCAATGGCAGGGCTTTTGACGCCTCTAAAGGTTCATCATTGATACCTAGTTTTGAATAGCATAGTTGGTTGGTAAGTGTTTTCCATAGCGTCTTACCAGATCTTTTCTGCTATCTAAAGATTGAACATAATTTGTATCTGACATTGGAGGAATATTAATCTGAGTATTCCATTGCTGTAAGAGATCATGACCCCAGAGATTTATAGCTATATCTGCCACATATGGGTTCAGTATCCCTTTCTGTCCTTCCGGTCAATTTAGACCACCAAGTTAACACTCTGTTGAAATCTAGATAGAGTTCCAATTCCTAAAAATTGTACATTTGCCTCTCTAAGAGGTCACTTCTGAGGCCAAGACTATGGGGTAATAGTAGTTACATCTGCCCCAGTGCCTACTAAGCCAGAAATAACTTTATTATTAATTTTCACTTTCAAATGAGGCCTTTTATGATTAATAGAAGCTTGCCAAAATATGCATTTCTCATTTTGTCCATTCACACTTGATTCTTCATCACTATTCAAACTACCATCTAGAGCAGTATCATTTTTCACAATAGGCAAAGAACTATCTATTTGTCCTATGAGAGATTGTCTCCCACTGCTTCTTGGAATGGCCCAACCTTTCTCAATGGGGGGGGGGACTTCTTGAGGCCCTCCTCGGGGTTTCCCAACCTTAACTGGTTTCCTAGTATGTCCCTGGTTGATCTACATTCATTGGTCCAGTGTCTGCCCTTACCACATCTTCTACACAATCCAGAAGGCAGTGGCCTTCTGTATGAGGCATTGTTAGAATTCATTTGTCTACAATTTCTCTTAGTATGTCCCATTTTACCACAGTTGAAACATCTAGGTTCCTGGTCCCTTCGTGGTATCCAGGGGAAGTATCTTCCTATCCAAGGTTCTGGTTCATACTAGTAGTAACCTCTAGCCTCTTAGTACCTATGTTGACCTCTGTAAGGTGCTTCTCCTTCCCAAGCCCTGCATTCTCACATCTAGAACTTTTAATTTCCTGTTGCCTTTTTAAACCTTTTGAAATGGCTTCTCCTACCCCAGCTCTAGTATCTTGCACATTATAATCAATGTTGGCTGCATACAAAACCCATTCTTCTAGTAGAGCTGACCTGATCTTTAAAGGCAAAAGTATTCTTTTGCATATTGGGTTAGCATTCTCATAAGCTATTGTCTAGATAATTGATTGTCTTGTTTCTGGCTCTGTTACCTGTAATTCTAGTGCCCTAGTTAACCTTTGTAAAAAGTCCTGGAACTGTTCTGTAGGTCCCTGTTCTATTCTGGTATAAGCTTTTAGGTGTTCTCCTGGCTTACGAACCTTATAAAAGGTTCTTTAATTTAATGCTGCTTTCCTGCATAGAGACAGTATATCATCATCATATTCAGCCTTAACCTGTTTGTCAGCATAAATTTCCTCACCAAGAATGTTATCGAGGGGGGCTTCAAAACCTTCCTTTACACCCTGACACTCAAAGAGCTTTGCCTCTTCTCTCACCAATGCCTTCCAGTGGATTTGCCATGAATTCTCAAGTACAGCTGCTACCAATCGTTCTGAATCTGTGTTTCTCACCCTGTTAAAGGTTGCCCATGAATGTTATAGCTGTTTTACGTATGGGCTATGGAGACCATATAAGACAACTGGTTCTTTAATATTCTTAAGATCCTTCAGCTGTATAGGTTGCCATTCATAAGCCATCAGTCCATGAGGGTGTTTCTTAGAAGCTGGCTTTCCTACCATGGTAGCTGGGTACACTAATGGTGTATGAGTAACAACCTTAGAAGAATAGCCATGACACCTGGGCAGAGTAGGTGCCTGGGATTGGAGTGATTCTGCTTCTGAGGCATCCCAATGATCTTTAAGCCTAGTAATGATATCCTTAAGAAAAGTTTCAATCTCCTTAACCATTAAAGATTCCAAGCATATTAGTGAATCTGTAAATTGCTCTAACTGCTCATCTACACATTTTTCTAGGTCTTTAATACTATCATCCTTAGGCGGCATCTGGATGGCATGGAAACTACCTTCTAGGTATTGGAGTTTAGATTCGAGGTCATGATTTGCTGATTTTGAGTCCTCAGCAATCGACCGTATGGACCTATGTAATCTGTCAGCCCTGTACTGTATATTATCTTCCAAACATTCAAACCTAGACTCAAATTTATTATCTGCTACCTTGGGTGCTTCAATAATTGATTGAATGACATTTTCCAATTCTTCAATCCTATCCTGGTTATCTTGCACCTTTGCATCTAGTTTCTGGGTAACATTGCCTATCTGAGTTTCTAGCTGGCTACAGATATTCTTTAGCTCGTCACGGTCTTCTGACAGCCTAGCCTCTAAGTCCTCAGACATGGAGGTTCTCTCTGTGTTTATCTTATCATAAATACGCTGCATCTCATCTTGGGTAACAGACAGCCCTGTCTTTAGCATACTGGACACAGAGCCAAGCTTAACATCCAATTTCTCTTCCACTTGCTGCACAATTGTGGTCTGACCTAATCTGTTCTCCAAAACCTCATTGCATAAAGCTGTTATTTCCTGTAAGTAAGCTGTTATTTCCTGTAAGGTGGTTAGGTTATCCTTATCCCTGGTCCTGAGACCTCTGGCTAGTAATATTATTTGTACCAGCAGGCTAACTGCCATTATGGTATATAAGCCGGTAATTGGCAGATTAGCAACCTCCTCAAACATTGAATTCACGTAATAAGTAAAAATATTACCAATTTTAGCAAATGATAAATATTCCGCCATAATTTTACCTGATTTCTACTCTGGATGCAGTAACTATCTTTGACCAGCATGTGACACAGGCATTCAGCTACTCGGCATGGCATTTGACAGCAGTGGTCAGTCAGCGGTGGAGAGAGGTCACAAAATCGTCTGCACTCATCTTAGAGTGTATACGGCCTTGTGTCTGCAACCACTGAAAGAGATGCAGCTTTACCACAGCAGTGCCCAGTGTAAGCCTCTGCTGAAAGCCAAGGCCTACTGACTCTAGGCAGCTAGAAACTGTCTCCAAACTGGGTAGATGGTTCTGAACAGTTCAGCTACAGAGGGAATGCACTTGTGAGGCGCAGCAAGTGGGCTGGGAGCCGGGAGCACCTGTGGAGAGAGGGAGCTTTCCTGAACTAGGCTGCAGGCCGGGTTGAACCCACAGCCTGTCCCAAATGGCATGTAGGTTTCCAATATCCTGCTCCTGACAACTAGTTATAGTGAGAAATTACCAATACAGAGCCAAGTAGAAATATAAGCGTATTTAATAGGGAAAAGCCTTACTTACAGAGAGACCTAGCCAGCCGGCATGGCAGCAGTCTATACGAAAGCCAAAAGGGGAAAAAACTGAAAGCGAAACCCAGCCAACTGAAATTCTATGTCACCATGACCACACCCTCACAGGCGTGGTCAGGCAGACCTGTAGCCAGCCCCTAAGCAGACGTGGCTACAGGTTCCCCTACATATCATTTTTATCTCCATATAAATGTTTTCTTATATTGAGGTATGTTTGACATAGTGTACTCATAAATGTTCAGTGGTATGATCACTTATGGGGGACTTTTATTACTATCTCTAAATGTTCTCCTTTAATTACTTCATGATACCTTATAATAGTTTAAGCATTTTTTTCAAATAGAAAAAGTAGACACGTAAGAATGATACCCAGTGATGGTGATTATTTTAGCTAAACATTTGTGATAAAATTGAGGGTAATTTCCTAGAGAGAAAATTCACCTGTGACATATAGATACAAGTTGTGGCATTATGATCTCGTTATGCACTATATTATTTCAAACTTGTATGTGATAAAAATCACTGATCCCACTACATATGATCAGTTATTTTCATTTACTATTGTTACCCTTTTCTACTGACTCACACACTCTGAGTGCACACAGAAGATGTTTGTTGGGGATCTGGGGGAAGTCATCACTGCTAATTAGAATTGATTTTCAGTGTGAATTCAAACAAAGAAATCTAAAGAACAAAAAGTGAAGAACTTCATTCTATCAGCTTTGTCTGAAAAAGATCCTCTACCACGAATACCATCATCAGAATTCTCAGACCTCTGATTTTTATTCCCCTTTTCCTGACAAACTATTTTTAAATTTTCTGGACTGAGATGTCTATTTGCCCATAACTATTCTTCTGCTCATCATAACTGCTGTTTCCATCATAGCAACAGTTAACTTTCCATATGTTCTCTCTAGTCTGGTTACCAAAACTCATTGTTGATTGAACTACAGTAAAGTATCCTTAGTATCAAAGCAGGTCATGTTCTCAAAGTGACCCCTGGGATTTGTGTGGTCAGATGCTCTGGTAACTCCTAAGTTTGTCACACACAGGCTTCATGGTCTCCTTCCTTTGGAGTTCTTTTCACATGCATCCATGTGGTGCATGTGCTCCCTACATGCATATACATATATTAATAAATAAGTATATAAAATCTTTAGAAATCATTGAGAACACAGAATACTGTTTCAGTCATACATGTGCTATCCAGCAAGTGACAGGTTAGTATATCCAAAACAGAAACTTCCCTCAAAAAAACAACTCATTTCAGTATGAATAAAACTCTATGTTCTGCCTCGCTTTGCAGTAGGTGAAATAGGTTTTTCCAAATTTCTGGGTTTTTAGTGGGAAAATGCCTCCCAATAATTTTTCCATATTTACAGGTGTGATGGAGTGGTTGATTTGTTTTTTCTTCTCACAATACTGGTAATCGTAAAATAACTAAATCTTTGACAAAACCCAATAATGACTCCGAGGCAAAAAGACTCTGAGAAATTTGATTCCTGAGCTGTTTAATTTACTGATGTTCATTTCTTTTCTCTTATGATAATTTAGGGTGTTTATATCTCTGAAAGAAGAGATTAATTCCTTGGGCATCAAAGTTAATTAATATTGTGAATTAATTCTGCTGTCAATTAATGACAAAGTTCAATAGTGTAAGAATATTTCTTCAATATCTACTACATGAAGGCATTGTGTTAAGTGATCAACTCCAGTTTAATAACATAGCTAGAAATGATCGTTGACATTATATACAAATCTCCAAGATGATTTTTTGGTTCTGTGAGACTTCAATGCAATTGCTGCTCACTAGCTTAATGGATACCACTGAGTCCTTCTGTATCCACATGAGGGTGGTATTGCTGCTCAGAATAGAAATAGAGGAAATGGAACCTCAGGATGTTGAAGGAACATGTCAATGGCACAGAAAGTGAATATGAGTGTGGTACTCCAACCACAACGTCTCCATTTTGTTATCTCTAAATCTCAGAGAGGAGAGCTCAGCACCTCAGAGAAACACACGTTACCTAGGGAGAATACATAGGAGAGTTAAACGGAGCCATGTCAAACATCATTTAAAGGTAATAAAGTGTGGGTAAGAAACCACAAGTCAGTTGCTTTCACTCCTATGCAGATGAATAGAAATTCCTTAGAAATATTTCATGTTTCAGATTTGTGTTTTTACGTATCACATTAGAGTAAAACAAATGCTTTTCACTCCACAGAGGGCAGTGAAGAGTTGCACAGCATCCATGAAGAACTGTTAGTGAGGAACATAACCTGATACTAGTTCAAAACGATAACTGAGGGCCAACGTTCCTATCCATTGAGTTGATGGGGATGACTAAGAATAAGATGAATGAGCAGTCACCTATAGAAGCATGGACGACTTAAAGGCAGCTGAGTCACAGAAAAGCCCATCCCAGCCTGGATAATGATTTATGAAACCTGAATTGCAGAGCTTCCAGAGGGACTTGTGAGCAGCTCGGGCTGATGATCTGAGACGCTCTTCTCACCACCTGGTTGTTTATTTATTAAGGCAACCTTGGGAGGGGCAGTATATATCCAATACATTTCATCTTTCATAGAAAAAATGAATTTGGAGGTTTAATTTGCTTACACTTGGTGGAACATTATGAAACTCAGGAGAAAACATAGAAATCATGTGTACCAGCCATCTTTCTGCTGTCTTCCTAACTTCTGACTGCTAAAATTAAATAGACTTCAGCCTCTACTGGGGGGATTGAAGAATATAATCTTAGTCTTATAGAAAATAAAGGTTGACGGTAAGTGAAAGAAAATATCTTATCCAGCTTCCTCTCAGTAGCATCTCAGCTTATGTTTCTAATACACTACATAAAACTTGTTGCCAGGCAACCACAGGGAAAATTCCTGAATCAGTCATCAAGCTGTGCTACAGCAAGCCACTCTCTGGGATTCATTTTGCAAAAGAACATAAACAGATAATCAAGTAAATACTTCATGCACAGCCAAAAATGCGTTATCCCACCTGTCACCTCTATTAAATTATGTCTGGGCAAGATTATTACTGTAGCACAATACAGCAAACTGTGAAATAAATATAACAATGTAAAATATGCTGAGAAATCTCATCAAATTTTATTTAATTATAAGTGTATGAATTCTGATCATTAATTAAGAAGTAAATATGTATTATCCTCTAGTAATTTGTTAAAGAAATATAAGCCCAAAATTCTTTCCTCCACAATCTCACATTTACCATAATACAATGGTTCTCAAACCTCCTAATGTTGCAACCTTTCAGCACTGTCTTCATGTTGGGGTGACCCCCAACCATAAAATTATTTTTATTGCTACTTCATAACTGTAATTTTGCTAGTTTAATGAATTGTAATGTAAATATATGGGTTTTTTTGAAGGTCTTAGACAACCCTTGTGAAGGGGTCATTCAACCCCCAAATAAGTCACAACACACCTATTGAGAAATACTGCCTTATTATAATGTTAAAATTCCTCACCAGGTGTCATGGTTCCCTTTTACTGGTTTTCATTCATCATGAAAGAAACCTGGGCTCTTTCCTACTTATAAATCCCATGGCTCCAACATAGGTACTTTAAGATACTTTCCACTTTCCTAGGGGCAGAAATGCAGATTTCATAACACCCATAATCTACCTAAACATTACAAAGACAAAGGATGCCCAATCATTTAGTAATGTTCCAAGAAAAAAGAGTAATAATATTTTGCTACTGCAAAAGTTCTAAGAGAAATATCTTGGCTTTGGTATATAGACTCACAGGCAGAGATCACAGGAGAAAAAGGGGATAATGTTGTCAGCCCTGTCAGGATGCACAACAGGGTGCATGGGTTCCTAGAACACAGAAACCATGAATCTGGTTTTAGAACTCAATTTTAATCAAGATGCTACTGCAAGGTTCAGATGGTTCATGAGATTGCCAAACCCAGGAAAGAACTTCAAGAAAGATACTTCATTCTCTTTGGAGATAGAAGTCCAAATAATTCTGCTTCCTTGTTTTTGTATTAAGTTTGAAATGTAAAGCATTGACATCCTGTTATCTAAGTTTTCCCTAAGAATGTTAATCATTTTGATGTACATTTCTTAAGGTTGTGTACATGTTCATTTATGTATTTGTGTTTGCTACACGCTTA
This sequence comes from Cricetulus griseus, assembly GCF_003668045.3. NCBI lineage: Eukaryota > Metazoa > Chordata > Mammalia > Rodentia > Cricetidae > Cricetulus > Cricetulus griseus. Next base: position 151,387,658 of record NC_048597.1, on the reverse strand, counting down.
ATATTGTACAAAATAGGTCATCAATAATGATTTTGAATTATTCACAGCCTAACATACATGTTAACTGATAACTTCCATTTTGGGAGAACTTGTGTTTTAGACTTAATACTTATGAATAAAGCTCAGTTATCTATTCTCATAATTAATTGAAAACACTTATTCAGCTCAGTAAACAGTGTATATAGCTTTACATTTTCTCAGTCCCAAATCTCCATTTGTGGATGTTGTTTACCATACACCTGACTGGGCATCACTGAGTCACACAGTATTCAGCTTTTGTCAAATGAAAATGTACCTACAAAATGTAGGGCTTTGGTACTTAAAAGTTTCTTGAAAAATGAAATGAATTACAGGTATGCAAAATGCAAACATTATGCAGACATGGAGACTTCCACCCAAATTAAAAAGGAAGTCACTGAGGCCAGGCAATGACAGTCCATAACGGTGATTCGTGAAGCTCTGATGGTCAAAGATAAGCAAGAATGGAGATCTCAGGATATTGCATAAGTTAAGAATATGGAACATTTCTCAAGGAAAGTTACAGGAAGTAGTGCAACAACCATAAGAAATAATCCATGTAGACTGCAAATATCAAGATCAAATGCACAGTGCTACCTAAGCCCACTGGAGCTAATATTACAGCTAGGAGATCCCTAAGTGCTGGGAACAGCTACAGGATTTAATGTCTGCCTGCTGAATTTCAGTCTTATTTCAGTCTACTCCTTCCTTCATATTCTTCCATACCTTCATTTGGGAATTGAAATGTTTACCCTGTGCTTCTGTACACTGAAACTCTGCCACTTTGGATTTACAGGGGCTCACTGCCTGGAAGCTAGGAACAGATGGTGGCAGGGACTTAAATTTTGACCAATGAAGAAACTGGAGGCAAACTGCTTTATGAGATGTATTATATAAGAAAAGAATCTATTTTCAATAGAAAAAAATGGTTGGAGAGAAAATATGTGATCTTGGGATTATTAGATGCATATGGGATGCTGAGTAAAAGGGAGATAATGTTACATTTGAAATATATTGTCTCATACATTAACATTATTACTAGTGATAAAATTTTAAGACATACTTCTACCTTGAGGAAGTAGTTCACTGGGCCATGTTTTAAGGTTTGTATGTAGTTACAAGCCCTGTCATTTTATGTTTCTATTCTCTATCCATCATGAAATGAATATCTTCTACCATATATTCCTGGAAACATGATTTACTTATAGTTACATTACAGGCCCAGACACACAGCATCAAGTAACCTTGTGATGAACACTCTGTAGCTATAAGATCAAATAAATTGATCACTCTCTTTAATTATGCTGTCAGTTATTGTGTTCACAGATATGAAAAGACAAATAATACAAGCAACCCAAAAACATAGCTAAATGCAGAGATGAATGATGTGATACTTGAGGTGAACCTCTGAGAATTCTGGGTAACTGATTATTTTTCTAGTCCTACAGCACCTAATTCAGAGAATTAGCAGAAACAGGACCCAAAGAACTTGAGAGTTATAATATGAAGACTTTATAATCTTGAGAATTGTGAGAAATTATGGGATTGATATTGATGAGATTAAGGTTTTTTTTTCATGACACAGAAGTTATTTTGCACTATATAGGGTCGGTTAGACAAGAATTTGCAATATTTCAGACTGTCTGATAAGAACCTACTCATTCTTATATTTTCAGAAGAGCTCTGCATTCAATGCTGAGGTTTACATCCTGGAACCCAAAAACCTCTGACTGGGGCAGTGTTGCTGGCATCTCAATTCTGTTCTCTCACAATATAACAGACAACACCCCGAGCTCTCAACCATGCAGGCAATACACTACAGGAATAACTGAGGCTACATGGCATTTCTTATTTTGTCCCCTATCTCCTCCAAACTTATAACTAAAAAATCCTGTAATTTGTTCTAGTTTACAATGTTGCCCAGTGTTTGTCTCTGGCTGGTACCAGACAAGTGAAAGAGAAAATGATTTTGACTTGATTTTTAACTCAACAATTATTTCATGCCAAAGGGAAAAACAAAAACATTCCCCTCCAGGTTCATAGCAGCATTGTTTGTAATAGCCAGAACCTGGAAGCAACCAAGATGAACCTCAACTGAAGAATGGATTGAGAAAATGTGTTACATTTATACAATTGAGTACTACTCAGCAGAAAAAAGCAATGGAATCTTGAAATTTGCAGGCAAATGGATGGAACTAGAAGAAACCATCCTGAGTGAGGTAACCCAGTCACAAAAAGACAAACATGGTATGTACTCACTCATATATGAATTTTAGATATAGAGCAAAGGATTAGCAGCCTATAATCCTCTTCACCAAAGAAACTAGGAAACATGAAGGACTCTAAGAGATAAATGGTCCCCAAGAATGGAAGTGTCATGAACTCCTGAACTAATTGGGAGCATAAGGGTAGGGGGGAGGGAGCTGCTACAATAAGAGCAAGAGAAGAGGAGTAGAGGAGAGGAAATGGAGGAGCAGAAATATTGATTTGGGGAAAGAATAGAGGAGAGAGAGCAGGATGAGAGATACCATATCAGAGGGAGCCACTATAGGTCCAAGAAGTGATCTGGAACCAGGGAGATCTCCAGAGGATGACAGGATCTGACAATCCAGGCAATGGTGGAGAGGATAACATAAAAGCCCTTCCCCTAAAATGAGATTGATGACTTCTCTTTATGCCATCCTAGAGCCTTCATCCAGTGGCTGATGGAAACAGAGACAGACATCCACAGATATATACTGAGCTGAAATTAGGAATTTAGTTGAAGAGAGGGAGGAATGAAGAGCGAAGGGGTCTGTACCAGGTTGGAGAAACCCACAGGAACAACTGGCCTGAACAAGGGAGGCACATCGACCCCAGATGCTGTCGGGGAGGCCAGTACAAGACTGATCCAGACTCCTGAACATGGATGTCAATAAGGAGGCCTCTGTACTCCGGGGAGCCTCTGGTGGTGGATTAGTATTTTTCCCTGGTGCAAGAAGGGACTTTGAGAGTCCATCCCATGTGAAGGGTTACACTCTGGCCCTGGACACATGGGGAAGGGCCCAGGACCAGCACAGGAAGATTTGGTGGACTTTGCAGAGCCCCCGTTGAGGGCCCTACCCTGCCTGGGGAGTGGTGGGTGGATGGGGTGGGGGGTAGGCTGGGGGTGGGGGAGGAGGGATGGGGATGAGGGGAGGGAGAGGGAGAAGGGACTTACATGTGAAACAAGCTGGTTCCCTAGCTAGAACTAATAAATAAATTTAAAAAATTCCCCTCTCCTACTATAACTTCTAGTTTTCCTTCAATATCTCTATTCATATGCTCATTTTCCCTAACAGGTGAATCAGTCCAAAGTTATGAGACAGTTATATAGAATTAAAGTTAACATTTCAGATTTGGGAGGGGAAATAAATGGTGTCTAGTTCAAAAGAAGCTTCATCATTTGATATGTTTTGCATCTCTTTGAAAAAGGATTGGAATGAAATTGGAATGGAAATTTTTGTTCTCTTATGACCACTTCCTCTCATAAATCAGGCTCATAACTCAACAAGGTGGGCTCCAACCTCACTAAGCTTGTTAGAATGCTGTGCTGACAGACAGGATTGAGCTAAGCTCTTCAGGAGAGGTAGTCCTCAGTAGAAACCCAATAATAGGTGAAGTATAATTGATTAAGTAGGTACATCATTATTTGGTAACTATACTATACATGGTCCCCTACTCATGATCATTTGACTTAGCATGCTTGCTCTTATGATGATGTAAAGGGTGGTACACAGTCAATAGAAACCACAATTCAAAGTCTGAATTTTGATATTCTCTCAAGGTAGTGACATGTAGTCTAATGTTGTCTCACAATATATGGCAATGGAAGCCACCATGAGCTCTCAGGCATGAAAATACTACAGTGAATAAACGAGGCTACATGCTGTACTGTGCTGCCAGCATTTTAAAATATAATGTCCCAATTTTATTGTTGCTGGAGCTTCCCACAGCAGTTTAGCCCCAAATAAACACACAGAAGCCATATTAATTATCAATCTCTTGGCCGATGACTAGGACTTCTTATTGGCTAGCTGTGTCTTAATTATTAACCCATTTCTATTAATCCATGTATTTTATGCAATCATATCTTACAGAAGAATACCTGGTGCATCCTTTCTTTCCAGTCCTTACATGGTGACTCTGCCTAACTTTCCCAGAATTCTCCTTGTCCCGTCTGTCTTCCTGCCTTATTGACCAACAGTGTTTTATTCATCAACCAGATATACAGAAGAACATCCCCTCATTTTATCATGATTAGAATATGCCCACCAGGGAGCACACTTGAGCTATTAGCAATTGGTTGTAGAATAGACCCTGCACTGGATGATCCTCTGCAATAAAATCTTACAGTAAATGTTTTGGTCACATATAAAGATAGGCATAGCTAAATCATGAGGGATAAATGTATTAAATTCATTCTTAACTATAATATTCTTGGATTACTAGGGTTCTATTAGAGGATGTGTTCAACATTGGCTGAGAAGAATTTTCAATGACTAGGCAAGCATATGTAGGTTTAACGGGCATTGAAATAATCACAAAATATCCTTGACTTCAAAAATGATAATTTTAATGTGAAAGGTAATTTTCAGATTGCACATTAAATAAATGACAGCTTCATAGAGATTGTGTATTGGCAAGAATTCATCATGACTATACACTGTGTACATACAGAGAGAGAGGGGGGAGAGAGAGAGAGGGAGAGAGAGAGAAAAAGAGTGAGCTATGGAAAAGTATATAAAATGTAGTAATAACATTTTGAGAATCTGAATAATGGGTATATGGATCCTGTATAGTGCATATATAGTGCCTTTTTCATATTTTTGTATAGATTTTTAAATGCCAATCCTTTTTAGTCTCTATGGAGGTTTCATGAGAATAGAGGTAAGAAATATTTTTGAAGTATGCTCTCTATACTTAGAAATCTTTAATTTCTTCTATGTTTGTAAAAATAAAAAATACTGTTTAAATAGAGACACTTTTACAACAAAGTGATGAACTTTCATGTGATGCTTTTGTAAGGATGACTTGTCAGGAGGTTGATCAATATTGTCATGGTCAGCTGTAGTGTGTAGCAGCATAGTAAGCCATAAGTTTCTCTGTCAAAATTGGAACTTCCTAAGGAAAGAATAGTGCACTGCATATCATAATAGTAGAATCCACCCTTGGCAACTTTCCAAACTAAATAAATTTTGATGTGCAAATTCTTAGACTCTGAAACTGAATAAAAATCACTGATGGAGCAGAAAGGCAGCAACTGCTAGGATTACAATTTACTGTGGAATATAAGAACACTTTAAGGTATACTTTGATGAGACTTTCAATTTTAGCTTTAAAATGTAATATTACTTTTGTGCTATAAAGGGGCAAGTTGTGTGTAAATGCACAAAACCAAATCATAACTCTCCTTCCAACCACCTTTATTTCAATCTTTCAATCAAACACACACACACACACACACACACACACACACACACACACACAGACACAGAGAGAGAGAGAGAGAGAGAGAGAGAGAGAGAGAGAGAGAGAGAGAGAGAGAATAAATGTGAAAGAAAAAATTAGTAAAAGAAAAGATGAGGCAATGCTGTAAAACACATTCCTTTTGGAATCTGTCCAGATGGCAAGTGTAGAGAGGAAAAAGTGGGTGTGTGAAATAGAACTATCTGTGGTGGTTCCTGAGTCACAGAAAGTTTGACATCATAACCTCCTGATGCAATGGGTAGTTAGTCCACAGTCAGTGTTTATGTTTAATACAGAGCAGGGTACAAAGCTGTGGGTTACATTTGATTCTTTAACATTACTATGTTTAATATTTCAAATTAACTGTAGCTGTCTGAAAGGACCTAAGGTTTCTTGTGTTACACCAATGTCTGATTGACAGCTAGCAGCAATGACTGACTGTTCTTGTGCTACAGTATCTTATGTTAGAGATACATAGACCGTACTTCACAGCACTCTGTTTACTGTAACATACTGTCTCTGAGGTCCTTTGAACATTTTCTAGCAGAAACTGTCCACACTTACAGGTTTGTTCTTTTGTTTTATAATTTCCATTTGCAGAAGTAGACTACACATGCCCATGTTGATTATAAGAAACTTAATGGAAAAACACATAGTAATTATTCCAAATAATTTTTCTCCTACAACAAATTTTCTCCTACAACACAGCTAGATTTTTCCTTTCTTCTTTCTTCCCTCCCTTTCCATAATGTATTCATTTTTTTCAAAATAGGAATGAATATAGCATTCAAGAATAGCCCTGAATATCAGAAAGATCTAAAAACTATGAGAATGCTAAAACCAGTACAAGAAAAAGAATATATTCATTAAAAATTTAACTAGGTTCTACAAATGAAACATCTATTTATTTCTTAGCATTTTAGAGAATAGAGACTAGAGAAAGGGGGGTGTGTTGTAAATGTTACTATGAAAATAGAAAAAAACACACAAGTTATGTCTTAGAAAGTTTACTAATGCTACTTGATTTAGGAACATGAAATGAATAAATATATTTCAATTTAATGGCTCTTTTTGTCTGATTTAAGCATATTTTGAACAACAATGGGGATTTATTGACCACCTATTGAAAAATAAACCATGTTTGTGCCTTCGAGGGGTAAAATTACAGAACAATAAACCTAAGTCCCAGAAGATGTGCACAAGAAACAAGTTTGAAATCATGCAAGATTGTGTGCTTGAAATAGCTCACCTAAAATATAACTTAACATTGATTTGAAGTTAGTAGTTTCTGGTAGAAAATTGAAGCTTACCTTCTCAATTTTAGAAAGGATATGAAATTATGTTTTCATTTATTTGAGAGTCTCTTAACATTTTTAAGAATTAGATGACTAACAAATATTTGAGAGAATACTAGTACCTGGAGAGAATCCACACAAAATAAAAATCAACACAGAATCTGCTAAAAAGCCTTTTTCAATTATATTTCATTATAAAACATAAGGAAATATAAAATAATTATGTATCTTCAAGTAATGAAGAAATTGATAAATTGGTGTAATGTACATTTCATTTTAATATATCTTGGAAGTTACAGATGCCAATTTGTCTTGTGAAATAAATTGTCAATGCAAATATGCCCTATTAAATGGTGATTCAGACTTGTTAAACAAATATTTAGATGCTTTTATTTATTTTCCAGGCTGAGATTTCTCTTAAGAAATATGTGTCGCAGGGCTGCTTTCACATCCTTATTTCTCAGGCTATAGATCAATGGATTGAGTGTGGGTGTCACAAGATTGTTCAAAATCTGAATTATTGCACCAAGCAATGGACTAGGACTGGGCTGCAGGTAGATGATGATGACTGGTCCATAAGCACAGACAATGGCAGTGAGGTGGGCACTGCATGTGGAAAATGCTCTCTGCCTTCCTTCTGTTGAGCGGATTTTTGAGATAGAGATCCCAATTCGAGTATAGGACACAAGTATTAGGAAAAAGCAAATAAGAGATAAAAGACCAACATTTGTAAACCCTACCCTCTGTGCTAGAGAGGAGTCCTCACAGGCCAGTGGTAACACTGCAGGCATGTCACAGAAGTAATATCCCACCTCACTGGGGCCACAATAGGCAACTGGAAAGTGAGGGTAGTTAGGATAATGGCATGCACACAACCACTCATCCAGGTTCCTGTGGCCAAGACACAGCACACTCTGTGATTCATCATGACTGTGTATCTCAAAGGAAAGCATATGGCAACAAAGCGGTCATAGGCCATCACTGTGTATAGGAAGCACTCTGTGCTTCCCAGACAATGATAGAAGAAGAGTTGTATAATACAGCCCTGGAAAGAGATCCCTCGACCTTGTCCTGAAAGATAAGACAACATCTTTGGAGCTGTTGTGGAACAAAAACCCAAGTCAAAGATGGAGAGGTTTCCCAAGAAAAAGTACATGGGTGTGTGAAGTCTCTGGGAGGAGATGACTGCAGTAAGAATGAGGAAGTTTCCCAGGAGGGCACAGGCATACAGTGTTGAGAACAGGAAAAGCAGGACCTTCTCCAGGCCTGCTGTATCAGGAATGCCCAGCAAGATGAATTCTGTCACCATAGTGTTGTTTGTCATTCTTATGAAATAATCACCTCCGGAATCTGTGGAAAGAAATTCTTGGCAAAATTTATTATGTATATGGAATAGGTGAGTTTAAATCATCAGTGTGGAAGAGAAAATGAAAGTGGCATTTACAGAGAGATGTTCTAGACCGAATTAACCCTTCCTTCTGATGGGGTATTTTTCCTCACTTAGGTGCCAAATTGCAGATAGAGTTTCTGAAAATGTCACTCAGAAAGTAACTTCCAGAGCAATTGCAGATGGTGTCTTAACAATCTCACCCAGAAAGTAGCTTCCAATGCTGGTCTCTTCTCTTCCCCTATTCATATAAATTATTCTATTCATCATTTGTGATTCTGAAACAAAGAAAAACACTCTAGAATTTTACTTGTAGGAAGGATGGTGGAATGGCAGAGGTGGAAATGGGATAAGAAAGAGTGGGGGGTGAGCATAACCAGGATGCATAATACATAGTTTTGAAATTTTCTAAGAAAATTCAATTAATGAAAAGTTATGTTTCCAGACACATGGGCACCCAGGTTCTGGAACCAATGGTAATGATAATCAGAACCTACAGTCTTTGTGAAGAAAAGACAACAGCAAAGGATATACTTCATGATTTTAAACTCAAAGTCTGGGCATCAATGAATCTTGAAGCTGAATGCATACACCAGTTTTTCTTACACAGAAGCATGAATACTTGCCTATTCTTCTTGTGAAAAACTGAGGACTTGTGATTTTACATGGGATAATCCTGTGGATTTTATGGTGAAAATTTGAGAAGAGTGTGGTGACTGAAGTCTCCATAGGCACTTCTTGTGTAATGTGGAGCTTCACCTACTTCTCTTAGAAACATAATACCCACCTTACAAGTACACATATGAACACTACACAGACATGCACACAAACAGACATATACACAGAGACACATGCACATACACAAACCTCAGTCCAAACCTCACAATTAATAATGTGTCAAATTTTAAAGGATATTTGTCACATATATCACAAGAGGTAAACTATGTATGTAGAACTGAAAAAAAGCAACCTGAAAAGTACTTTATTGCCCAGTTGTATAGAAGGAACAGATGCACAAAGATCATGATGCAAAAAATACAGTCACAGATGTTTTAAAGTGCCATGAAAGTTTTACTGTTTTTAACAAAGAAATTTCATGGATTCATCTGTGAGCATAAGAATGTATCATCAAATTTCAACTTCCTTTAACTCTATCCATGATTATTAGATCATGAGGGACAATGAGTGGCTACCTAAAGAAAGACCTTAGCATTTAATGTGGAACAAAGAAACTACTGTTGCCTCTACCTCAGGATGCAAAGTCTAATTCTGGAACCATATTTGAGTTAAAGAAAAGGGTGGGTACAGAAAACACTCCTTTCAAGTTGTCCTATTTTAAAATTTTCTGATATGTTTTCATATTTCTTTCAGTTTCCCAATACAGTATAATCTTTAAGTAATAGGTTAAGTCAAAAAATATATTGTCTAAAACTCCATATTATGTTCCTAGTTACTGGGAGACTGAATACTCTGATACAGATGAAGGAGACATTTGGTCACTTACAGAGCCAGTAGAAAGCTTAATGTGTTGGATGGTGTTATTGAGCACTGTTTTCCTTTCTACCTGCAGCAGAAGGAGGGAGCCTCACCATCCTTCAGTCTCTAATTTGGAATTGAGAATTCCTCCTTGTTATAGTTACTTTCCAGTAGAATGACACACATCAAAGTGTGCTTCAGCTCCCTGGCAGCAATTTCCTGTTTGGTTCCAGGAACTGCAATAATTTACAACACAAGAGATTTTTAAATAATCGTGATCTTCCTTTGGGTGTTAATCCCAAGAGAAAGGAGTCTTAATGAGCAAGAGTCTAACTAACTCCTTGGTTTAATTATGTTGTGGCTGGGGGAATTATTTCAATATCTTTTGTGAACACTTTTATGGACTAACATTCTTGAACAATGTTTAGATGAAGCCTTAATATTTTTTTGAACACTTAACATGCGACTAACAATTTTAAAAGCTTGTAATTCTGAAATCCTATTTGTTGCATACTGACCTATATGGTGCGATATGGTTCTTTGAAGGTGGGAAAAGTACTGTCAGAAAATGTCCTTTGAGCTGGGACCTACAGTGAGAATCAGCAGACAGGTTGGGGAAAGACAAAGCAATTTCCTAGCAGAGGCATTGGCATGTATATTGTGTATGATGGAAAAGATCACAACAATCTTAAGGACTTTAGAAGCTGAGCCTGAATGTTAGAGTCACTGAAGTCAGAATTTCTGTCCTGCAAGCCACTTCCAAGTAACCACATAGAGGCTTCGCATGAATTATAAATGCTCGGCCAATAGCTCAGGCTTGTTTTTAGCTCTCTCTTACATTTCCAGTTTAGCCATACTTTTATGTATACATTGCCATGTACCTTGGTACCTTTTCTCAGGATGGCATGTTCATGTTGCTTCTCTCTGTGTCTGCTCCCTACTCCTTTGACTCTGCCCTTCTTCCCAGCATTCTCTGGTTGGCTCTCCCTCTAAACCTATCCTGTCCAGCTGTGGTCAGTCAGATTCTTTATTAAACCTATCACAATGATATATATTCATACAATGTAAAGGAATATTCTGTAAGTCTATATTTTCAGTTTCTTATGAGTCTGAAGGAGTAGGATCACAAATGTAGACTTTTCTGAATGACAGTGTATATTTAAGGTTTGCTGAGGAATAATCCCTCTGTACACTGTGAATATGTATTACTCTCATGTATTAATAAAAAAAACCTGACAGGCTTATAGCCAGGCAGGAAGTATAGGTGAGACAGACAGATACAGAGGATTATGGGAGAAAGAAAGGGAGTCAGGAGATGCCAGCTAGCCAACAAAGGAGCAGGGCATGTAGAAAATGAGGTAACAAGAGATTAGCCATGTGGTGGCAGAGGGGAAATAAGAAATATGGGTTAATTTAAGTGCAAGAGTTAGCTAGTAACAAGCATGAGCTATGAGCTAAGCATTTATAAGTAATACTAATCCTCTGAATGGTTATTTCGGGAACTGCCAGGCAGGAGAGAAATGTTCAATTTCAAAGGTTAACATAGGAAACCTGTTTAGATCATGTCTCAAAATAAAAATTAAAAAGCATAGGGACACAGCTCATTGTAAGTATACTTACTTGTAGTGTGATTGCTTAGCATGGAGAAGGCCACAGGTTTGATCCCTAGTGTTGCAAATGAAGGAGGTGTTAGAGCTTATAGGAAGAGAACTCCAATTAAGATAAAGCTTGAGAGAGAGAACACAGATGATGATGACTGAAGGTCCCACTGTTCATGTTAAACTGTTGTCTATAAATTAAGGAGTAGATGAAATGCTACCATTTTAAGCAGGAGTGTCTCAGTATATAGTGGGTGAGAAAGTATATGAAGAGATGACCACATCTACAGTATAGAGAATAGTTCTGGGGAGAGTAGACTACTCAAATAGTCAAGTAAGAGCCAGCACTAGAGTCTTTTCAGACATGTGGTCAGAAATAAAGAGGAAAGAATATTTACTAGTGCAGAGAAATGTCATCTTTAGTGGATATGAGTAAAGAGCCAGTTAGCCTAAAATGATGGTACCAGAGTAGATCTTTATATCCAGATAAGGAAAAAAGGAAAGCTGTTAGGGTGGGAAACAGACCAATAAAATAAAAAAAGAGAGGGTGATTTGTACAAAAGAAAAGAAAAAAGTTATAGGAATAAAACCAATGAAGAGAGACTAAAATCAACCATGGCTAAGAAGAGCGACCATGAAGGCTATGAAGACAAGGCCCAAAATCCATAGAGATAAGGAGGATAAGCATAGAAAGTAGACATTTTAGGAGAAAAAGATGGCCACCATTTTCAGTTTTAGCAAATTTTGCTCCATTGTGCAGAGAAGGGTGACATATGAAGTAGAATCCTGTTTATTCCTACAATGTGTGTATTTTAAACACTCTAACACCCCCAGTTCCTATTTGATCTCTAAAATATTCACACAGCACTCTAGCTCAGACACACTTAGAGTGCATCCACAGAGCAATTGCTTGTGCCTGGTAAGGAGTACATTGTACTAACTGGAAACTCACTGCTATTGCTATAAGAAGTGCTTCTCAGTCACTCTGCTTTCTATTGTTCAGATGCCTCCTGGCCACACTAAGTTGAGGTTGGGAAAGAATTGGGATAGAGGAGTATTGGTATTAGCTCTTCTTTGAATTTCTGGTAGAATTCTGCACTGAAGCCATCTAGCCATGAACTATTTTTGGTTGGGAGACTTTGATGACTCCTTATATTTCCTTAGAGGTTATAGGTCTGTTTAAGTTGCTTATCTGTTCTTGATTCAATTTTGGTAAGTGATATCTATCCATAAAATTGTCCATTTCCTGTAAATTTTCCAATTTTGTGGAATATCGGTTTTCAAAGTATGACCTGAAGATTCTCCGTATTTCCTCAGTGTCTATTGTTATGCCCCCTTTTCATTTCTGATTTTGTTAATTTGCATGTTCTCCCTCTGCCTTTTGGTTAGTTTGGATAAAGGCTTGTCTATCTTGCTGATTTTCTTGAAGAACCAACTCTTCATTGCATTGATTCTTTGAATTGTTTTTTGTTTCAAATTTATTAATTTCTGCCCTCAGTTTGATTATTTCCTGGTGTCTACTCCTCCAGGATGAATTTGCTTCCATTTGTTTACACAATAGAAGCAGAAGGTTCATTGCCAAACCCTTTTTACAAGGCTACAATTACCTTGGTACCCAAGCCACACAAAGACACAGCTAAGAAAGGAACTACAGATCACTATCCCTCATGAACATTGAAGCAAAAATACTCAATAAAATATTGGCAAACAGAATCCAAGAACATATCAGAAAAATCATCCACCATGATCAAGTAGGCTTCATCCCCAGGATGCAGGGTTGGTTCATCATTCGAAAATCTATCAATGTTATCCACCATATAAACCAACTGAAGAAGAAAAACCATATGATCCTTACAATAGATGCTGAAAAAGCCTTGACAAAATCCAACACCCCTTCATGATGAAGGTCCTGAAGAGATCAGGAATAACAGGAACATATTTCAACATAATAAAAACAATATACAGTAAGCCAACAGCCAATATCAAACTGAAGGGAGAGAAATTCAAAGCTATTCCTCAAAAATCAGGAACAAGACAAGGCAGTCCACTCTTTCCATATCTCTTCAATATTGTCCTTGAAGTACTAGGCTAGAGCAAGAAGACAACATAAGGAGATCGAGGGGATACAAATTGGAAAGGTAGAAGTCAAGCTTTAACTGTTTGCAGATGATATGATAGTCTACATAAGTAAACCAAAAATACTCTACCAGGGAACTCCTACAGCTGATAAACACCTTAAGCAAAGTGTGAGGATACAAGATTAACTAAAAAAAATCAGTAGCCCTACTATATATGATTGATAAATGTGCTGAGAAAGAAATCAGAGAAACATCACCCTTTCCAATTGCCACAAACAACATAAAATACCTTGGGGTAATGCTAACCAAAAAAGTGAAAGACGTGTATCATAAGAATTTTGAGACTTTAAAGAAAGAAATTAAAGAAGATACCAGAAAAATGGAAGGATCTCCCATGTTCTTGGATAGGATCAACATAGTAAAAATGGCAATCCTGCCAAAAGCAATCTACAGATGCAATGCAATCCCCATCAAAATCCCAGCACAATTCTTCACAGACCTTGAAAAAACAATTCTCAATTTTATGTGGAAAAACAAAAGACCCAGGATAGCCAAAACAATCCTGTACCATAACAAAACTTCCAGAGGCATCACCATCCCTGATTTCAAGCTCTATTATAAAGCTATAGGCCTGGAAACAGCTTGGTACTGGCACAAAATAGACAGGTAGACCAATGGAATCCAGTTGAAAAGCCTGATATTAACCTGCACACATATGAATGCCTGATTTTTGGCAAAGAAGCCAAAGCTATACAATGGAATAAAGAAAGCATCTACAACAAATGGTGCTGGCATAACTGGATGCTGGCATGTAGAAGACTACAGATAGATCCATGTCTATCACCATGCACAAAACTTAAGTCCAAATGGATCAAAGACCTCAATATAAACCCAGCTACACTGAACTTACTAGAAGAGAAACTAGGAAATACCCTTGAGCAAACTGGTACAGGAGACAGCTTCCTGAACATAACACCTGTAGTACAGACACTGAGATCAACAATTAATAAATGGGACCTCCTGAAACTGAGAAGCTTCTGTAAGGCAAAGGACACAGTCAACATGACAAAACAACAGCCCACGGATTGGGTAAAGATTTTCAACAACTCAACATCTGACAAAGAGTTGATCTCCAAAATTTACAAAGAACTCAAGAAGCAAGTTTCCAAAACACTAATAATCCAATTAAAAGGTGGGGTACAGAACTAAATAGACAATTCTCAATAGAAGAATCTAAAATGGCTGAAAGATAGATAAGAAAGTGTTCAACATCCTTAGTCATCAGGGAAATGCAAATCAAAACAACTCTGAGATACCACTTCACACCTATCAGAATGGCTAAAATAAAAAACACCAATGATAGTTTATGCTGGAGAGGATGTGGAGAAAGGGGAACACTCTTCCAAGGCTGGTGGGAGTGCCAACTTGTACAGCCACTTTGGAAATCAGTATGGTGACTCCTCAGGAAATTGGTAATCAGTTTACCACAAGATCCAGCAATTCCACTCTCAGGCATATACACAAAAGAAGCACATTCGTACAACAAGGTCATCTGTTCAACGATGTTCATCGCAGCATTATTTGTAGTAGCCAGAACCTGGAAACAACCTAGATGCCCCTCAACTGAAGAATGGATAGAGAAAATGTGGTACATTTACACAATGGAGTACTACTCAGCAGAAAAAAAAATGGAATCTTGTAATCTGCAGGCAAATGGAGAGAACTAGAAGAAACCATTCTGAGCAAGGTAACCCAGCCACAAAAAGACTAACATGGTATGTACTCACTCATATGTTGATTTTAGACATGGAGAAAAGGATTGCCAGCCTACAATCCATACTGCCAGAGAAGCTAGTAAACAATGGGGACCCTAACAGAGACATACATGGTCCCCTGGAGAAGCAGAAAGGGACAAGATCTCCTAAACAAATTGGGAATCCGGGAGGATGGGTGGAGAGGAGAGGAAACTAGGAGAATGAGAAGGGGAGAAGAAGAGGGGTGAAGAGGATATGATTGGGCAGGGAGTTTGAGTTGAGGGAAGAAGAGAAGAAAGCAAGATAAGAGATAACATAATAGAGGGAGACATTATAGTTTTAAAGAGAAATCAGGCATTAGGGATATGTCTGAAGAGCTACAAAGATGATACCAATTAACAATCTAAGCAACAGAGGAGAGGCTACCTTAAATGCCCTCTCAATGAGATTGATGACTAATTCATATGACATACTATAGCCTTCATTCAACAGCTGGTGCAATTAGAAGCAGACACCCACAATTAAAGCTTGAACTGAACTGGAATCCAGTTGCAGAGAAGGAGGACTGATTAGCAAAGTGGTCCACACCAGGCTGGTGAAACCCACAGAAACAGCTGACCTGAACAAGGGAGAGCTCTTGGTCCCCAGGCTGATAGCTGGAAAACCAGCACGGGACTGATCCAGATCCCCTGAATGTGTGTGTTGGTGAGGAGACCATGAAAATCTATCAGACCTCTTGTAGTGGATCAGTACTTATCCCTAGCATAGGAATAGACTTTGGGAGCCCATGGAGGGATACTCCCTGAGTCTAGACACAAGGGGGTTGCCCTGGGCCCTATCCCTAAGAATAAGACAGACTTTGAAGCTTTGAAGACCCCCTATGGAAGGCTTCACCCTCCCTTGGGAGCAGAAAGGGTATGGGATAGGAAGAGTGTTAGTTGGGGGGCGGTGGCAGGGGGGTAGGGGAGGAGTGGAGGGAAAAGGACCTGTGATTGACATTAAAATAATTTTATTTCTAATTAAAAAAAAAAGAATTGAGAGAGTGGTTCGAGAATCTCCAGCATGGAATGTAGCTATAATAAAAGAAGGTATCTCCCTAACTCAAAAACCACATGGCCTGAAAATAGGCAATAGATTTTAAATGGAGCTTTAAACCTCTTCTAGTGTGTAGTTCAACAGTATGGGATGCATTCACACTGTTTGTTACACTATCCACAGAGCCCTTCATTAATGCAGAATTGTAACTTAAACATGCGAAAAGTGTCATAATGAAGACCATGATTTTGTAGGATAACCTAAAACTAATTTTAAAAGAAACTGCAAGCAACCAGGGAATTTTGAGAGTAGGATAAATAGTCTCCAGGAAAGAGCACATCAATTGGCTTTACAGCACCCAATGGTAATCCCTGAATATATATATGGAAGATCATACATACTGTGCAGGTTATATTTAGAAATATATGTATGTAATTTACATACATGCATATAACAATTGTCAGTGGAAAGAGACATTGAAAGAGAAAGAAGGAGTATATGGAAGGGTTTGAAGGGAGGAAACAGAAGGGAATATATATATATATATATATATATATATATATATATATATTCATATATATTCTGAGAGAGAAAAGAAGAAAATATAGCCATTAAACCAAAACTCCCTCTTCTTCTGCTTCCATAATCTTCCCACATTTCTACCCCTTACTAACCATCATTTTATATCATTTTTCAATGAAAACAGCTTATCCTAGAACCTAGAGTGGCTATGTTCATTCTACTGTGATTGGCTCTTCCTTCTTAGCTCATTCTTCTAAAGGATTGGCCAAGTAGCTGAGGAGTAATATATGTGTCAGAACCTCATTGCTGATCAAATCTGAACAATATTCCTTTGTATATCTATTGTATAATACATTGAAATGATCCATGCACACACTCAGACATTTTCCATTCCTAGGCTTTATGAATAATAATGTTATGAACACAGGAATATAAATAACTTTTCAGGACCTTACTTTTGATCATCTTGTATATACAATGAGAATATGAATTGTTTGATTTTGTTATTTAATCCCCCTTATTTTTAAGGAACTATGATGCTATTTCCATAATGACAATCCCATTTTATAGTCTCATCAATATAATAGCATTAAAGAGTAAAATTTTCTATAGACAAAAATAATTACCATTGTTTTTTATTTTAATTGTTTCCTTTCTAATAGTATATATTTATGCATATATAGTATATATTTATGCATATATATAGTATATCTATTATATACTTGCTTTAAATACTACAATTTTGGGTATTATAATTAGAAATTATTTAAAATGTTTGGAGCTTTTGACACAGTCATTGAGAAATTTATTCAGTAGGAGTCAAAGAAGAAATGTTTATTCATGTTTTGACTTTCAAACATCTGTATATCTCTAGTATAGCTACTTATTTAATTTAGAACTCTGTTCTGCATGATGAATGTATTACTAATGTTCTTTCCTTTAAGCCAATAAAAATACAATTAATCATATTTTAAATGGGGTCTTTATCCATTTTTAATTGGTATAAAATTTTTCCAGGGACTAGCTATAGCATAAAGGGGAGGAGACGTTTTCTTATGGTACAGATCTAGAGGCCAGGATAATGAATAATTCAAAAATCACAGATGAAAATAGTATCAGGAAAATGTGTGTGTAATCCAATAAACATACCTCATTTTTGCACTTTTGATTCTGAAAAAAAACAAACAAACTGGAAAATGGCTTTCATTTTCAGACCCCGTTAGACATGAGAAAATACAACAAGCCTTATAGGGAGAACAAATGAAGAACCTATCAACTGAAAATTATGATATCTCCATGATGGATGGAAGGTTTTCCCTTATAATGTATGAAGGAGTAACTGCTGGGCTATCCAACGGATGTGCTTAAGAAGACAACATCAGGGCCAGTGCAGGCAGTGAGATGCAGGAGTGGGAGCTGCTATGAATTCTTGGAACTGCATCTATAACTTAGGAGCTGGGTCAGTGATACCCAGTATTCCATGATTGTATAGATCTGCCAGAAGTACCTGGGTGACATGGTTATGACTAAGTACACAACCACTGTACAAAAGGAGCGTGGAAAGAATCATATTGTGTTGTAGAGGCATAGTGTGATATTTAGTTTTAATCAGATGATCACTGAGAGTAAATAAATTTGGAAATACTCCCAGAAAAAGTGTTCCTTGGCAAGTCATTTTGGAAAGATATGCATGCAACTCATCCAGAAATTACATCAATTCTGATGAGGGTGACATCACCTTCACTCCCTTTGGCATTGAATGAGGTAGCTTTTGAGTTTCACCACATTTTCTGTTCTAATTCAAAGATAGGCAAGAGTTACTAAAATACATTTGAACAAAGAGAAAAGACATTCACTGCTGATCTCCAGTGGGAGGCAATCCACAGACATAAATGTATTAAAACTTAGAATTCTCAACCCTAGTTCATTCTCCTCCAGTATCCCAGTGTATGACACCACTCCTTAGAATGTTGCCCTCTTGAAATATTAGGAGCTCTTTCCTGACATTTCTGGTGGTGATTCTGGGTAAGGAGCAGACATGTGAATATCTGGAGTCTAAATTAATTGTCATCTGAAAACTTTTTAGGAAACACATGGAAGTAGAACGATAGATTCACCTGACTGACAATGGAGAATTCACTGAGCTGGTGGCATCGGGGTAACTCATGAAGAAGGCACTGGGCCACCTAGCAGAGCAGCTGCTGCCCTAAGAGATGTCCAGTAGTGGGATATTGAAAACATTTGGGGTGACCAAATGAAAATTCCTAAAAGTGACCATTGTGGCCTTGGAGCTATCCATGGGGAGCCCAAAGACTATCCTCCCCCAAATAGGTTTACTGTAGAGGCTAAGAAGTTTCAGAGTTGAGATGACATCTCCATGAAAGAATTGGGAAGATAAGATGCCAACACCAGGATGAAATCTGCTTTGTAAACAGACAGACAAACAGTGGTTCTAGTGTGATAGCATCTGCCATGCTATGAAAACAGACAGGCAGACCATAGTTCTGCATGAAAAAGCACTGGGCATGCTGTGAAAGCAGACACACAGTCATGGTCCAGGATGTAGCAGCATCAGCTATGCTCTGAGAACAAGCAACTGTGTTTCCTGGATGTAACAACATCAAGCTGATAACACAGTCTGAAGAATGCAGGTCCACACCAGGTTCAACCATCAGTTAATTGTTGCAGGGATGATATACTGACTTCTCTTACTACAAATGGATAAATAGAGAGGTTAAAATAAAGTTAGTGGCGAGTTCAGTGTATATCCAAGACCTATTTGCAGCAATTATTATCAGTTGGTTCCTGAACAGTGCATTAATATTATAAGTTCTCTGGCAAGATGATGAGGTATGTTAAGCCAACACAGAGGTCATGAAGGGCAGCTCCAGCAGGGGTGGGCAATTAGGAACAGGAGTTTCTTAGCTAACTAGGTAGTTTGGTGGCCACAAAGCTAATTCATGTGAGATTCTGTATCTGTTATGTGAGGCTTCTAATATTGAGAACTCTTGCATAGAAATTGTAAAGGTTTATTTTATACAACTGGTGTGTACATGTATGGAGATGATAGTTATGAAAGGGATATCATTGCCACTGTAATGCCTTATAAACATCTCACACTCCTCTTTGTTAAATAGGGGAACTGAAGTGTTTGGGAGCTCATTTTCAGAAACATTTTGGCTTATGTGCCTATTCTCTTGGAAAAAAAACCCAGCAACTTGTTGCCAGGCAACCACAGGGCAGCTACCTGAATCAGTCAGCAAGCTATTCCATAGTAAGGCATCCTATTGGCTTCATTCCACAAAAGAACAAAAATACATTATCAAGTAAATACTTTGCACACAGCCAAAAATGCATTATCTCATCTATTACCTCCATTAAATTATGTCTGTGCATGATATTTACTCTATCATGACAGAATGAACTGCAAAATAATTACAACACTGTAAAATATGCTAAGTAATATCATGCCAACTTCATTAAATTATGAGTAGATTAATTCTGATTATGAATATTCTTTTGTTTAGAAAATATATTAAAAGGCAAATATGAGTTATCCTCTGCTTATTTCTTAAAGAAGTATAAGCCCCAAATATCTCCCACAAAAATTGCACATTGACTTTAATATGATGTTTATACATTTGAACTGAGTCATGGTTCCCTGCTGCTAGTCTCTGCTTTCATTCTTTATTGAATAGAGCAAGGCTCTTTTCCTACTTACAAGTTTCATTGCTCTAACATAGGGACATTAATTTCTACTTTCCCAAGGGCAGAAACATGGATTTTATAACACCTGCATTCCACTTAAACAATTTCAAAACCAAAGGATGCCTAGACATTTAATAATATTACAATTAAAATAATAATCATACTTTGCTTCTATAAAAATTCTAAGGGAAATTTCATGGTTTGTGTATATAGACATGTAGGCAGAGATCACAGGAGGAAAAGTAATGGTGCTGTCAGTACTGTCAGGATGCCCATCAGGTTGCATGGCTTCCTGGAACACAGAAACCATAAATCTGGGTTTACAGTTCAATTTTAGTCCATATGATACTGAGAGGGTCAGGTGATTCACATGGCTGCCATACCCAAAGAAGAAACTAATGATCGATTCTTCATTCTTTCATGGAGATGGAAGTACAAATACTCATTTTTTCTTGTTTGAATATTAGTCAAAAATTTAAACAGTGACATCATAGTATCTGGGTTCTCCTTAATGTTCCTTAATTTCATTTGGTGTACATTTCTTTTGTTTTCCTTTTTGTTATTTGATACAAATTTTAAATTTAAATATATTTCCTCATGTGCCTCTCTTCCCCCAAAGTCCTTCCAGATCTTCTCCCTCTCTCTCCTCACCCCAGTGTCAGTTCCTTCTCAAAACGCAAACAGAAAACTAAAGCAGCAACAACAAAAACCCTCCAAAAATAGAAAATAAAAATAAATAAAACAACACCCTCCAAAACTGCACCAAATTGTAACCAAATAAGAGTGCTGCGCGCGTGTACACACACACACACACACACACACACACACACACACACACACATGCACACTCACACACACCAAAAACAAAACTGTAAAATTTAAGTTTGTCAGCTACTCATAATTTTTCTTGTGTGTACTTGTGTTTCCAAAATTCTATTTACAGACCAGGGGATCAATAATTATTTGTGAATTATTCATTTCACAATCTAATGTATATGTAAACTACTAAATTCCATTCTTTTGAGACATTAAACTATGAATAAAGTTAGTCTCATAATGAGGTAGAACCACATTTTCAACTAAGTAAGCAGTGTGTATGACTTTGTGTTCTCCCAAGCCCAAATGTCCTTTCATAAATGTTGTTTACTCTACACCTGATTGGACATCACTGAGTTACACACTATTCATCTTATGTCCAATAGAAATGTACCCAGGGGTATGTCACTTACCTGTTTCTGGAAAATCTAAATAAATTTACATGCATACAAAATGCAAGGGTTATGCAGACATGGAGGCTCCCACCCAGATTGAAAAGGAAGTTACTGAGGTCTGGCTTTGGGTTGCTTTCTTTGCAGGCAGTCCATGACAAGAGTGATTCATGAAGCTCTGATGATCAAAGCTAAGCAAGAATGGCAATCTCAGGATGTTAGATAGGTTCAGAATATGGGACATTTCTCAAGGAAAGACATGGGGACTAGTGAAGCCAGCTTAAAAATAATGTCCATGTACTGGGGACTGTGTGGATGCCCTGGGTTTGGGCAGCCACCTGAGACCATGTTGGTGTCTGAGGGACTTTCTGTAGCTGTGCCTATACTTATCAAGGTAGCCTGTATTTCCACCTGGCCCAGGGTGATGTCAGTGTTTCTGTTGCAGCTGGGGTCTGTGAAGATGTCAATGGCCCATGTTACCACAGGGGGTGATAGGAACATGTGTTGAAATCCCAAGGGCCGTGCTGAGTTGCCACATCCTCACTTTCCCCAGTACGGCTGGCTCTGCCCCTCAGTGGGCACTGTGAAAGGAGAGCTGCTAGCTCTGCTCCCGTGGGAGAGCCAGCCCCAGCAATTCAGAGAAATGGCCCCACCCTTCATCTCTGGTGTGGGAGAGCTGGCCCAAACAACATGGGCCTAAGAGAACTAGATCTACCCCTCACCTGAGGGCAGTGGTAGCCCAGACTGACTTGCTCAGCTACCACCTAGACCCACGTCCTGGGGCTTGGGTTGGCCTACCTTAATATCTACCCCATCTATGACCTGCTAGAGTGCCTAAATGGACTGACTGATCCTGCCAAAGGATAACCTTTAACCACAGCATCTCCATGACTCAGGGCAACAGCAGGATATCCAAGAGGAGTTTGGCCGAGGATCCAGTGGTGATGGTGTGCTAGGGGCCTTGAACCAGACCAATGACTCATTGCAATGAACACCTTGCAAGTGGGGCTAATGAAGAAAAATGTATACTTCTTGACACACCATAGCTCCAGATGCCACTGGGATGAATGAAGAAGGGTTGGAAAGACTGAGGAGAGAGGTGGGGCTTTTGTTTGTTTGCTTGTTTTGTTTTTAATTAATTATGGGGGACAGTTCAGGGGTGAGGGACAGTTATGGAGGGAGTTGAAAGTGAGTGGTATTGGGGTGCAAGACTTGGAATTCCAATAAATCAATAAAGAATTATTGTTTTAAAAGGTCATTTGGACCACAAATGGCAATATTAAACACACAGTCAGTGAGGTCCCTAGATGGTGGGCTTATAGCTACAGGATTTAATGCTTTCCTGTTGAGTTTCTGTCTTGTTTTATTCTAATCCTTCCTCTGTGTTCTCTCTTATTTTCCTTTGGGAATTGGAATATTTACCTTGTGCTACTGTACAAGGTAACTCTGCTGCTTTGGGTTTACAGGGGCTCACTGTCAGGAGCCTAGACACAGATGGTGGCAAGGGTTTAGCTTTTGACAAATGAGTAAACTGTGCAGTGGGAGCTAAGAGGAATGAAGGGAGGGGAAATTGTGAATTCGGTGTATCGTTTAAGAAAAGTAACTATTTTAGTACTAAATAAAGCAAAACAACAAAGAGCAAACAAAAAATAAAACGGGAGCCAGGCATTGGTGGCTCACTCTGGAGGCAGAGGCAGGTGGATCTCTGTGAGTTCAAGGCCAGCCTGGTCTCCAGAGCGAGTTCCAGGACAGTCTCCAAAGCAATACAGAGAAACCCTGTCTCAAAAAACCAAAAAAAATGAAAATGGAGAGAAAATAAATGATTTTGGAATTATCAAATGGGTGTAAGACATTGAGTGAAGAAAGGGAGATAATGTTCATATGGAATATGTAGTCTCATAATTAACATTATTATTCCTGGTGCAAACTTTAAGACACACATCTATCTTGAGCAAGTAGTTCACTGGGCCATGTTTCAAGCCTGTATCTTGTCATATGCTCTGCAATTCTCTGCTTTTGCTCTCTACCCATCATGAAGCAATTATCTTCTACCACATATTCCTGGCAACATGGTTTACTTACAGGCACAGACAGACAGAATCAAGTGATTTTGTGATTAAGACTCTGTAGCTACATCTCAAACAAATTGATCAGCCTCCTAAATTGTGCTGTCAGATATTGTATTCACAGATATGAAAAGACAAATAATGCAAGCAGCCAAAAACATAGCTAAAGGCAGAGATGGATGATGGGAACCTTGAGGTGAGCCTCTGAGAATTCTGGGTAGCTGATTATTTTTCTATTCCTACAGCACCTAATTTAGAAAATTAGTAGAAATAGGACCCAAAGAACTTGAGAGTGAAGTATAAAGAGTTTATCACCTTGTGAGTTGTGTGACCTTGTAGTGCTGATATTGATGAGGCTGAAGTTGTTAGTGACTCATACACAGGAATTAAAATACTGCTATTCACTTAACTAGTATTCTTTTCTAGAATATTATCCAGTATTTGACTCTAGATAGTACCAGGCAAGTGTAAGAGAACTTATTTGTATTTGATTGTTAACAAGGATTGTATGCTAAGGGGAAAAAAAATAACATTCTTCTATCCCATTATTATTTACAATTTGACATCCATTCCTCTATCCATACTCTCATTTTCCCAAAAAGCCCAAAATTTTGAGATAGCCATATGCATTTATAGTTACTGCTTCAAACTTGATAGGAGAAAAATAAATGCTGTCTAGTCAAAGAGAAACTTTGTAATTTGATGCATTTCTCATCTCTCTTAAAGGATATTGTCTCTCTGAATGAAGATTTTGCCTCCTTATGAACAATTTGTCCTATAAGTCAGGCTCACAGCTCAACCAGGTGAGCATCAGCTTCACTAAGCTTGTTAGAATGCTGTGTTGATAGAAAGAATTGAGATGATTCCTTCAGGGGAAAGGTAGTCCTTTGTAGAAACCAAATTAGTTAAGTGAAGTATGATTGATTAAGTTGAAGCTTCATCATTTGGTAACTCAAGTATTTATGGTCCCCCACTCACAATTATTTTGCTTAGCACATTTGCTTTCTTGATGATGTAAAAAGTGGTATACAGTCAGTAGAAACTATATTACACAGTCTGAATTTTGATATTCTCACAAGGTAATGAATTGTTCTTTTACAATATAAGGCAATGGAAGCCATTGTGAACTCTCAGCCATACAATTGCTACTGTAATTTAACTGACACTATATGCTGTACTACTATTTTGCCAGCATTGTAAAACAGTATGTCCTTATTTTGTCATGACTACAATATACCCATCAGGGAGCATATGTAAGTTGTTAAAATAATAAAAATAAACCCTGAACTGTTCGGCCCAAAAAGGCTCAACATTAGGCCCAGTGTAACCTCCTGAGTCTGGCTAGTGTTTGGCAACTTGTCTTTGGCCTGTAACCCCCCCATGGGAGTGACTCAGCAAGGCCTGATATAAGACTGCCCCCTGCCTAGCTACCTGCCAGCTTGGTGGAATATTTGCCCTTACTCTTCACATCACCTTACTGGATCCTAAGATTCCCATCCCCTACCTCAACCCTATATAAGTTCCTGCCTGTTGCAATAAAACGAGATCCTGCTTGACAGACAAGTTTCCTGACTCAGTGTGGTTCTCCCAGGTAACTAAGATGGCAGGGTCTGGGTTGCTGACACTCACCATCCGGCTCAGCTACAAGGGAGTGACTGTCAGGACTGGTTCTCCCTCAGCTCTACCTACCAGAGTACCCAGCAGACTGGTACCCAGTGTGTACCTGCTGGAGGACCTGTCTCTGAACTGGATGATCCTCTACAGATAAAATTAACAGTAAATGTTCTGGACACATGTAAGGTAGAAACAGCTACATTGTGAGCGATCATATTTAAAGAGTTAGAAGACTAGCAAATTCTTGAGGAATAGTGGTGCTTGGACAGAATCCACAGAAAACAAAAATCAACACAGGAGGGCTGGTTGGTCCCAGCCCTTAGAAGACAGAGGCAGATGGTTCTCTTCATGTGAGGGCAGGCTGATCTACAGAGCTACAATGGCCAAGACTATACAAAGAAATCCTGTCACACACACACAGAAAAAGAAAATCAACATTGGATCTTCTGAGACACTTTGTCACTTATATTTCATTATAAAACACAGGGAGATATAATATATGTATCTTGAAACAGTTAAGAAAGTGGTAAATTTATGTAATGTATATTTCATTTTAATATGACTTAGACGATATAGATGTCAATTTGTCTTAGGAAATAAGGTGCAGATTAAAATCTGCCCTATCGAATGGTGAATTAGCCTTAATTCAGCAACAATTTAGATGTCTTCACTTATTTTCAAGACTAAGACACCTCTTAAAAAATACATGCCTGAGGGCCACTTTCACTTCCTTATTCCTCAGACTGTAAATCATTGGGTTGAGCATGGGTGTCACAAGATTGTTCAAAACTTGAATTATTGCACTAAACAATGGACTGGGACTGGGCTGTAGGTAGATGATGATGACTGGTCCATAAACACAGATGATGGCAGTGAGGTGGGCACTGCACGTGGAAAATGCTCTTTGTCTGCCTTCTGTTGAACGGATTTTTGAGATAGAGATCCCAATTCGAGTGTAAGACACAACAATGAGAGAAAAACAAATGAGAGATAGAAGACCAACATTTGTAAAGCCTACCTTCTGTGCTAGAGAGGGGTCCTCACAAGCCAGCAGTAACACAGCAGGCATGTCACAGAAGTAATAATCCACCTCCCGAGGACCACAGTAGGGCAACTGGAAAGTGAGGGTAGTTAAGATAATGGAATGCACACAGCCACTCATCCAAGTCCCTGTGGCCAAGACACAGCACACTCTGTGGTTCATGATGACTGTGTATCTCAAAGGAAAGCATATGGCAACAAAGCGGTCATAGGCCATCACTGTGTATAGGAAACACAATGTACAGCCCAGACAATGATAGAAGAAGTGTTGTACAACGCAGCCCTGGAAAGAGATCCCTCGACCTTGTCCTGAAAGATAAGACAACATCTTTGGAGATGTTGTAGAACAAAAACCCAAGTCAAAGATGGAGAGGTTTCCCAAGAAAAAGTACATGGGTGTGTGAAGTTTCTGGGAGGAGATGACTGCGGTAAGAATGAGGAAGTTTCCCAGGAGGGCACAGGCATACAGTGCTGAGAACAGGAAAAGCAGGACCTTCTCCAGGCCTGCTGTATCAGGAATGCCCAGCAAGATGAATTCTGTCACCATAGTGCTGTTTGTCATGTTTATGGGAGAATCAAGTCCTAGGAATCTGTGGAGAGAAATTCTTGATAAAATGTATTATGTATATGTATTAGATGACTTTAAATCATGAGGGTGGAAGAGAAAAAGTAGCATTTACAGAGTTGTTCTAGACAGAATTATTCTTCCTGCCAATGGGGTATATTTGTGTAGTTAGGCTCTTAATTGCAGATAATGGTTCTTAAAAATCTGAGCCAGAAGGTAACTTATTGGGCAATTGTAGATGGTATCCTTAACAATCTCATCCAGAAAGTAACTTCCAAGGCTACTCTCCTCTCTTCTCAAATTCACATAAATGACGCTATTCCATCATTCCAGATGCTCTATTGTGATTCTTAAATCAGTGAAGACTCTCCACAAAAGCATTTGTAGGGAGGATGGGGGAGTGGCCTTATTGGAGAGGGATAAGCCAAGTGGGGAATAAGAATACTCAGGATGAATCATGTTCAGATGTGAAAGTGTCCAGTAACAAATTTAATTAATGTGAAGTTATCTCTTTCCAGTCACAACAGCAACCAGTTTCTAGGACTGAGGTGATGAGAATCAGAACTCAGAGTATTCACAAAAAATGACAACAGCAAATGATGTACTTCACAATTTTAAGTTTGAAGTGTGAACATCACTGAGTCATAAGCTTATTAAGTTACACTAATTTTTTTTTCTCAGCAGCTTGCTCTCTCTTCTAGAAAACAATGAGGATATTTGATTGTACATCAGGTTATACCATGTCTTATATGAATAAACATCGAGAAGAGCATAGTGACTGAAGGCTTCGTAGGATTTTCTTGTGTGATAATTAGCATTTGCCTATGCTAATTATCTCTTCACTCCCTATTATACACATAATATACATCTCACATGTATGTATATGAACAGAGGGGAGGGGAGAGACCATTTTCCAAACCACACTAATCACATTGCATTATATTTTTAAAAGACATTTGTCACATATGTTACAAAAGTTAAACTAAGTTTGTGGAGTTAAAAAAAAAGCAACTTCAAATGTACTTTATTGACCAGTTGTATGGAAGGAACAGGATGCACAAAGATTTCACCGAAAACAATAAAGTCACAGATATTTAAAAAGGTGTAAAGTTTTCCTGCTTTTAACAATGAAAGATTGCATCCAATTTCATAGGTTCATCTGTGAACAAAAAATGTATCATAATATGTCAACTTCCTTAAACTCTTTATTCATAATTACTGAATCATGAGGGACAACAAGGAGTGGCTACCTAAAGAAAGACCTTGGCATTCCACGTGAAACAAAGAAACTACTGTTGCCTCTATGTAAGTGTGCAAAGTCTAGTTATGGAATCATATTCCAAGTTAAAGAGAAGGCTGGTCACAGGAAACATTCCTTTTGAGTTTTCATATTTTGAAATTTACTGACAGATTTTCATATATTTTTAGTTTTCCAGCACAGTGCAATCCTTAAAATACAGGTTAACTCATAAAATCTATTGTCTAAAACTCTGCCCTCTTCACCCATACTATGTCCCTATTGATTGAAAGACTGATCACTCAGTTAAAGATGAGGAGACATCTGGGTACTTACTGAGCCAATAGAAAGCTGAATGTGATGATGGTGTTATTGAGCCCTGTTTTCCTTTGTACCTGCAGAAGAAGGAGGGAGTCTCAACATCCTTAAGTCTGTAAGCTGGAACTAAGAATTCCTCCTTGTTTAAATCACTTTCCAGTAAAATGCCACATATCGAAGTGTGCTTCAGCTCCCTGGTAGCAGTTTCCTGTTTGGTTCCAGGAAATGCAATAATTCACAACACAAGAGATTTTAAATAGTCATGATCTTCCTTTGGGTATTATTCCCAAGAGAAAGAAGTATTTTTGAGAAAGCATCTAATCAACTCCTTGGTTTAATTGTGTTGTGTTGATGGGGGATTATGCCAATATCTTTTGTGAACATTTATAGACTAATATTTTTCAAGAATGTTCACATGAAACCTCACTATTTTTCTCCAATAATTAACCTGTGACTAAAGAATTTAAAAGCTGGTCGTTCTTAAATCTTATTTGTCGAATACTGACCTATGGGGAGGTGGGATTCTCTGAAGGTGGGAGAAGTTCTGTCGGAAAATGTTCTCTTATCTGGAACTGCAGTGTGAATCAGAAGACAGGGTATGGAAAGACAAAGCAATTTCCCAGCAGAGGCATTGGCATGTCCACTGTCCATGACTGGAAGGAACTCAACATCCTTAAAAGAATTTAGGAGCTGGGCATGAATGTCAGAACCTCTATTTTTAGTTTCTTAGGTGTTTGAAGAAGTAGGATCACAAATTTAGGTCTGCTTGAGTGATGATGATAGTCAAGTTTTTCATAAGTAACTTAGTCTCAGTCTAAAATATGTAATCTACAATAATTTGAAGGGTGTCTTTATCCATTTTTATTGCTATCACAAAATTCCAGGGATTTGAGTGTAATTATAAAGGGAAGACATTTATTAAGCTCACAGATCTGGAGTCCCTGATAAATGTATAATTCAAAGTTACAGAAGAAAATGGAAAATGTGTGTGTAACCCAATAAACACACATTCTTTTTGCTTCTCTGATTCTGAAATAAAATGGGTAATTATTTTCATTTCACTCTTGTAGGATATGAGGAAAGACAACAAGCCTTATAGAGATAACAAGCTGAAGAAGCTAACAACTGAAAATTAAGATATTTCCACAATGGATGGAAGGTTTTTCCTTAAAGTATAAGATGGAGGAACTGCTGGGCTATCCAAGGGATGTGCTTAAGAAGATAACATCAGGGCCAATTCAGGCAGTGGGATGCAGGAGTGAGAACTGCTATAAATTCTTGGAACTGCATCTACAACCTAGGAGCTGGGTCAGTGATGCCAAGTATTCCATGACTGTATAGATCTGCCAAAAGAACTTGGATGATATGGTTACTGCTAAGTACATAACCACTGTACAAAAGGAGTATTGAAAGAATCATATTGTGTTCTAGAAGCATAATGTGGTATCCAGTTTTAATCAGATGATCATGGCGAGGCAATACACTTGGAAACACTCCCAGAAGAAGTGGTCCTTGGCAAGTCATTTTAAGTCCTTGGCACTCATTCAGGAACTGCATCAATGCTGATTTGGCTAATATCATCTTCACTACCTTTGGCTTGGGATGAGGTAGCATTTGAATCACCACAATCTATCTCTAATGCAGACATGGAATTTTGTCATGAAATATTGAATACTCAGGGAAAAGACATTCAATGGTGATCTCCAATGAAATACAATACATAGACATAATGAAATTATCAAGTCTTAGTATTTCTCAACCCTAGTTCATTCTCCAGTATCCCAGTGCATGCCAGCACAGTTTGTGAATGCTGCCCTACATGACATCTTGCAACATTAGAAGCTCTTCTATGACATCCCTGCTCTGGATTCATGGCAAGGAATAACTATGGAAATAGCTGGACACTAAATTGATTGTCATTGGAAAACATTTTAGGCACCACATGGAAGTACAGCGATGGACTTTCTTGGCTGACAATGCAGAGTTCACTTAGTCAATGGTATCTGGATACTTCACGAAGCTGCAACTGGAGTACCCACCAGAGGAGAAGCTGATTGCCATGAGAGATGGCCAGCCAAGAGACACTGAGCATATCTGTTGTGGCCAACTGAAAAATTCCTAAAAGCTACCATTATAGCACTGGTGACATTTGTAGGGATCTCAAAGGCTTTCCTCCACAATATAGTTTTATGCTAGAGACTAAGAAGTTTCATAGTTGAGATAACATCATCATGGAGCAATTGATTTTTGTTAAAAAAAAAAAAGTGCCAAAACTAGGATACTCTGAAAACACCAATTGTCATCCAGGTTTTAGCAGTATCAGTTGTACCTTGAAAACCAACAAAAGTGTGGCTCCTGGTTGTGATAGCATCAAGGTAATAACACTATATGAAGAAAGGAAGCATTGAACTTAGGCCCAGACCAGGTTCAGCCCTCAATTGATATTTGCAGGGACCAGATACTAACTACTTTGACAACAGGTAGAGAAATGGAGAGATTAAAGTGGTGTAAGCAGTGAGTTCGATGTACATTCATGGCACTCATCAGTTGCTTCCTGAGAAATCATGAATATTATGAGTTTTCTGGAAAGATGGTGAGGTGTGTTAAGCCAACATAGAGGTCATGAAGGGCAGCTCTTTCAGGGAAGGGCAATTAGGAACAGGAGTCTCTTAGCTAACTAGCTATGTGTTTGAAGTTCATAGTGCCAATTCATGTTAGATTCTATATCTGTTATTTGATGTTTTTAATACTGAGAACTCTCACATATAAATGGTAAAAGTTTATTTTATAGAACTGGTGTGCACATGTATGGAGATAATAGTCCTTAGAGGGCCATCACAGTGATGCCTTATAAATATCATGCCTTATAAACATCTCACATTCCTTTCATGATATAGGGGAACTGGAGTGCTTGGAAGCAGAAAAGGAGAGTAAACCCATTCTAAGCAAAGCAGAAGTGTGAAGTTAGGTTTATTTGTCACTGGGAAGGAATGAATTAAGATCACAGCTCTCTCCAATCTTCAACCAGGAGTTATGTTCAAGCTGAGGATTATAGATATAGGAAATCTCTCTATTGTTGCTTACTATGCCCCTTGGCTTCCTTTTCTGGATTTCACATCTAGTTACTCATATAGTTGGCTATAGAGTTACTTAGGAGGACTTCAGAATAGTAGAGGGAGAATAACACAGAAAATGTTATAGACATATCACATGGATTCAGATATACCATTGTGTGTTTCTTTATCCATTTATTCATTTAAAATCAGGGAATTGGGGATTTATAGGAAGAGACAAAACTTTATAAGAAGAGAGGCTTTTTTGATATTTTGTTGTCCTTTAATACCTCTACATGTTTTGATAATTGTTTTCTTTGAGATGTTTATATTCAGGAGTGAAAAAATGCAACTACTATATATCAATTCATAACAATAAACCGATCTACAAGACAAATTTAATTTATATTTACAGGGAATTTAATGTAATTGGGGCATATTATTTGACCTTATACTGTCTTACTGTAGCAAAATGCTGAGGTCATTTCTGTTTTTAGTAATAAAATAACATGTAATACAATAAAACAACAAGTATCACTTTGGAATTAGACAAACATACAAAGACAAAGAAAAGATCCTGATACAAGGCACAAGAAACAGAGGCCCGCTAGTCCACACACTTAAGAAATTCCAGGAAAACACTAAAATAGAAGCCATGATATATACAAAAGTCCTGGTGCAGACCCCGTCAGCCCTGTGCTTGCTGCTATGTTCTCTGTGAGTTCATATGTGCTTTGCTCATGTTGATTTGAAGGTCCTTGTTTCCTTGGTGATATTCATTCCCTATGTCTGTTAACCATCATTTTGCTTCTTGTTCCATGAGGTTTCCTGAGTTCTAAGGAGAAGGATTTGAGGGAAGCATCCTGTTTAGAGCTGAGTATTACAAGTCCTTCATTCTCAGCATAATCCCTGGATGTGGGCCTCAGTATTTACACCCATTTTCTGCTGGAGGTAGCTAAGAAACGAAGTTTTAAATAGCATTATTATATCCACAATTCATTTATGAATGCCAAGTATTACACTCTGGAAGACTCTCCTCAAGGATCTCTTCACTTCCTTGTTCCTCAGTGAATAGATTAAAGAGTTCAGCATGGGTGAGACAATATTATTTAATATTTGCACCACAGCACCAAGCAGGGGGTTTGGTGTGCGCTGTAAGTAGATGATGATTACAGGTCCATAGGCACAGAGGATGGCAGTGAGGTGGGCACTGCAGGTGGAGAATGCTTTCTGCCTGCCTTCTGCTGAACGGATTTTCAGAATGGCAATCCCAATGTGTGCATAAGAGACACAAACACTGAAGAGAAGCATCAGAGCCAGAAAGCCAACATTAATGGAACCCACCTTCTGAGCCAGTTTACTATCAGTGCAAGCTAGAGGTAAAACTGCAGGAAGATCACAGAAGAAATAGTCCACTTGATTGAATGCACAATAGACTAATTGAAAGGTAAAAGAGGTCAGGATGGTGGCATGAAGACACCCCACTAAACAAGCTATTGTTACTAAACTCAGGCACACTCCAGGTTTCATGATGAGCATGTATCTCAGTGGGTGACAGATGGCAACATAGCGATCATAAGCCATCACAGAATAGAGGCATCCCTCAGTAGAACCAAGAAGGTGATAGAAGAAGAGCTGTGCAGCACAGCCCTTGTAAGAGATGGCTGGGCTCTGACCAGAGAGATAAAGGAGCATCTTGGGACAGGTTACTGATGGGAATAACATGTCAAAAATGGATAGAAGTCCTAAGAAGAAATACATAGGGGTGTGAAGGGTAGATGAAGAAACTATTGCTGTAAAGATGAGCAAATTTCCAAGCAATGTGAAGAAGTAGATGAATAAGAACACAACAAAGAGCAGAGTCTCCAGTCCTTGTGTTTGAGGTATTCCCAGTAGGATGAATTCATTTAGTAGTGTGTAGTTCCTCATTATCTTCAAAGGTAGTCTTGGTTGAAATAATTTTCACCTAAATCCCAAAACAAGAATATAGAGTGGTTAGAATAAATGCAACACTAATATACCAACCATCAGTTTTGCTAAAATCTAGAATTGGTCTCATGGTCTGCTCATGCTTATGAAACAATGTATAATGGCATCCACGACTGGATACTGCATGCAGAGTAAGTGCTTGATTCATACACATTTCTGCAGTAGTGTGTGTAGCAAGGGCACATCTGGTTAGGTCTCCTTGATGAGGATTACATATTGAGTCTGGGGGCAGTAAATGGCCCTGCTTTGGGAATAGGGTTAACCAAAGGAAAAAGCACCAGATTGGGCTTTCTAAGGGATTCACTGGAGAGAGAACCCAATAGTCCATTAGTTCACTATTCCAGGAAAATGTCAACTTCTCTATACCTATGACTTAGTTCTATGTCTGCATACTTCAAAAGGGAGATTACACACAGACAAGTGTGCACACACGTGTGTGCACACACACACACATTCACACACACTAAATGTTATGAATTGCTTTCAAAAGATTAACTATAAAATTAAATTTAAATGTTAGGTTTATTAGACATGTCTAATCATTACAGATTATGTTGAAATTGAATATTAAGTATTTTTCTAGAAATACTTTGGGATTAGTAAAGTATATGTATGTGTCCATATTTGGAGACACTATAGTCTTCCCTGATTATTAATACAAAGCTTAATTAAAATTTAACACTTTGAAATAAGGACTGCCTCAGAAAACGCAGCACAGTTCTAAACAGAAAAACATGCTAAATGTCCTTAACCATCTGCATAACATGAATGATATTTAACAAAATGACATGAAAGCACAAATTTCTGATTTTTTTCAAATCATTTGTAGAGTTACTCAAAGTGCTCATCAAACACCCCACACAGTTACCAACATGGACTTGAGTACCATAGCTTTGTTAAAGCAAAAGGTTATGCTTTTCCCCTTATTCTGTTCCCGGCAAACACAGTCCAGCTCTGTATTTTTCTTGAATCAAAGAAGGGATGTAAGCTGCTGAAAGTCGGTCATCCTTTCTGAGGTCTCTGTGGTAGTTGTCTGTTGCTATGCTCTTATGCAAATGTCCCTGTGAGTCTCTCAAGCACAGGTGAGGTTTCCATCTACAGCTTTACTTCTATCATCTGTAGTTTGGACTTACCAAGTGTATGAAAACTGTCAAATTAAAATGGTCCCAATTACTAACTTTGATTTATTGTCAATTTGTCATCTATACAGAAGAAATTCTGATGGAGTTGAGTTCATGTTCCTGGAGAGCAAATAGTCCTTGGTGCTGCAGCATTAATCATAGTGAATGAAGCATATATAACGTGAGATATATATGAAACAAACACACACATACACATAAGCCATTGAATGACAGCTTCTTAATCATTGATTACTAATTATAAAGCTCCTGAAGAAAAATGTACATAAGTTTGAATAAAGAATTAAAGAAAAAGTAGTACTCCATTGTGTAAATGTATCACATTTTCTCTATCCATTCTTCATTTAAGGGACATCCAGGTTGACAAGCTCTCCTAAGCCAATGGGGAGCATGGTGGGAGGGGAGAGGGAGTTAGAAGAAAGAGAAGGGGAGAACAGGAGGGAAGAGGAGGACATGAGGGAACAGGAAGTTCTAGTCAGGACTGGTGTCCTTTCTTAATGAACTGTATTTCCAGCTCCTTGCAGTGGTCTTATGTAGTATTACCCTACTTTGGTTAAAAAATTATTCACAAACAACTTGTGCATGTAAAGCAGGCAATGAAAATGTATGATATTGCTACCCACAAGCTAATTAACCCATCCATTTCTGCATATATTTACTCGTTTTT
This sequence comes from Cricetulus griseus, assembly GCF_003668045.3. Classification (NCBI taxonomy): domain Eukaryota; kingdom Metazoa; phylum Chordata; class Mammalia; order Rodentia; family Cricetidae; genus Cricetulus; species Cricetulus griseus. The sequence continues at coordinate 151,352,403 of NC_048597.1, read as the reverse complement.
TTAATGGCAAAATTTGTAAGGTCTGAGCAAACAGTATATTTTCAATGTGTCTTCCATTATAATCAATGATAATCACTGTGACATATATTGTTTTTAACATTTGTACCTTTTACAAATAAAAGTTGCATGCTTTATCCCCCCCCCAAAAAAAAAGAATTAAGGAAAGAAAGTGGAGTTCTTCCTTCAAAGGAAAAATTGGGAAGTTTGGGTTATTGGATATTTTCTGTTAATACAGTGTGAAATGTGTAGTGTTAAATTACTTGAATTAGTACAGAGTTACATACCATGATGTGTATAATCTTAGATGTGGGTTTATGTCATGTATCTTTATCATGGGATAACTAATGTGACATTCATAATCAGTTCAATTTGGTTTATCTTCATATTGCCATTTGATATTGTTCATAGACAGTTTATCCTATCAAGTTCTTTCAGTCTAACTTCTGTCCTTTTGTGTTTTCTGTTGGAAGGAAACCAGTTTTCTTCCTTTTTGTTTCCTACAATTCTCTATTTCAGGGATGGCCCTTCACCTACATTTGAGGCCAGGTGCTCCTAACTGCGGAAATGATTAAGGTCACAATGACCACTGGGTGGCTCTCATGCTATAGATCTCTCTACATAGCCTCCTGGAAGGTTTCAAAACAACTGCAACTGAGCTTAATGGAGATTAGTGCACACCAAACAACTGTTATGTACATGTTTAATATTTGAACATATTCCTATGTAAATACATCTAAACATGTGGTTCTGACAACTTTGGGGTGTGATACGTGACCTTTAAACTGTGATAACATAAAGAAAAAATAAAGTAATATTTTTGCAGTCAGAAATCAATATGAATTGGTTGAAGAAGTAGACTTGACACTGTGAAATGTTACTCTAATTGTGTTTAGTACATCAGTTCCTCACTAAATATTCATTATTGATAAACTCATAAAATATCCTTATCCTGGGAGTGCTGTAAAGTTTAAATTGGACAATACTTACAAAATAACATTGAGAGTGATAGAAAATTCTATTGCTATCTTCTGGGAGAGGAGAACATGAGACAATAGAAATACTAAAACACAAGAGTTTTAAGATGCTTGTCTGGGTTGGCTCTTGTTTACTGAATCCATGTCATTTGTATATCTCCAACTTCTAATCTCTGAAATAAGGATAGTATTACACTATGCTTCCCCCATTATTAGACAAAATGACATCCTGCAATAACAAGGTCTGCACATGCTTAGCAAACACTATTTACTTCCTCGATCTAGGGGAGCTGGTGTATAGCTCAGGGCAAAAGCTCTTTTCTAGCATCTGCAATAATTTAAGTTCTGTCTCTAGCAACAAAAGACAAAGACATCAAAGAAAGCCTATCTTATAACACATGGCTTGGTAGTCACATAAACATCATGAATTCCATGTAACTAAGAATCAGGAACAGTATTTATAGCATACTCCTGAACCCTCATCAAGTCTACTTAATTTTTTAAAGGAGAAAACTAACATATACAATGGAAAAGTTGAAAACCATGATTTAAGGCTTAATTGAATCATTGGCTGTCCATATGTAAGCTCTCTTCCAAACCACTCATAACAAAGCACAAATATGAACTATGCAGTACCTCCGATTGGTGGTCTGCAATGGAAGCCATTGCATGACTCATAGTGCTACAGCCTCTAAAGCAGCACACAACTGATTCCTGGAAACATTAAAATCCTCAACAAGGAAAGTTATGGGATATAGCTCATAAAATTCATCTCAATGCAGCCTGAGATGATTTTTCACCAGTTAACGATAATTTAGAAGCAATGAAGTTTCTCAGTGGATCAAGACAATTGACATTGGGCCTGAGGATCTGAAATAAATCCCCAGGTCTAAATTACTTATTCAAATTGTGGTGTGACTTCTATAAGAATACTGTGCCAGGCATGTATCTCAACACATGCATACTGGCACACAAACTTAAACAAATGTAATATAGTGAAAATTTAAAACAAAATCAATTTCCCTTATAATTTTAAATGTTATTTCTTGAAATCCTAAAGATTAATGTGTATCACCTTTCCCCACACATCATTAGCTATGTTTGCAGACATCATAGACACAGGGACTCAAGAATAACAATTTCATAGCAGTGCATGCCTTTACCTTTAATCCCAGCACTCAGAAGGCAGAGGACTTCTGTGGATCACTGTGCCAGCCCAGTCTACAAAGAGAGTTCTAGGACAGCCAGGGCTCTTACATAAAGAAACCCTGTTTTGAAATACAAAACAAAAAGAATAACAACTAATTGACCCATGACGGAGGTGCATGCAGCTTGTCTAGAAGACTGAAGTCAAATTCAGATGTATTAAGGAGTAAGATAGCAATGGCACACTCATAGAACTTGGTCTATAGATTCAAACACCTACTTTCCAGGTTTGGTTTCTGTTGATAGGACTAAGAGTGGTTGAATCTTTGAAACTGGGTTTTTTATCATTAAACAAACTGAAAGAATTTCTCACCATAGTAGCCTCAATTAACTAAATTTTATTATTCAGTAGCTTACATGATTAAAGGAGCATTTTCAATAATGGCAAAAGATAGGGTAAAAATAGAAAAGTTCCTCCCATGCCAGTAAAGTATTCTCCTTTGCTTCTGTCTTCATTTTTATCTCAGACACTTGTATTTCAGCAACTGGCATTGTAACTGCTCAGTGAACACATAGAATGTTGCCATAATTGTGCTTGATATAGAGTAGGGACTACATTGTGCTTTATTTGGGCTAACTGATAATAGCTGTTTCACAAAGTCACTGTAAAGATTGCTTATGATAATGGTTTTGGAAAGTGTTGATATCAGTATGGTGATATCCAATCATTTACTGTGATTATAGTTAGTATAGGCAGCTTTGTGCTAGAGATTTAGAGAAGATAGCTGCATGAAGTCAGTACTTGCTAACTCTAAATGGGATCATCCAGAGAAGCAGGGTTTGGCCAGGACCAAACAAGACTGGGATGCAACTTTTAGAAAAACACACTGTAAGAACAGATGAGAGAAAGTGAGCCACACTTTTCATTCTTTGGGGAGTCAGGGGACTGTCTTTATATATCTTTTTCTCATAATTGCTATTTTCTCTGTGTAAATACATCCAACTAGTTTTTATTCATAAGTCACTTTATGATTCTTGGAACACAACAGGTGTTGAATTAACTGGCAACAAATACTAAAGAGCTGCATTACCACATGTAGTATGTGAGACAGACAATGGGGAGAGGAGTCTGGTCATCATATAAAGAAGGAAGCCTCTAGTTATTATTCCACTAAATGAGAGAAATAGCAAGAGAAGCAGTGGGCACTTACAGGGATTAGGGATCATGAATGACTCAATGAAGAAAGACAGATTCCCTTCCTTCTGTTATCATTTTCTTCAAGATAGTTGTGAGCTCTCCATCCCATACTTTTCCTTTCCCAGAGAATTGTGCATCTTTTCTTCAGATTCAGAACCCAGGTGATTTTCATTCAGAATCACACCAAGAGGGTGCTACCTGTCTGCTGGCACCTGGGGTGATGTCCTTAGTGGAAGTGTAATTATCTTCTATGGAACTTCAATGATGTCTGGGTCCCTGTGGAGGCTCAACCGCAATCTTTCCTAAGTCTCAGGGAGCCTAAGCCCTCTGAGCATAGAGAGCAATTAAATTCAGTATTAAGAATTTCACAATAATCAAGGTAACCTTAAAGGAAGTGGGACTCAGTGTGAATCCCTCCAGACCTTTGTTGTTTTTCTATGTGGGGCAAGTATTCTTTGACTCTCAGTGTTCTCCATAGACTTTACCTGTCCAGTCTCCCTTGCTTCCAGTTTCTGCCCGATCTCTTATCTCTTGTAACTCCTTTTGTCCAATTAATCAGAAATCATTCACAAGGATATATTAGTTTAACTAGGGGAGTGAAATGCTTTTATTTGAACAAGCAAATAATTCAAGCAGAAGATTCCACTGGTTTGAAAGTAAAAATAAGCATTTTAAAATACTAAGTAATGGTCCCCTCCTCTACTGGCCTGACCCCTATGGAGGTGAGTATACCTTCTGCTCCTGTCCTATTCCTACCCAACTTACCATTCACTGTGGAACTCTCTGAGCCTGGGCCTGCTTAGCATGGACCTGCCCAGGCAGGGAGGAGCTCCCTAAATCTGAAACACATCACTCTTCCTTTCCCTTTCTGCCACTGGCCGGACCCTTACCAAGTGAGGAGACTACAAGGAGAGGCAAGACCATCCAGAGATGCAGAAATTGAAGTCTTGGCCCACACACACCACCAAATGACAAGAGGAGATAGAGAGACTTCACCTGCACCACTGGAAGAAGACATGGGAAGAAGACTGAATAAGTACACACTCAACTACAAAAAGACCAATATGACACCACTAGAATCTAGGGACTCTACAACAGCAAGATCTGAAAAGCCCAACACAGAGGATGAAGAAGAGATGGACCTCAAAAAATATCTTAGGAAGATGATAGAGACCTTTAAAGAGGAAACAAGAAAATCTCCTAAAAAATAGAAGAAAAAATACATGAAGTGGAGGAAAAGACAAACCAAATAATTCAAGAAATAAATATCTTAAAGAATTTAAAGAAAGCCAAGAAAAAAAAAAACCAAACAAGTGAAGGAAGCACTTGAAAGAGTTAAAGGCATGAAAGCTGAAATAGAAACAATCAAGAAAACACAGAATGAGGCGATGCTGGAAATAGAAAGTCTGGATAAATGATCAGGAACTAAAGATGTGAGTATATCCAGTAGAATTCAAGAGATGGAAGAGAGAATCTCAGTTGTTGAAGACTCTCTAGAGGATATACAGTCATCGGTCAAAGAAAATCTCAAGTCCAGCAAATCCCTAACACAAAATATCCAGGAAATATGGGACACTGTGAAAAGGCCAAACCTAAGAATAATAGGTACAGAAGAAGGTGAAGAAATACAGCTCGGAAGTACAGAAAACATATTCAACAAAATCATAGAGGAAAACTTCCCCAACCTACAGAAGGATATACCCATGAAAGTACAAGAAGCTTACAGAACACCAAACAGACTGTACCAAAAAAAAGAAGTCCCCTCAACACATAATAATCAAGACACCAAACCTACAGAATAAAGAGAAAATATTAAGAGCAGCAAAGGAAAAAGGCCATGTAACATATAAAGGCAGTCCTATCAGAATCACTCCCGACTTCTCAATGGAAATTTTGAAATAAGAAAGTCCTGGATAGATATCCCACACACACTAAGGGAGCATGGATGCCAACCTAGACTACTGGTACCCAGCAAAATTTTCAATCACTATAGATGGAGAAAACAAGATATCCCATTACAAAACCAGACTTAAACAATACATAGCCACGTATCCAGCACTACAGAAAGTTCTGGAAGGAAAACTCCAACCCAATGAAGGTAACTACATTCACAAAATCATAGGCAATAGATAATCCAATTTTACCAAACATGAAAAGAACCAGGAGGGAGAAATCCACACACAATGACACCACCAACAATAAATCCAAAACAAACAAGAAGCAACAATCAATGGACATTAATATCCTTTAATATCAATGATCCTAAACTGCTTATAAAAAGATACAGGCTAACCAAATGGATACAAAGACAGAATCTATCCTTCTGCTGTACACAAGAAACACACACCAATTTCAAAGACAGGGGTTACCTCAGAGTAAAGGGTTGGGAAAGATTTTCCAATCAAATGGGCCCAAGAAACAACCTGGCGTAATAATCCTAATATCTAACAAATTAGACTTCAAACTAAAATCAATCAAAAGAGATGAAGAAGGGCATTTCATACTCATCACAGGAAAAGTCCATCAAGATGAAGTCTCAGTCCTGAATATCTATGCCCCAAATATGATGGCACCCACATTTGTAAAAGAAACATTACTAAAGCTCAAACCACACATAAAACCACACACACTTATAGTAGAAAATTTCAACACCCCGCTTTCACCACTAGACAGGACCACCAGGCAGAAACTTAACAAAGAAACAAAGGATCTAACAGAAGTTAAGACCCAACTGGGTCTACAGAACATTCCATCCAAACACAAAAATATATGCCTTCTTCTCAGTGCCACATGGAACCTTCTCTAAAATTGACCACATAGTTAGCAACAAGCAAACCTCCACAGATACAAAAGAATTGAAATAACTCCCTGTATCTTATCAGATCACCATGCTTTAAAGTTAGAATTCAACAGCAATACCAATTGCAAAAAACCTACAAACTCATGGAAATTGAATAACACCCAATTGCACCATTCATGTGTTGAGGAAGAAATAAAAAAAGAAATTAAAGACTTCCTAGAATTTAATAAGAATATAGACACAACATACCCAAAATTATTGGACACTCTGAAAGCAGTTCTAAGAGGAAAGCTCATAGTACTAAATGCCCCTATGAAGAAACTGGAGAATAGTCACACTAGAGAATTGACAGAACAACCGAAAGCTTTAGAATAAAAAGAAGCAAACTCACTATGGAAGAGTAGACGCCAGGAAATAATCAAACTGAGGTGGATATCACTAAAGTAGAAACTAGGAAAATATTACAAAGAATCAATGAAACAAAGAGTTGGTTCTTTGAGAAGATCAACAAGATAGACAAACCTCTATCCAAACTAACCAAAAGGCAGAGAGAGAGCACACTAATTACGAAAATCAGAAACCAAAAGGTAGATATAACAACAGGCACTGAGGAAATCCAGAGAATAATCAGGTCATAATTTGAAAACCTGTACTCCACAAAATTTGAAAATCTAAAGGAAATGGACAATTTTCTGGATAGATATTACTTACCAAAATTAAGCCAACAACAGATGAGCAGTTTAAATCCACCTATAACCCTTAATTAAATAGAAGCAGTCATCAAAAGCCTCCCAATCAAAAAAAGCCCAGGGCCAGATGACTTCACTGCACAATTCTACCAGAAATTCAAAGAAGAGCTAATACCAGTACTCCTCGAATTGTTCCACACAATAGAAGCAGAAGGGGCATGGCCAAACTCTTTTTGTGAGGTTACAATCACTTTGATACCCAAGCCACACAAAGATACAACTAAAAAAAGAGAACTACAGACCAATATCCCTCATGAACATCAATGCAAAAATACTCAACAAATTATTGGCGAATCAAATCCAAGAACGCATCAGAAAAATCATCCACTATGATCAAGTAGGCTTCATTCCAGGGATGCAAGGATGGTTCAACATATAAAAATCATTCCATGTAATCCCCCATATAAACAAACTGAAAAAGAAAAACCACATGATCATCTCACTAGATGCTGAAAAAGCCTTTGACAAAATCCAACATCCCTTCATGATAAAGATCTTGGAGAGAACAGGAATAACAGGAACATATCTAAACATGATAAAAGCAATATAACCAAACCAACAACCAACATCAAACTAAATGGAGAGAAACTCAAAGCAATTCCTCCAAAATCAGGAAAAAGACAAGGCTGTCCACTCTCTCCATATCTCTTCAATATTATACTCGAAGTTCTAGCTAGAGCAATAAGACAAGAAAAGGAGATCAAAGTGATACAAATTGGAAAGGAAGAAGTCAAAATTTCACTACTTGCAGATGATATGATTGTCTACATAAGTGATCCGAAAAACTCTACCAGGGAACTCCTACAGCTGATAAACACCTTCAGCAAAGTAGCAGGATACAAAATTAACTCAAAAAATCAGTAGCCCTACTATATATAGACGATAAATGCAATGAGACAGAAATCAGAGAAACATCACCCTTCACAATATCCCCATCAACATAAAATATCTTGGGGTAACTCTAACCAAAAATGTAAAAAACCTGTACAATAAAACCTTTGAGTCTTTAAAGAAAGAAGTTAAAGAAGATACCAGAAAATGGAAATATCTCCCATGCTCTTGGATAGGTAGAGTCAACATAGTAAAAATGGCAATCTTCCCAAAAGTAATCTACATATTCAATGCAATCCCCATCAAAATCCCAACACAGTTCTTCACAGACCTTGAAAGAACAATACTCAAATTTACATGGAAAAACAAAAAACCCAGGATAACCAAACAACTCTGAACAATAAAGTGTCTTCTGGAGGCATCACCATCCCTGACTTCAAGCTCTATTATAGAGCCATAGTTCTGTAAACAGCTTGGTATTGGCACAAAAATAGATAGATAGACCAATGAAATTGAATTGAAAACCCTGATATTAACCCACACACCTTATGAATACCTTATTTTTGACAAAGATGCCAAATCTATACAATGGAAAAAAGATAGCTTCTTCAACAAATAGTGCTAGCACAACTGGATTCAGACATGCACCAAACTTAAGTGCAAATGGATCAAATATCTCATCATTAATCCAGCCATACTGAATCTTCTAGAAGAGAAAGTGGGAGATACCCTTCAATGAATTGGCCCAGGAGACTGCTTCCTGAACATTAAACCATTAGCACAAGCATTGGGATCTGCAATTTATAAATGGGACCTCTTGAAACTGAGAAGCTTCAGTAAGGCTAAGGACACAGTCAGTAAGACGAATCGACAGCCCACAGAATGGGAAAAGATCTTTACCAACCCTACATCTGACAGAGGGCTGATTTCCAAAATATACAAGGATTTCAAGAAGCTAGCCACCAAAACACCAAACAATGAAACTAAAAAGTGGGGTGCAGAACTAAAAAGAGAATTCTCAACAGATGAATCTGAAATAGCTGAAAGACACTTAAGAAATTTCTCAAAACCCTTGGCCATCGGAGAAAAGCAACTCAAAACAACTCCGAGATACCATCCTACACCCACCAGAATGGGTAAAATCAATAACACCAATGACAGTCTATGCTGGAGAGGATGTGGAGAAAAAGGAACACTCCTCCATTGCTGGTGGGAGTGCAAACTTTAACAATCAATATGGTGGTTGCTTAACAAAATGGGAATCAGTCTACCTCAAGACTCAGCAATTCCTCTTCTGGGCATATACCCAAATAATGCACATTCATACAACAAGGACATATGTTCAACCATGTTCATAGCAGCATTGTTTGTAATAGCCACACCCTGGAAGCAGCCTAGATGCCCCTCAACTGAAAAATGGATATAGAAAATGTGGTGCACTTATACAATGGAGTACTACTCAGCAGAGAAAAATGAATGGAATCTTGAAATTTGCATGCAAATGATGGAACTAGAAGAAACCATCCTCAGTGAGGTAAGCCAGTCACAAAAAGACAAACATGTCATGTATTCACTCATATATGAATTTTAGACATAGAGCAAAGGATTATCATCCTACAGTCCTCTTCTCCCAAGAAACTAGGAAACAAGAAGGACTCTAAGGGAAAAATGCATGGATCCCTGAGAATGGGAAGGGGCAGGATCTCCTGAGCTAATTGGGAGAGGAAGCTGCCAGAATAAAAGGAGGAGAAGAGGGGAGAGAGAGCAGAAATGTTGAGTTGGGAGAAGAATAGAGGAGAGAGTAGGATGAGTGATACCATATCAGAAGGAGCCATTATAGGTTCGAGGAGAGATCTGGCACTAGGCAGATTTCCAGAGATCTACAAGGATGACAGGAACTGACATTCTAGGCAATGGTGGAGAGGATAATCTAAATGCCCTTCCCCTATGTTGAGACTGATGACTACTTTTTATGCCATCCTAGATCCCTCCCTCATCCAGTGGTTGATGGAAGTAGAGGAAGGCACCCGCAGATATACACTTAACTGAACTCTGGAACCTAGTTGCAGAGAGGGAGGAATGAAGACCAAAGGGGTCAGTACCAGGCTGGTGAAACCCACAGAAACAGCTGGTTTGAATAAGGGGGAGCACATCAATCCCACACTGCTGTCTGGGAGGCCAGCACGGGACTGATCCAGACCCCTGAACATCGATGTCAATTAGGAGGCCTCTGCACTCTAGGGGACCCCTGGGAGTGGATTAATATTTTTCCCTGGTGTAAGAAGGGACTTTGAGAGCCTATCCCATGTCTCAGCCTGAACACATGTGGGAGGGCCTAGGACAGGGCCAGGATGATGTGGTGGACTTTGGGGAGCCCCTGTTGAGGGACCTACCCAGCCTGGGGAGTGGATGGTGGATAGGGTGGGGTGCAGGAGGGAGGCTGAGGAAGAGGCTTGTGGGGGAGGGGAGGGAGAGAGAGGAAGGATTGACATGTAAAGCAAGCTTGTTCCTAATTTGAACAAATAAAAAATTACAAAATAATACTAAGTAATACTATATATCAGAAGGACAGATTTTTGGGTTGAGATATCAAATCTGAAGTAGCCTTAGTTTGTCCTATATTATACTATAGTCATTCAAGGATAAGCATAATTCTAACAACCAACAACCAGATAACAACTGTGAGAAGAATTATAGAAAACTATTATGGAGTTTAACAATTCCTATTACCTAGTGATGTCATAGAAATAAAAGAAATTATAGAACATGTGTTTCCTATTTGTTCTAGTGTTACAGAAACTTTCTATATTGACAGTTATGTATGTGTTTAGTAATACACTTTTTAAAATGGGAAGTACTTAGTAGTGTAATAACAACTTTATTGCTAGCTTATATATTATCATACATTTGTCATGAATCTAGACTGCACTATTTTTTATTTGTATGAACATTAAGCATGCTGGGGAAAGTGCATGGTATCAGTAGGTTCATACACCTTTCATTTACCAGTTCTTTCCATTGCCTCAAGACCCCATGGCAAGTAACAGGCTGATATCAACTGAGTTGTGTAAGTACACAAAGTTCTAGAAGAGCTTTCAAACGACCCTTTTTTTCAGACTATACCTGGAAACTAATGTTCATGATAATATTTTGTTTTCTTTAACCATTGAACTACCAAATAGTTTCTTCATCATGTGTTTATTTTTATTACATTTTATTTGTCTGCCAAGGCTTAACTGTGGAGTGGAGTCAGATGAAAATTTTCTTGAGTCAGGTACCACCTTCCACCATTTGGATCTGGGGATTGAATTCAGGTAGGCACTCTTTGCAAGAAGTGCCTTTACCTGCTAGGTCATCTTTGTGCCCCCTCATTTATTTTATTCCTTTACAGTATAAGGTTCATGTAGATAAGGGAGATATAACAATAGACACTGAAGAAATCCAAAGGCTCAATAGGTCATACTCTGAAAATCTAAAAGAAATAGATAATTTTCTCAACTGATACAACTTACCAAAGTGAAATAAAAATCAGATAATAATTTAAGTGTATCTAAAACCCCCAGGAAATAGAAGCAATCATTAAGTCTCCCTAACCCTCCTAATAAAGCCCAGGGACAGATGGTTTAAGAGCATAATTCTAACAGATGTTTTAAAAAGAGCTTAAACTAATACTCCTCAAATTATTCCACAAGTTAGAAAGATGGGGGCATTGCCAAATTCTTTTTATAATCACCCTGATACAAAGAAAGAATATTACAGGTCAATTTCTCTATGAACATAGATTCAAAAATACTCAATAAAATACTTGCAAACCAAATCCAAGAATACATCACAAGTATCATCCACTATGATCAAGTAGGCTTCATTTTAGGTATTCAGAATTGTTTAATATATGAACATCTTTCAATGTAATCTACCATATAAAAAAAAACTGAAAGAAGAAAAGCAGCATGATCTTCTCATTCGATGCAGAAAATGCTTTTGACAAAATCTAACACCGCTTCATGATAAAGTCCTGGGGTAATTAGGTACAAGGTATATACCTAAGCATAATAAAGTCAGTTTACATCATCAATGTCTTAACAGAGAAGCTTCCTCTTACAGCAGACAGGAACAGATGCAGAGACCCACAGCCAGCCATTACACACACACACACATACACACACAACACACACACACACACACACACACACACAACACACACACACACACACGAGAGAGAGAGAGAAGAGAGAGAGAGAGAGAGAGAGAGAGAGAGAGAGAGAGAGAGAGTCCTTGGAACATACTGCTCTACATGGGAAGTATTTTTCAATCACTCCCCTCAAAGCTCACTGCATCTAATGGAAGAGGAGGCAGGAAGATTGTAAGAGCTAGAGTGTATGGAGGACACTAGGAGAATAAGGAGCTCTAAATCAACATAAGAGAAGTTCATATGAACCCTGAGAGACTGAAACAGAATACAAGGGGTCTACATGGGCCTGCACCATGTCCTCTGTATATATATTATGGCTTTTGGCTTAGTATTTTATGGAACAAGTGCATCTCTGACTCCTGTGTCTGCTCTTGGGGCTCTTTTCCTTCTGTTGGTTTGCCTTGTCTGGCCTTGATGTGATTTTTTTTGCTATATCTTATATTTCATTTTGCCATGCTTGGTTCTTAAAAAAAAAAGAAATCAAGAATGGAGGGAAGAAAGGAAGGGAGGAGGGAAAGAAATGGCCTAGTGTGAAAATTCGCTTTTAGGTTAGAGAGTATTAGACACTCAGGTAGAGAATTAGTGACAAAGATTATAGTTTAAGCATTAGTTTCACAAATGTCTGATTAAAGTTAAGAAAGAAGATACAAAGAATGGACAAGATGCAGTATTTAAAGATAAAGGTTGGTAGCTTTCTGGGGCAGTAAAGACATCTGTTCTCAGATTCAAGAGTTTCAACAAATGCCCAATTCAACATCATTAAATAATTAAAATGATAAACCTTGTAGTGAAAGGAAAGATCACACACACACACACACACACACACACACACACACACACACACACACACACACGTGTAAAAACAGCAAGAAAGGAAATGGAAAGTTTTAGTCAAAAATCATGATCTTTTAGCAAAGGCAGATGTCTGTCTCTCTCAGGACAACAGAAATTGGAAGGTAAAAATAAAACTAGAATTGAGTCCAAAAGACACTCCTTTTTAAAGGTTGGGGAAAACAAAAATGCTTTTAGACAAATTACAGAAGCATTCTCCACAACTGACATCTGTGGAGGGATTCCAATCAAAGTGTGTGTCAAGAAAGAGAAAATGTCTCTAGGAAGGTGCAATATTCTGAAGTAAAAAGTGCTGAGCAAGCCAGGAAGAAAGGGCTGATCTGAAACCCAGTGACTGTGCAAAGCAACCCCTCTGCATGGTGTTTAGGGAAAAGCCAAGGTCAAGCTTTCATCTGGACAAGAAGTGACCCCAGTGAAAGCATCCGAGGTCTCTGAGTTCCTTAGGGAAGGGGAGAGCACTCCATCCCCCAAGCTTTAACAGTTGAAGGCACTGGTGATTACTCAGGCTGCAGCTGGAAGGAACATAGTTTGGGACTTCTGAACTAAGAGAGACAGAAAAAAGAGTGAGAAAAACAATACCAAAACTGAAAAAGAAAAGGGAGTGAGTAAAACAGTAGCAATGATAAAAAAGTAAACCAAAGACAGAAACAAATGGGGAAACGTGTAAAAATGGTACATATCAGGGCAAGGATGTAACACGAATAATAAAAACCCAGAGACAGATATTGGGGTTCAAGATGAAGATCAGAAAAGCAAAGCAGCAAAGCTACAAGAGAACTCTAACCTCTATCAAGACTGGGGGCATCGATACTGTTCTTAACATGGCTGCTTCTGTCTTATATACCTCTCTAGTGCTGGGATTAAAGGCATGTAGCACCACAATCCGTGTTCTATGTCAAAGTAGTATGGCTGCTGTAATTAAAGGTGTGTACTACCACTGCCTGGCTTCTATGTCTGTGGCTGGCTTTGCATTCTCATCTCCAGGCAAACTTTATTAGATCATAAACAATATATCACCACACAAGTGTCTAATACTCACAACTAAGGAAAAGTGTGTTCTTTTCAAAACAAAGAAATGTCCCAAAAGGATTGCCTATAGGCCAGTTTTGGGGTCAATTTCTCAGTCAAGGTTTCTGCTTCCCAAATGGCTCTTTAGCTTATGTCAAGTTGATACAATACCTAGCTAGTATAGTTGGGTAACAAAACTTCTGTCTTTTATTATTGACAAAACACAAATTCACACAACATTGCCTTCCATGTATACATAAATATATACATATAACATATATGTATATAAAATGACATATTTCTCTTTAAAGCTTTGATCACTGGACTCATTTCATATGAAAAGATGAAATCAAGCATTGTTTTAAAATCGTTTTGATTTATGGTTAACACTAAAGTCTTATTTAATTGTATGTATTGTGCCATAAGTGTTCCCCAGTTCTGCTTCTTACAACATATTTGTCACATCTGCTCTGCAGAAGACTCAAGTCTTATTCCACCAGAATGGAGGGAGAACTATGCTTGCTTTGGCAGCTTCTGAATTTTGCTGCTAGATACTCCAGCCAACCATCACTGAGCAACCACACCACATGTGATCATGTGATTTCTACACAGATGCTGCCCCTGTTTTGAAGCAGAGTGTGTGCCCTGGACCAATGGTTTCCTGGGGGAATGGAAGCCTTAATTTCAAAACTAGAAGCACTGATATAAAGGGTTTGGTAATTAAGTCTGCTATAGAAGTATTCAATTTTCATACCGTTTTTTTTTTTTTTTTTTTTTTTTTTTTTTTGTAATTCTTCAGCAATTTACTTAAAAAAGCAAATTGCTTTCCTTGCCTGCTTTCTGGTCCTTCCTCTGCAGAAGCCAAGCAGAGGTAAGCAGCAAGCTTTGAAATTCAAAAGGGATTCTATTCTCTGCAGATGCTTTAGTCCTGGAGTTGCAACAGAGCCAGAGAAGTGGGCGTGTCTTCCAAGAAAATTAATCTGCAGCTGTTTTCACTTTTCTTGACAAGCAGCACCGGGGATTTCTGGGGAAGGTTAAGTGACAGCTCTGCAGACTCTGTGACCAAATCCCAGTCCCTGCTCTACAAACATACCACCCACCCCCACCTAACCCCCACCCTCCCCTTAAGACTGCCTTCCCTTCCCCCCTCTCCCCTTGGAGGCCCATCCTCTTTAAGGGCTTGTTCAAAGTGCAGGACTTGAGTACCTGTGGGAGATTTCTGTGCCCTTGGAAGTTTAGGGGAAACTTATCTGCTGCTAGAATCATTTAACCATTGAACAGCCTCAAGCAAGCCCCTCTTCCTGTCTTCTCTAGGTCTGTTAGCCTTCTTTTCTGTCTGTTGTTTCTCCCCTTCTCTTTCTCTCTCTACTTCCTTAAATCTCTCCATTCCTTCTTTTAATCCCAAAGTTTCTTTCTTTTCAGGCAACTAAGTTATCAGTTTGATGTAAAATCGTGCTGTGGAAGGGAAGCTTTAAGCCTCTGGCCTCACAAACGGCTTGGAGTCCTTAGAACTTAGGCAAAAACAAAACAAACAAACAAACAAAAACTCAGGAAAACTGGCCTTTTAAATAAATTCTAGGGTATTGAAAAATCAAGGGCACACTATTTAAAGTGGAGTCCCCCCCCCCTTTTTTTTTTTTGTTTGCAAGCTATGCTCCCCATTCCAAGTTTCCTCCACGGTCAGCTTCTAGCTTCTGGATTTCCCATCAGCCAACTGAGGGGGTGTGGCCAGCTGTTTCTTCTCCCACCTCTGTCACTGCAGTCGCAGTGCTCCGAGGGTCCACACCAGAGCAGATCCTGACTCAGTGAGAAGCCCTCCATCCTCCAGCAGCAACAGGTCAGTACTTCGATGGTCACACCTTGGATTCTCTCCCCCGTACGTACTTAGAGGCACCTTTTTCAGTTTCTTCCTGAGAGATAGAAGAAAGCCTGCCGCAGCTGACTGTTTATATGAGAAAGGGGGAGTGGGGAGGGGGGAGGGAAGGTGAAATCCCTCGGCGAGGAAAATTTAGTACGAGGTTGGCTGCAGGAAATAAAGGGTTTTTGTTTTGTTTTCCATCATAGGTGACTGTGGTCTGCCTCTCTCTTCTCAGCCTCCTGCAGTGGCCACTGCCAGCCTGCTGTGTCTGCTGCCAGACACAGTCCATCCTTCAGCTGAGCTGCTCTTGGGTGAGTCTCCTGCTCTAAGCTTCCTTTTGCTGTTATTAGAAATTCATTTTCATGGCCTCAGGCCCTTCTCTGTCTCATTTAAAGGAAGCCCCCTTTCTCAGCATGCTTTCCTAGCTGCTCTGTGCTTTCATATATCCTCATCTGTTGCAATTCTTGTTTTGCTATCAAGCCGCAAGCCATTTTAACAGCCAGGATTTATTCTCCAGTTGCTGAAGAATAACGAACCTGGAGAGATGAATCAGATTCATAGCTTTGGATTTGTGGGGCTGGGTGTATCAGATGTGTGATCAGCATGGAGATTGCGTGCTCTCCCTCTCTCTCTGTCTCTCTCTCCCTCCCTCCCTCCCCCCTCTGCTTGTGCACGCAGCACACGCATGCGCATGCACAGAAGCTCTGCGTGTTAAGCAAATGCAGTATCACTAAGACACATCACAACTCAGAATCTATTTGAAATTGCAATTTAAATGAGGATAGCTGGCCCAGGAAAATCACTGTCAAGTGCTTCGGAATCCCAAGAAAATCTGACCTCTCAAGAGCCCTTATATTCATGGCTTGTAGGTCTCTGGGAAGGGGAGGTAAAGGAATGGTGCTGTCATCATCAATGCATCAACGTCAATGAATCAGTTGTCCTGAGCATGCTGCCTGCTCCAGGCAGTGACACGTCAGCTCCAGTGAAAAGTACCCTTCATGGTGCCTGCTGTGATAGTGTGCATCACATTTTGTCATGGTTGGGGAAGGAAAGCTAGGGGATGATCAGGTACAGAAAGCTCTCATGGAAAGTTTTAGGCTCCTTCTTAGTATTACTGGAAAAATGGGGTTCACTTTCATGGTTTTGTAGTCTGTTTAATAAAAGAATTTAGAAGCAGACTTGGAAGGAAGCTCGAGGACAGTTACATTAGGGTTGGAGAAAAAAAAAACAAAGAGACAACATTGGTGCCTTTTAAATTAGGCATGTAGTGGCTATAGAAAGGAGAGGTGGGCCTTTATGGAAACATCTAGAAAGGCGGTAATGCCAAGAAAAGCATGCTTAGGCTTTGGGTTGGTATATGAAAAAGACATGAAGTAAGTTAAAGGAAAAATTAGAACTTTTTGAGTTAATATTCACATAATCCAGCAGGAATTGGAGGCCTGTGTGATAGGAGCCCTGTGAACTCCATGCTGTGGGAGGGCTAAGGGGTTGGTAAATTTATTATCTCATTAAGAAGACAGTTGTTCTTCCTATCCTTAGCTGTCAGCCTTCTGGAGAGGTTCCTGGCCAGGTGATTGACAGGCCCAACTGGATTAACCCTTAAGGAAAGAGTATGTATGGCTCTACTCAGGGCCAAAGGTAGAACTCAGATTTTATTCTTTTGACCTGAATAAAGTACCTTTCTTTTAATGGCCCCCAACAAAGCCCTAATATCTCAATCTTGTCATACTGTATGTATTTTCAATCCCAAAGTAGGGCCAATATCATGTTTCCCTTTTTAATGTTACCAGCATTGGGGTCAATAGCCAGCCATGAGGGAACGGTACATCCTTAATGGGTAGGTAGCTACCAAACCCAGAGACACAAACAATCTATAGACACTGTGATGAAGTCATCATGTAAACCATAACCTGGAAGCATGTACTCTGTCCATGTTTTTAAAACATAGCATAGGCTATCTTTTTTAAATATTATCATATTGTAGAAATAGAATATCCTAGGGTTCTCTCTCTCTCTCTCTCTCTCTCTCTCTCTCTCTCTCTCTCTCTCTCTCTGTGTGTGTGTGTGTGCGCGCGCCGCGCGCGTGTGCGTGTGCGTGTGCGTGTGCGTGTGTGTGTGTGTGTGTGTGTGTGTGTGTGTGTGTGTGTGTGTGTTTGAGACAGGGTTTCTCAGTGTAATAGCTATAGTTGTCCAGAACTCACTTTGTAGACCAGGCTGGCCTTGAACTCACAGAGATCCTCCTGCCTCTGCCTCCCAAGTGCTGGGATTAAATACACCATTATACCCAGCAGGATACACTACTTTTCAATTGAGGCTATGTTGCATTTATAATATGTATATGCTTATTAAAAAACAAACTTGGACTGAAATCTGGTGGTGTGTCTGAGTTCTGACCTCCAAAGCAACTCACCAACAAGGAATGTATCTAAATGCAGGCGTCCCTTGGATTATACAGTTACTCACACAGACACGTCTCTGAATAGTGTGAATGAAAAAATAAAGAGCAGATGTTTACTGAAAACTAGAGAACATAACAACAGGAGTGCTGTTAACATCTGTAGCCATTGAAGAATGCCTTCTAAGAAACTTCCCCTAGTCTAGGAAGCTCTTTCCATATGGATTAACACATTTGTATACTGATATCATGGTTCTCATTTCAAAAACAGCATTCTGGTGTTCAGAAGGGCTAAACTTATGGCACCTGTTCAGTGTGTAAAGGTTTCTGTACCCTCTTACCAAGTCTCTGTGCCGACACAGTAATCCAAATCAAGCTGAATTAAAAATAAAAGATCAAGTTTATTGGGCAAAATGTTCCCAAGTGATCTTCCCAACCCCCCAGAGATGAGACTAGGACAGGAGGCCAGAAAACCCCAGGTGGCCTTCTCCAGGAGGCAGTTTAAATACACTGTAGGTGTGGTCTTGAGATGTTCTGGGGAGGAGCCACCACTTGTCAGGCTTTCTAAAGGCAGGTGGGGTCTGGAGAGAGAGGCAGCCCTGAAAGCGGAGTTCACAACTAAACAGTATGTATGGACATAGTGTATTGTCACACTTCAGAGAAAATGGAATTGATAGCTGAGAAACCAGCTTAGGACTGACCCAGATGCCCTGAACATGGGTGTCAGTTAGGGGGCCTGGGCAGTCTATGGGCCCTCTGGTAGTGGATCAGTATTTATCCGTAGTGTACTGACAAATGGGCTTTGGGAGTCCATTCCCCATAGAGGGACACAGGCTCAGCATAGACAAAAGATGTGACAGACTTTGAAGATCCCCCATGGAAAGCCTCACCTTCCCTGGGGAGCAAAAAGAGAATGGGATAGGGGTCAGTGAGGGGCTGGGGAGGAGTGGAGGGAGAGGGAACTGGGATTGACATGTAAAACAAGATTGTTTCTAATTTAAATAAAAGAAGACAGAATCTTAAAAGAAAAGAAAATGGAATGGGACCTCACAGAGTTACTATTTCAAGCTACTTCAGGATTCCATCACCTTTTCATGGGGTGGGGGTATGGGTGGGGTTTGGTGGGTAGGGTGGGGAGGTGGGGGGTGGGAGTGGGGGTGGGTGGGGGGTGGGTGCTCTTTAATAGAAACTTAACATTTCACATTTCTGTCTCCTTTACTCCATATCCCTTCTTCATAGCTCTAAAAGGACCCTTCTGCATGTCTGCTTGCTTTCTGCCAAAGTGACATAAGGTGATGGTATTTGAATGGTTGCCTTTAATCATTTACTATAGTGGATAATGTGTCTTTTCACAGAAACAGTGTCAACATGGTGCGTTCTAGTGGCTTACTCACTGGCGCAAAGGATCCAGGTAAGCAAGAGTCAAGACTCTCAATTCCAAATTCTTTAGACCCCAGAGTGTTCTAGTGTGTGGGTCTGACTCTAGCAAATCTTCCTCAACTACTGAACCCTGATGTTTCCCCAGTGGCACTGAAGAGCATTGCTGTGACTCTGTCCATCAATGACTTTGTGGCTGGTGTGTCTGCAACCTTAAATTATGAGAATGAGGAGAAAGTCCCCTTGGAGGCCTTCTTTGTGTTCCCCATGGATGAAGACTCTGCTGTCTACAGCTTTGAGGCCTTGGTGGATGGGAAGAAAATTGTGGCAGAATTACAGGACAAGTACCAGGTCTGAGGGATGAGTTCACCATCCCCTTCTTATTTCCATAAGACTTTCTCTTTAGACTTTATCAAATGCAGCAACTTAAAAATTCTAGTACCGAATGTTCTTTCTTTCATTTACCCCTAATCCATTTGCTTAAAATTATTTGAGACACATATAGTTAGTCACCTAGTGTGTAGTTCTTCCAGGCTCTAATGCCTATCAAAGTCCTTCCAAAATTGTCTGGGTTTTATGTACATCCTGTCCATTCATCGGTGTTATCTTCATCTTATTCCCAAAGGCCCACAAAAGTTATGAAGAGGCCCTCGCAGGGGGATATCAGGCATACTTATTAGAAGAAGACAAGTGCTCCAGGGATGTCTTCCGTTGCAATGTGGGAAACCTGCAGCCTGGGTCAAAGGTGGCACTCACCCTGAAATATGTGCAAGAACTTCCTCTGGAAGATGATGGGGCCCTGCGTTATGTGCTCCCAGCAATCCTGAATCCTAGATACCATCTCTCTGGTGAGTACTTCTCCATTTTGGATATCTGTCTGTGGTAACGTATGTTGGGTAAGCATCAGAAGGTTTTGGAGTGCTAGATGTGTTGACAAGGAACAGCATTAAGGTTCTTTCTATAGAACAATCTGAGGAGAGTTGCCTGGATCTGAAGACCCCAATAGTCCCTTTGGAGGACCTGCCCTACACACTCAGCATGGTTGCCACCATCAGCTCCCAGCTTGGTATCCGTACAATCCAATCCAACTGTGCCCTGAGTTCCATCGACTACAATGGAGAGAGCAGGACCTCTGCTCAGGTAAATAGTGTCAGAGTT
The DNA here is from genome assembly GCF_003668045.3 of Cricetulus griseus. NCBI lineage: Eukaryota > Metazoa > Chordata > Mammalia > Rodentia > Cricetidae > Cricetulus > Cricetulus griseus. The sequence goes on along the minus strand of NC_048597.1, from coordinate 151,331,865 downwards.
GCCAGTCCTTTATGCCTTAGCTGTTAACTCAGCCTTTCTGGATCCTCCTCAGTTTCTGAGCTGTTTACTACCTTTTTTTCCCCTACCTGTTCTCTTTCTGTGCTGCTTATGGAAGCCTATAGTCCTAGATCTGATTTCAAACTTGGGAAGTGATCACTGCCAGTTCTAACATGGCTTCTCTGCTGGTCCCCTACACAGTTTTCCTTGGCTGAAGGACACAAGTTTGACCGGGATGTAGAACTCCTAATTTTCTACAGGAAGGTGCACAGCCCCAGTGTAGCTGTGGAGATGGGGATGCCTGAAAGGGAATCAGGTATTTTCTTCCTCACTTCTAAGTCACCTCCTAGGAGGACACTCTGTCTTAAAAATACCCTCAAAAATTGTCACTTCTGATAGCTCTACCAAGTGGCCAGGAAAACATTATCAGTATGAAATGCTGAAGGTCCTTGAACTTCTAGAAAGTGTGTTGAAACACCCAGGCCCATGAGGAGAGCCCTTAGGAAATTCAGGGTCCATAAAACAAAATCAGAAAAGATGATTCTGGGATGGAATTTGTAGTGGGATAGGAGGTGTTTGGTGGTGGTGGGGATATAAGAGAGGGGTGGAATGGAGAATGTGACTAGCATTTGTTATATATACATGTGTTGTGGTGCCAAGTGAAGGTGGAGTAAAGAAGTTCCTCCATGTCCAAATAAAGAGTAACAGATATTTATTTGGAGAGCACTCACACAATGAAGGCAAATAGCTGCTGTGGTCTTCTGCCCCTGGAGGTTCAGGATGCTGTAATGTAGGATGCTCAGACTACAACCCAAGAGAGAGATAGAGGCCCCTCCTCTTCCTTATAAGGGATGCATCCACACACTGAAGCCACACCCTAAGGCCAGTATCTGAAATCTATTGGTGGAACAAGATGCCACAACACATATGTAAAGTCATCAAATATAAATGAAAGTATATTTTGAGAAAACTAAAAATAAATATGATGAAATTTGCTAGTTTCAGAGTCAGCAGCAAGATAATGTGGCATTTCAGGAGAATTTGGATCAGACGTCTTAACATTCATGATAATTTAGACAATTCTAATTTTTGGAATCTTAAGGAAATAAATACAGATATGAATAAGTTTTGCAGAGAATGCCCCTAGCATTTTAGTAGTAAAATATTAGGAAATAAAACATCACAGGGATTAAATTTACTATGCCTCCAACAACATGCTTTAAAGTATACTTATTAAAATAATACTCACTGACATGTTGAAATAATTTCAAACACAACTCTCCTAAAATGGAAGGTAAGGAAAAAGTAACTCAGAAATAAGATATCTGATATACCATATAAAATAGGTATATCAGAAAGAGTCATTTGTAAATGTAGGAAATATGAAAGTACTTATTGTGGTTAGGTTGGGACTGTTTAGCTCCTTGTCTTTTTAAATTCAATGAATAAATTTTATGAGTTGGTCACATCAACATGTAAACTCATGTGAACTTCAGTATTTTTTATATCAAGATAAATATAAACATCAAATTTTAGCATTTTAACTACCTACATGCCAAGTTCTGTGTCCATTAAATCATCAGTATCTCTGAATGGTTTGTTTTCCTCTTTTTTCTTCATTTCTCAAATATAGTATGTAAATATCTAATTAGCTTCCTAATAAGTTTACTCTCTTTATTTAATATCTTTTTCTAAATCTCAAGAAAGAGTGTGTGTGTGTGTGTGTGTGCATTTCCTTGTAACTCTATCTGGCATAGCACATGTCAATCTTCTGTAACCTTCCTAAACCACCATTCATGGTGTTGCTGGTTCAGTGATTATGTTGCTTCTGGGATGTTTTCCGTGTTGGTGTAATTCTGTGTCTTTGGGGTGATAATCACAGTGATAATCACAGTGATGCCTGGGATTATGAGCATGCTTCTTTACAAATGCTTTAAAGGTGCATGTCTTAATCAACCTTGACAATATGACATCATCATCTACAAAACTGACCTTCAATTACACTTAATTTACATACATATATTGGCCACATGCTTAGTTGTTATTGGCCATGTGCAGCCCATGCATTAGACTCAATTTAATGCCATCTCAGTCTCCCATTGCTAATATTTGTCCCATATAGCTTCACACTTAAATTCACTAATATGAACCTTTGGGTTTTAATTTCATTTTCCCACAGAGCCTGCTGTCTATGTGGAAGTTCACAAGACAGTTACAGACAGCAATTTCTTTCCCATGAATTTCTGTTCTTTGTTTTTCCTTTAGTTGATCCTTTCCTGTGATTTTAGTGAAGTCTTTCTTTAGCAGCCTTGAAATTCTCCCAACAGTGAACTCACCTTATCCAGAAAAGTAATCTATTTCACATACATTATACAAAAGCTATTGCTGCATAATATATTGTATATGCTAGGGTTTGGATTCTGTAAAAAGTATCTTTCCAATAATATCTTATGAAATACTTCCTAGGTAATACCTACTTTATTATGTTATCCATTCAATTATTTGACTATACAATGGGTAAAAGAATAAACTGAGCCCAGATGATCATACTGAACCATAGGCCTAGGAAGAATTCAGACTTGCCATCCCAGTTTCACTTTGTGATGATAATAGAATATAATTGTGTAACCTCATATACTCTCTAAACAGTTGTTCTGGGGTTGCAATAATCCTGCTGTTCTCAAAGAACTTACGTCTCAATACTGGTTTTCCAATTCCAGAATCAATTTTCATTCGCTTTTAAATAAAAATTCATCTATGATTTCAACAATGTATGCATGTAGGGTAGTCTCCCTCACACTATTATTCCAATAAGATGCTTAGAGTTTAATACCAATCTCAAGGCATCCCTTTCATCTGTGGAATATCGGTGAGCACATCATAATCAAAGCACATAGATTTTTACTGGCATACATAGTTATTATCAATGCTCTTATAATTTGTCAACCTAAGAAATACATGTCATCATTTTACAACTGCACTTAGTCTTTAAAACATTTTTACTATGTATTTATTTACTTTGTGTGGGGCTGAACATATAGGCTTGTGTGCTATAGTTCTTTGTGTGCCATGGTGTACATTCAGAGGCCAGAGGACATCTTTCAAGAGTCATTCTTTCCTTCTACCTTGTGGGTCCAGAGGGGAAACTCAGGTCATTAGGCTTGGCAGCAGGTAGATTTACCTGCCAAGCCATCTCTTGGGTCTTGTAATTAAAGTCTTAATGGCCAATGCAATAAATCCCCAAGGCTTTGATTTGTTGATGGCATTCAAATTCCTGGGCTGATTTTGGCAAATGCTAACCTAGAGTGTCTCACCAATTTGGTGAGGTGCCAGGAAATAAGCATGCCAACCCCCATCTTCATTTTCACATCTCTTCTATCTCTTGAATGTCTATAACTCACCTCCACCCTTTATAATCAGACTATTCACAAGAAAAAAAAGAAAGAAAGGAAAGGAAGGAAGACAAAAAGTAGAATTTTGGCTTGAGTTTTCCCAGCTCATTGTTTGATTCACAGTTGATTTAGGGGGACTGTGTGTGTCTGTTTTGTGTGTGTGTGTGTGTGTGTGTGTGTGTGTGTGTGTGTGTGTGTGTGTGTGTGTGTCTGGGTAGTGGATCCAGAGCATTTCACATGTTAGGTAAACAGTATAGCTGAGATCTATCCCCAGTACTCTTTTTAATCCTTTTTTTTTTGAGAAAGAACTTTATTAATAACCCAGATTGGCCTTGAACTCATTCTGTTGTTTAGACTACTTTAAAGTTGCAATTTTTCTGTATTAGTCTCCCAAGTAACTGAGATTTCAAGCCTGTATCAGCAATGTGTTCTTGGGACTTAGGATTCTTGAGTTTCTATTTGTATTACAAGGTCCTTATCCTTTCTCTATAGATAGTTTAATGGGAGCACCTTCTGCAATGGTGAGTTTCTATCCAGATATACCAGTAATGGAAACCTCAACAAAACGTGGAGAATTTGTGTTCCTTATGGACCGTTCAAGAAGTATGAAGAGCCCCATGAGTGGCCAGAACAGGTCTCAGTTGAGAATAGATGCTGCCAAGGTAAAAACAGCTTCTTTCTTTCCCATGAATAATATGCTTACAGAGGATGAATCTGAGGGGTTTAGTTAGGGTGTGTTTGAGATGGAGATATGTTTCTTGTCTGAGTTCTTAGCGTTTCCTTAGAGTACAAAGTGGAATAAAGTGGCAAGGCAGCCCACAACCTCCACAGCTGTACCAGGCATCTGTGTATATGTGTGTATGTGTGTGTGTGTGTGTGTGTGTGTGTGTGTCAAATTACACTACTTACCCTACTTTGGCACCTCCAGGAAACACTGATTCTGCTACTGAAGAGTTTGCCTATCGGCTGCTATTTCAACATTTATGGATTTGGATCCACCCATGAGGCATTTTTTCCGTAAGTATCTAGAAAGAGAGGCCAAGATGGCATAGGAGGGCATAAAGGATAGGTAGGAATACTTGCTGCCCAGCTTGACAAGCCAAGTTTGATCCCCAGGACTCACATGGTGGATGGAGCAAATCAGTTCCAACAAGTTGTCTTCTGACCTGGCACATTCATGCTATCACATGGGTGTGCAAGTGTACATGCGCACGAATGTACACAAAATGTTGTAAATTCATATGAACATATATTTTAAAGGGACAAACTGCTGTGTGCAAAGGTTGGTGAAAAATTTCCCTGGGCTTGGCAGAATTCACAAAGGATTATTATTTGATGGGGTTTCTCAGCCCTGGCAACTTGATGCTGCCGTCAGGTGACCAAATGTGTTTGCTTCTTTCAGGATGAGTGTGAGGTATACTCAGGAAACCATGGAGAAAGCAGTGGAGAAAGTCAAGGCTATGCTGGCAGATCTAGGAGGGACAGAAATTTTAACTCCACTCCGCAGAGTTTTTAGGAAACCCCCCATTCCAGGGCATCCCTTACAGGTAACAGAAGGGGCGGAGGGGATGAAAATTCTCAAGACTATATGTCTTTGAATGTTAATAGAAAATTATGGAAATACTGTATGTGCTTCAGGCTTCTACTGGATGGGAAAGGGAAATGAAGATAAGAGGAATTTGTCTTCTTAACTGAACCAAAACTAATTTGGGTAATCACCGACACTCCCAAGGGCTCTGCACTGACCCCTACAAACATTCTAAATGACAAAAGAACACTGATATTAGAAATCTCCTGCCTGTTTAAAGAGGCATCAGAGACCTTAATGTAAATTAGATGAATTTTTTCCAGTTAAGGTCTATTCTTTAAGTGTGAACTTGGCAGAGGCCTGATGGGTGTTCTGATGTTTGTTTTGTGCAGGTCTTTGTCTTCACAGATGGAGAAGTTGCAGAAACTTTTAATGTCATCAGGGAAGTTAAGTTCCACAGCAAAAGGCACAGGTATGAGGACAGGCTCATTTCTGCTGGGGAAATTGACTTTTAGTAAGGCCAATTGTAACTACGTATTGCCTGTTACTATATAGTTTTGACAATGATTAAAAATTTTGAGACTTACTAAGTGTGTCTCTTTTTGCCCCAAAATAAAAGCAAATTCCAAATAACATCAATTACATAGGAAACTAATTTTCCCTATTTGTTTTTAAACTGACAGTCTCTACTTTGCTTTCCAACTCTAATTGTTTTATAAGAAGTGAGACATGCAGAAGTCCACCCAAACCATAAGTACTGGGGCACATGCGCACACTGTGTAACTCCTGTGTGGATCCAGAGCTAGAATAAAATCTACTGTTCCTTGGAGTATGATTTGTTATTTATTACCATTTGTTCCTAACTTTGTTGTTTTGTTTCTTCTCAAGTCAGTTCTCTGTAATTAAGAGTTGGTCCTGATTCTTGCATATTTTAGGGAATTAATCTTAAAACTCATATCACTGGGAGCTGTGATTTATACTAACACAATCAAAGAGACCAATAGACAGTCCTAAATTGAGGTGTGTTGGTTTATAATAAAAACTGAAATGCTGTTTATTTTTACCAATAATTTACTATCTCCATGTATACCGTTCTTCCTTGGAAATTAAACCTTGGATAGACAATGTTTGCTGTGCATAGACTTGGACAGAATGAGGACTTCCCCTTAGAAGGGCAGGAGGCATACTCCTTATCCTGACATTCTCCCGGCTCTGCAGACACTATGCAGTGTCAGGAAAGTGCTGTTGACATTAACTTATTTGATTTTTGAGCTCCAGATCTTCATGTGAAAAATGAAATATGAGATTATCTCAGAAGACTCTGAACAGATAAATTGTGTCATAACTGTGAAATATTCTTATGTATCTTTAAAATAGAACATATTCAGTGAATGGCCATTATTCCTTAGTACATTGAGTTCATGTAATTTTTGATAATGATGCATTAGTCTGATAATAACAATCAAGTTCTGCCTTTAACCTCCATCCTCTTACATTCACAGGTGTTTCTCATTTGGCATTGGAGAAGGAGCCTCTACCAGCTTAATAAAGAGCATTGCCCGGGTGTCAGGGGGCACTGCAGAGTTTATCACAGGCAATGACAGGATGCAGTCTAAGGTGGGGGGCCTACTGTGTATAAAGAAGTGGATAATAGGGGACATTTCTTCAATGGCAGGGGCCCAGCTTATCCACAGAACAGATTTCTTGATGTCTTTAATATTTAGCTCATAAACATAGTGGGAGAAATTCCAGTCTGTAGAAAGAGGGCCCAATATAGTATGTGGAAAAATTGTCTCTAGTGTTTTTAAGCATAAGCTCAGATATGTATTGCTGAGAGTTGAGGATTTTGTGTTGACCAGAGACAGACTAAGAGCTTTCATTGTCATGCCTAAGAATCCAGGTATGTACTTTAGGACCTCTTTTAGTGTTATATCCAACCATCACTGCAAATGATAGCAAGCAAAGGAGAAGGATCAAGTGCACTATATATAATAAAATCAACGTGGCTTCAAATTGGTGTACCATTTTATTAGTATTTACAAAGAGAAGCCTTCTTAGACATTGCCTAAGCTTCTGTCTAACTGATATCATCTTTCCTAAATCTCTCACATTTATGTGTTAAATCTCTTAGCTTTAGATTGCAAAGGAAGAGCAATAAGTTCTGTATAACAATAAAAATTTGACATAATATTCATTATGGCTCATGATCCCTATGTACAGTAAGTCATAAATGATAGCAATCACTGTCATTGCTTGCTGACTGCCCTTTCTTCTCCTGCAGGCTCTTAGGTCCCTAAGACGCTCTTTGCAATCTGTAGTAGAGGATGTCTCTCTGAGCTGGAACTTGCCTCCTAATCTGTTTGCACACATGCTGTCCCCAGAGCAAACTGTTATCTTTAGGGGTCAAAGGTTAATCGTCTATTCCCTACTGGTTGGACAGATACCGGTGAGTGCACAATATTAGTCTCTCTTCTTGGTGCAGCTACTGCCTGGCAGATTCGTTAAATAAAATAGATGGTTTTGAATCTCAGCAGGCTATAGTATTTTCTAACTGGAAGTGGCCAAGCATTCTTCTCATCAAGCCAGGTTTCTGGATAGAAACTTGAAAATATTAAACTGGGGGTAGAGGGGACTTCAGTTTCCACCCTCATCATCTTCCTAATGGTTCCTCTCTTTTATTTTTCTTCTCTAATTTATAGCAAGAAGAGGAGGCTACAGGTGAAGTGTGTCTCCAATACAGCCTTCATGGCAAAAGTTATGAGGAAAAGGTTACATTTTCTCTACAACCCAAGCCTGATGACAAGTGAGAGTTCTGGGTTCTTCCCCCCCTCCCTTTTCTCTTTATGCCTGTGCTCTTTGATGGCTGAATTCCTTCCCTTGACCTTGAACCTAATGGTGTCTCTACAATCATGTTTGGTTTCTTACCCATTCATGTATTTCTTCCCTTTTATTTCTCGTTCCCTTTTGTGATGTGTAACTTTGAACAGCTCCAACTAAAAGGCATGTGGGTTTTCCTCAGAAAGTTTTTTATCTTTCAGCCTCACCATTCATCGTCTTGCTGCAAAGTCCATGATACAGGCCAAAGACTTTGGCTTCAGAGAGACAACAATGATATTTAAAAGAGATGTGCTGGACATCAGCCTGGAGTCTGGAGTCATGAGCTCCTTCACAGCCTTTGTTGCCATCAACAAGGAGCTGAACGAGCCAGTCCAGGGCCCCCTGATTCATAGGGATATTCCAAGGCCAATTCTCTTGGGTGGCTCTTCTCCAAGGCCAAGAAATTCTTCTGATGGTATGTTTTATCCTGAATAATGAGTTTTTTCTCGTGATTCTTTACATAGAATACTATGTAAAGAAATGTTTAAAACATCAAAACATCTTCAAGTTCCTTTTTTAGTCTTGTCCCTCCACATACAGGATTCATGACAAGTTCAAACTTCCCTCTTCCCAGAAAAAAAATTTTATATATATATATATATATATATATATATATATATATATATATATATATATATATATATTATATATATATATATATATATATATATATATATATATATGTTGGGAAAGGTATTGGGAAATGAAATAAAGGAAAATATAAAATGTAAAAATGCATATAAACCTTTAATAATCAAAAGTTAAAAGCTGAAGGTGATTTGTGGTTTAGATGGCTAGATCATTAAAGAGCACAATGATGGCTAATGACTGAGACAGTCTGAAACACGAAGAAGAAGAAGCACTGAGCAGGAGTAGATTTGAAAGGGCCACTGGGAACAGTTGTAAAATGGAATGCTCAGAGAGAAATATAATCATGTGTTTAGGATAAGGATACCTTTAAAACAACCAAAGATAATCATGATCTGGGGCACTCACTTTAGCAATGCTCATTAATTTCTGAATAAAAATTAAATGGATAGAGCTTTGGCTTCCTTTCCAAATTAGGATTTTTGCCAGATAAGTGTAATGAAAAGGAAATGACTGTTAAGGAATTTAAGTAATTGGTGTGTGCAAAGTATTGGGTTGAATGAAGAACAAAGGTAGTAGGGATGAACTTGATATAAAGGGAAAAATAGAAGAACAGAGGATTTATGTAGTCTAAAATATAGGCTGAGACCAAATATAATAGTGTTTAAGTTAAAACAGTAGACACACTGAATATATATTAATGCTAATTAATTTTTGAAAAGTAGAACAATGCTGAATGGTGACAAATTTGTCATAACTGGGGAAGTTAGAGCTGAAGTAGAATGAGGAAGTCTCCTTCATCTTTTTATTAGGATGTTGCATATGCTACCCACAAGGGCAGCAGAATTCTCAACTTGATGGCAGAGGTTAAAATGGAGTGGAAGTCAGTAGCTTGAGTTTCAGATAGTTCAGCGGATCATGGGAAGTAACAAAGAAGCCTGAAATATGAAGACAGATGGAAGGTAACCCAAATGAATGAGGAAGTGTGATGATATGGGCCTGAAGAAGCTGCCAACACCACTCCTTAACCTTAGTCTTATTGATGCAGTCCATTGGCAAGGACATTTTGGGAGCAATTTTATGGGAAGAAAAAAATGACTTCAAGTAAAGACATGGTTGAAATGAACTCCCTGGGATGAATGAAAAGATGGTTGAAAGATTATTTCTTGTGTATTGGGGGTTTCTGAGGGATGAAGATAGAAAGTAGCGTGGGTCAGTGTACAAGAAGGCAGCACGTGGGAAAAGAGTGCCAGCTAAAGCTGAAGGAGATGGGATTGCTTATGTCTCAGATGGTCTGATTTCGCTATCTTCAGCTGTGGAGAGCCTGCATGCTGCAATATAAATGTTTGTACTGGTGTCTTTCAGCTTTACCCATGGTTTTACCTTGCTCCGGTGCCCCTGTATCTCAGCCTCCAAGGAATGTAAACATGAGTTACTGTGCAATCATGGCACGCATGCCAGAGGGTGAGAATCCTTTAAGTTCAATGTAACATACTGGTCCCTACAGTCTCAGTGAGCATTTTTCCAGGGATATTGTCTTACCAAGGCTTATCTCTCACATCTATCTAGGTGCACACCAAGAGCGATATCACAGCCAGAGGATGAAATGTGTGATTCACACAGATTCTCCCCCTGATCTTCCCAACATCCGAAAATTGCACACTTATGAAAAAGGTAAGACTGACCTTAGTTTGTTTCTTTGATCTATGGGGATTGAACAACCAGTCTTTCAAATCTCTCTACCAGAAAATCTACATGGGAGCACTTGATAGCAGGTGAGATTGGTCCAGTACCTGTACTGGCCATGGTCACCCCAGCTCCATTTGGACTACAATATAGGATCTATAAAGCTCAAATGGGCTCTGAGGTGTCTTTTAGACTAACAAACTCCCTTTTGCCATCTGTTCCTACATACATTCCATGTAGGCAGGACCTACAGAACTGAGATGATATCTTATTTGGCTCATTCTACCCAGGCCATCCCTTTACATATTGGGAATGAAGATAATCATGAGGATGCTTGGAGGCCTCCTTCCTATAGCACTCTTGCTATGGTATGGCTCTGAATTCAGAAAGCCACTCAGGTAGGCCAAAAATACAATTGCTAAGTCATTTCTCACTACTTTCCATTTTCTTCACTTCTCAAAGGGAGTATGGAGCATACTGTTGCACAGCTGATCCTTCTCCAAAATGCAAATGGTTCCTGGGACATGAATGAGGATTTAGCCAAGGTTCTAGGTACTAGTTTGGAAGACATGAAGGCTGTACACCCTACTGAGGTAAAATCCAAAGCATATCAAAGAAAGTGGTATTTGTTTTTGAAGATTATTTTCTTAGTAGTAAAATTTTGTATGAATCGAGGTCCACTTAAGATAGGAGAATATGAGGGTGATATGGACTAGATTAACATCTAAGTAAGTAGAGATAGTAGTTTTGTAATTATAATGGAACTGTAAGAGTGAGAATGGACTAATATTTGTATTAAATTCATTCCAAAGGTAATGGATGACAAATGAAAATCTCAAATCCTCCTGTACTTCATTTTTATTCTATTTCAGTTATCTTAGTTGCTATTTATAGATGAAGAAGCTGAATGTTACAAACCCTGTGTGCCAATGATGGGTAGAACTGCATTCCATGCTAGGTCTGTGTCTTAAGAACCACTAATACCAGTCCCATTATAGTTTCACCTTTGATCAAATAATATGGTCTGCACTTTACTCCAACTTTATAAAAGTCACAATAGGCTGACCAACTACTTCCAATGTATTGAGTTATGGTGATGTGGATAAATTACACTGTAAATTTTAAGATAACTTGATAAATCATCTAACTGGTAAGAAATCCTGGAATATAGGACAAATTACAAAATAATGCAGGGCAAAATTTATTCTGAATAATTTCTAAACCTGGAATGTGATGAAATAAATTTCACTTGGTGTCTAGCCATATTGTCCAGTACAGTGTCCACTAGTGGCATTTGGCTATTGTACCTCTTGATTGTGATTAATGGAAAAAGACACAGTTTAAACTGAAATACAGTGTGTTTAGCACAGCTGTTTCAAAGAGTCACCACAAAAACACAGAACTTATTTTGTCCTGGATTACATGTTAAGCTGCTGATTTGCAGTATATGGAGTTAAATAAAATACACAAGCAACTGAGGATGCAGTTCAGGGGTATTTACAGCTCATGCTGGACAAGTCCAAGGCCCTGTAATCTGAAGCCCGAGATTCAACAGAAACAAATTGCTCAAATTATTGTGCTGTTTTTTTCTTACTTTTAAAAATGTGGGTATTTGAAGATTTTAAAGGATTTGTGTCAGCATTGTGCTTTTATATGAAAATGCTGTTTTAGAACAAAGAATCAATAGGATAATGTACAAAAATTGGAAAGAACGTATAGGGATCAAAAATTTTAGCCCAGATTAAGTGCAACATGTATGAGATGAACATCCCCCTTTTTTTTAAGATGGCCACCAAGCCAACAGAATGAAGATATTAAGATATCTGTGTCGTGACCCAGCATGTCTCAGCCTTAGTCCATGAGTTTCTACCTGAGTGGGGGGGTGTGGACCTGGAAGCTCTGAGCAACCCAACGTCAATAAAGACCAAACACAGGCATCTTGTCATCTTCAGAGAGCTCTCAGTTCCATGTTGTGGAACTAGAGTCATTTCTTTATTAGCCATCTTTTCTGGTGTTTCTTAACCATCCTGCTAATATCACGAGGCAACCATTTCTCTCTTTGTTCCCTGGCTGCTCTCCCACCGCTAACCTCTTCTCCTAACCTTCAAATATTCACAAGTTATTCACACACCTCTCTCCTCTGCCCAGGTGAGGCAAATAAGAGGCATATTACCCTCAGGCCATGGTAAACAGTAGTAGCCTTACTGACATTAACAATACAATAGTGGGCCAGAGCTTTCTGGTGCTCCATATTTAGTGAGATCCAAGGCTGAATCTCAAAATACTCCATAGGGGAAATACTTTGGTCCCCCACATACCTGTTGTATAATATTTGAGCACAAGGGATTTTATTAAAAAAATTAGTATCTGGATCAAGTACAAACTCATTCAAAATCCATAGCACTAAACAGTGAATGTGTTTTAAATTTTAGTATTTATTAAGTATTTGAATATTTTATTTGAATGTCTTTTAAATCCACCGAGTCCTGCCTTTTTTGTAGGTCAGTATTCACAATGAAGATTCTGGAGAACATGTAGGCCCAGATGTTCTATTGATGTATGACAGAACTAAGAGATAAGCTATAGAATCTTGGTGTGCAAAGTAATATAAAGGCTAGTCTAATACTTAGATAAGATAATCTGTGTTTTTTTGGATTTTTTTTATAAAATGGCTACAGCATATAGTATAACTAAAAGCAAGTATAGTTGTTGTTTCTAAATTCACATCTAAACAAGGAGAAGAAAGACACAATATCTGACAAGAAGTTTCTTGGGAAACCAGATATTTCAACTGACTATTGCTCAGCAAGAAGCAACAGGTTTGATGGTTGGTGAAGGCTACAGGCAGTCCTGTCAAGCCCAGCACTTGGGCTGTGACCAGTGAATTTCACAATTGTGTTTCCTTCTGGGTGTGACTATTTCAGGATATATATTTAAAACTGCTGTGATCTTTTAGAGGAGAGCAAGCTTAGTCACTCTCTAAAGCCGAATGTCCATTGATCTGCTGAGTCTAAAAACTGAGATGTTAAGAAACAGTGAGTGAAAGCCCATCGGTGATATTATTTTATTGAAGTTTTCTTTTTACTTTTTTTGGTTTTTTCAAGACAGGGTTTCTCTATGGCTTTGGAGGTTGTCCTGGAACTAGCTCTTGTAGACCAGGCTGGTCTCGAATTCACAGAGATCCACCTGCCTCTGCCTCCTGAGTGCTGGGATTAAAGGTGTGTGCCACCAATGTCCAGCTGAAGTTTTCAATTCAGCAATGTAATTAGTAAAAACTCATTTGGTCTGCGGTTCCACCTCTATCATTCACTATAGGATAATGCTGGTACACCATTTTACTTTTGTAGGACTTGTATTTTGTTTGTTTTTATTTTGTTTTGTTTTGTTTTGTTTATTTATTTATTTGTCTTGTAACTATTGACATTATTTTTTCCTGTTTCCCCTTTCCATAGGGGAAGTATGGGGAAGAGGATTCATATAACCAAAACTATTTTATAAAGACAGTTATTTATGTATGTTCATCTTTGGGCACCATAGGACCATGCTCTTCAGAGGTGTTTGGTGGGTTTCTTTGGCTGACCTAGTGGTTGTACTGGACTTACAACTACAGCCTTTTCTGCCCTAAGACTCAGTGGGTTGTTAAGCTGATAATCAGAGAAAACATCTGATATACTCAATGCAAGTCGAGGATAGAAGGGAGCCAAGAAACTCCATGCTGCAGCAGTTTGGGGGACACAGAATGGGGAGCAAGTGAAGTTTGTATGTGTCCTCTTGAGAGACTTCTTGCTCTATGCTGAACATCAGGGAATTCACTGTCTGTGCAGGTACTGGAACCCTCGGCTTGGGCTACAATGCTGGCTGTGATCTGGCTCCATGCCAATGGCAAAGAATTGAAGTGTGAGTGGGAACTTCTGGAAAGAAAGGCGGTCGTGTGGCTTCACAACAATACAGGTAGGAGCACAGTCCCCCTGCCTTTTCTGTGTCCTTTACTAAGCCAGATACTGTGCTGACTCAGCATGGGGAAGGGGCATGGGACCCAGAGTTAATATCTGACAGTCCCCACATGCCCCAGCCTCATGCTGAGTCAGAGCTCTTCTGTTCCCTTAGCTTGTCTTTGTGGAATAATATGGTTGGAATGTGTAATTGGGGTGGAAAGAGATGAATAAAGGGGGAAGGGACATAGACGGGTGGTTTGGCAAGGACACAGTGTAGCAGTAACTACAGTTACTACAGAAACTATCCTTTCTCAGTACTGAGCTGAGTCTCAATAACATTCAGTAATGTTATTGAGAACATTACTGGACGGAGAACAAACACTCCTTCAGCATTCATTGTCTCCCTGCTGATGAAAGTCCCGAATCAGAGTGGATTAAAGGTGTATCAGGGCGCACAGAAAGGAAAAACTAGAAGGAAAGATAGAGTAGGGATGAGGGTGAGGACTTGAGAGTTTGAGAGAGGGCAAGGAAAGAGCTTCCTTGCTATCTGCTATCCCAAAGCTCTGACTCTTGATCTCATCCTCACAGTTCGTGGCTTCACCAGGCTTATGCGCACTGCCAATAAGTTCTTGAATACAACTGTGAGTGCCTGCATCTTCACCTTAAAAGACTGATGCCCAGAAGAAGGAAGTCTTTTGTTTTCTGCCTCCTGCCAAGTCCTTTACCATCTCTTCTGCTAAGATGAATTTTGTCTTGAGTATCTTGCAGCCTGTATCTTACTATAAAAGTAAAGGATGAGCACACTGCTTTGACTATCTCTTCTAGCTAGTTTCGGTGTCTGTGTGTCCCCTCTGACAAGTGCTGGTAGTTATAGAAACTATTTCCTATCTTGGAGCATGTAGAGAACACGTGCATGCAGTGATGTTTCTCTCAGCTTTTAAATACAGATTACACTCCCGCCTAAGGACTGTGGCATTGCTGCTAGAGAATGCCTGGATTAAATAATTGTCTTCTTTGTCCCTTTTCTACACTCCTTTCATTTTGTATACTTATCATTATGCACATTATATACTTAAAGATGATTTGGACTTGTCCATTCTTGGAAGAAGCTGGAGGTAAACTGAAAGCCAACTTCAAGATCAGATTCAAGGTTTCTATTTTGCTCATTGTTGCCATTGGGGACATTTTTGATACCCCCGTTACTCTATTCTCCATACCTTTCTTTTTCTCGTCTAAGTGAATTGAGTCTAGTGGTATTTGTAAATAGTTGTTGTCCTTAACCATTAATCATCCTTTATGAGGTTGGTAATGAAGTCCTTAGGATTAGCTTTAACCCGCTAGACTCATGAGTCTTGTTGTGGCCTCGTGTACTCAGAATTAATGTAGGTTGTATTGAGACCTGAACATGTTTTTCTTCAGCCCATGAAGAATGGGGTCTGGTGGCTGGGTGTTGGTGGCACATGCCTTTAATCCCAGCACTCGGGAGGCAGGGGCAGGTGGATCTCTGTGAGTTCGAGGCCAGCCCGGTCTCCAGAGCGAGTACCAGGATAGGCTCCAAAGCTACACAGAAAAACCCTGTCTTGAAAAACAAACAAACAAAACAAAAAAGAGAGAGAGAGAGAGAGAAAAAGAATGGTGTCTGCTGATCACTGGGACACTCACTTTTTACATGTCCTATCCTAGTAAATGACCTTATTCTCTCAGATTACTGTGTTACCAATATTAAAATGTCTATTCGTACTATGACTTTGCTGTATTGGTCTTTTGTTTGATTCAGCCAACATGAATTAGTTTAATTAGTTGGTGCTGAAAACAGGATATGTCCATTTTTTGCACAGTGTTTGGTTAATACTGCACTGGGGGTAGGCACAGTTTGTGCCTTAAGCCAGATTTGACCACCTCTCCTCAATAAATCAATTTAAAAAGCTAAATTAATGGTAAAAAAGAATAAAATATGTATTCAATGCAGTTAGACTAAGAGGGACAAAGATAGCTCGAGATCCTCCAAGCTGGATCATGGTTTGGGTTTCAGTCACACTTTGTAAGGTGCTCTGACACATTGTTAGAAATTTGAGACCTCTTTCCTAGAGGCAATCTTCTACTCTAGCTGTAGCCCTTCTCTCAGCATAAGATTTCTAGGTCAATTCCCATTTCTTTGGGATCCATTGATCATTAGTCTGACATTCAGATTGGGAGATATATTTGTCTCTTTAGAAAAATCTCCATTTCTGCCAGGCCAGTTACACTGTCACTATATCCTCTGTTAGCAGACTATCTTTTTTCCTTTAAAAAGTTCCTTATTTTTTCATGTGTATGAATGTCTTTGCCTGCATGCATGTATGTACACCACACATGTACCTGATAGCTACAGAGGCCCAAAGTGGGTGTTGAATTTTCTGGAAGTGGAGTTATAGATGCAGGTTCTCTGAATCAAACCCTGGTCTCCTGTAAGAGCAGCAAGTGCTTTTAACCATTGGACCATCTCTCCGATCTCTGATTTACTATCTCATATGAAGTAAGATTGTAATATTTGCTAGAAGACCACTTCCAGAATCCTGGATATACAGCTAAATGTTTATAAGTGGATGTCTGTAGGTGATTAATATCTCACTTGTGAAGTTGAGGCATTAAACCAGTATACTATAGTACCAGAACTTATAACTTTCAGGCTCCTTGTCTGCATGAACTTGGGTCTTCTGGAAGAGCAGCATGTACTCTTAACTACTTAGCCATCTCTCTAGGACCTAGATTTGAAAAACAGAAGGACAGACAGTTGTTGCAGCATTTCCTCACATGGGAAACCAAGTAGAAAAGATTGCCTATTCCATAAAATCTAGTTTCTTAGAACACTTCTGATAAATATTCTTAGGGTTCAATGTGACAATGAAACAGTGCTATTATAACCTACAGGTGTTCTGAATTGTTTTTGAATATACATTTCGAGCGCCACAAAATGACTATATTGAGGTATACATTTTAACACAAATATGTTGTAGGATATTATTTTAAGGTGTGTCAAATTCATTTATGCTGTGGAACATTTGTTTTAATGATTCAAAGATGTGTTGCATTCTTTTATGTTGCATTTGTTTAACTCTGTGAAGCTGTGATTCTTTGCCTGTCTAAAACACCTGATGGTCTAATAAAGAGCTGAACAGCCAATAGCAAGGCATGAGAAAGGATAGGCAGAGCTGGTAGACAGTGAGAATAAATAGGAGAAATTTGGCAGAAGAAGAAAAAGCAAAATAGAACAAGGAGAGAATGATGTCAAGGGCACCTGACCAGTCACCCATCCAGCCACAGAGTAAGAGGGAAAGTAAGATATACAGAAATAAGAAAAGGGAAAACTCCACAGGCAAAAATTAGATGGGATAATTCGAGTTAAGAAAAACTACCTAGAAATAAGCCAAGCTAAGGCTGGTTATTTATAAGTAAGAAAAAGTGTCTGTATGTATTTACTTGGGGACTGGGTGGCAGGCCCCATAAAAGAGCCAAAAGAGTAAAGACTAAGAAAAAAACCAACAACAGAGATCATTAGTTAATTTGTGTGCCTATCAAATTCTGAAAAGGGCTTAGTATTTTTGTAATATTTTATGCATCATGTCTCCTATCTGTGTAGCCTGCATATATTTAAAAATTGAAATAGATGGTTGCTTAAGGAACATGACATTAACAGAAGGATGTTCTATACAGATACCTCTCAACTCCTAGACTACGGAAGAGCTTGGGATTTAGTTTAGGGCCTCCTACTGCAAACCAACAAGACAAAACAATCATGCTTTATTTTCTCCTTTGGATTGGTGAAGCAGTATGTTTACTTTATTGGTTTTTTTTTTCTTCCTCAGTTTTCCTATGAGGAAATGGTGCATAAATTGTACTTTCTTTAGACCTAGGGTTGGAGAAATGGCTTAGTTGTTAAAAGTGTGCTGGTTTTCCAGAGGACCCAGGTTTAGTTCCCAGTATCCAAGTTGTTTGAGTTCCAGAGTATTAAGAACCCTCTTTTGGTCTTTGTTGACAATTGCACATATTCCCACAGAGACACATAGGTATACACAAAATTAAAAAAAAATATGCAGGCCAGATATGGTGGTGTGTGCCTTTAATTCTAGCACTCAGAAGGCTGCCTGGAAGATCTCGTTGAGTTTTAAGCAAGTCTGATCTACAGAGTGAATTCCAGAACAGTTTGAGACCCTGTCTCAAACAAATAAGCAAGCAAATAAACAAATAAAACAAAACAAACTTCAAATGTAATCAAATATCAGTTTTCACAATTAAGTACTATTTGCTAGGACAGGAGAGATGTCTCAAGTAGTATATAGTATATGCTGCTCTTGCAGAGGACCAGAGTTCAGTTCCCAGGGTGTGTATCAGGTGTCTCACAATTGCCTATAACACTAGCTCCAAGGGATCTAATGCCCTCTTCAGGCTTACACTGGCAATGTATTACATTCATATACACTCACTGACATACACACATATGTATAATTGAATATAATAATAAATATTTAAGAAAACTTTTTTGAACTATTGGTTGAAATACACTTTCGTGGATGACATTTTTCTATCTCCTGAACATTAAAGAGCCATGTGTGCTTTAATAAGAGCCCTTCTTGTTCCTTATGTGTTACCATTAGCCTGGATTTATTTTCTGTCTGCTACAAAGTTCACCACAAGTAAAAGGAAATCCACTGTTGCCTCAAGATTCTACCACTAAAACTGAGTACAAAGTGAAACCTGTGTTCTATATAGAATTATCTTTTTTGTTGTTGTTGCTGTCTCTTCATAGATCTTTTGTTCACACTTGACTCTATCCTTTTTTTGCATTCTTTATATTTCCTTCATCCTCATTGTATCCACTCTCTGTGCTTTCTTTTGTTTCAATCCTGGTCACTACCTAGAACTCTTCAGTCACCCTCTTGTTTGTATTTATGCCATTATTACCTCTGATGTTGCAACCCTTGTCACCGCTACAATTCGGACTGAAGACATGTGTGACTCATGACCATTTGAGACACAATGAAAACTGAACTTGATGAAAGCCAAGACTTGATGAATGAATGCTAGAAAACCTATATTCACTTTCATTCAATCCACAGGGGTCACGTTTCTCTTATTGACTCAAGAGAAGGCACATGACAAATGCTAACATTCATTTGCATGAGGGACTGTGGTACAAGTAAACCTGCCAACATTTATTTATTTATTTATTCACTTATGTACTTATTTATTTATATTCTTCTTTCCTATAAGTAGGACAATCTAAGCTGGCAATTAGCAAATGGTATCAGGCAGACAGTGGAAGCAAGACAACAACACTAATTAATGAATGAAGGCTAAGGGTTTCAAAAGCTACTAGAGGCAGAGATAGTAAGGTAAGGGCCAGATGATGAAGATTTTTAAGATATAGATAAGGATGTGACAAGGGAGTCTAGAGTCTGATTGCTGTAAAAGGAACTGTCAAGCCCTACACGCTGAAATTCTCAAGTACTATGTCAACCATTATGAGGAGAGAGAGAGAGTCCTATCAGCCAAGTTGATGGAGCTGGAACTGCCTGTGAGTACTGGCATTGCTCATGTAAGGAAGTTCTGGGGGTTAAACTAGATGTCACTTTTTAGGATCATTGGTGGTCCAAACCCAGATGTTTCTCATGGTGATCAAATTGTAAATCCCAGATTCTGTCTCTCAAAACTGTAAGATTCTGTTCTTACAGAATAGCTATAAGTATGTCCCTTCAGGAATCAGGGTCATAGAATACCAACACTATGGTTGTCCTGTTTGTCTTTTGGTGATTTCTGTCCATACATAATCAAAACCACCCCATCCAACTGACTAAAATCTATAGCATACATATCCTGTGTCACCACATACACACACACTCACACACACACACACACACACACACACACACACACACATTGAGGAAGCATATATTCATATGACCATTGTATTTCCTTCTTTCTACTAAAAAGAAATTTGATTAAAGACTTAAAAATATTATTGGGGCTAGACAAGTGGCTCAACAAATAAAAGGAATAGATGCTCTTCCAGAGGACCTGTATCCAATTCTCAGCACCCACATGGTAGTTCACAACTTTCTATAACTCCAATTCTAGAATATCTGATGCCTTCTTCTGGTTTCCACAGGTACCAAGAATGAACATGGTATGCAGATATACATGGAGACCACAACACCAATACACATAAAATAATAAAATGAACATTTTAAATATCATTAATATAGATTTTAAAACTATTAGAGAAGTTGAACATGGTGGCACACACTTGTGGTAGTTAAAACGTCAATGCCCCATTGGTTTATAAGTTTAAATACTTGATCCCCAGTTGGTAGTACTGCTTAGGAAGTATTAAAATGTGTGACTTTGTTGAAGGAGGTATACCACTGAGGTTATTAGTCTTTGAGATTTCAAAAAGATACATGCCCTTCCCAGTGTGTTCTTTGCCTCCTGATTACCATGAAGATGTGAGCTCTCATTGATGACAGACTTATATGCCACCCGATAGCCCTCATCCCAGCTGGTAGAAGTAGAAGCAGACACCCACAACTAACCACCCAACTGAACTGGAACACAGATGCAGAGAAGGATGAGTGAAGAGCAAAGGGGTCCAGTCCAGGCTGGGGAAACCCACAGAAACAGCTGACCTGAACATCGGGGAACTCTTGCTCCCCAGACTGATAGCTGAGATACCAGCATGGGACGGATCCAGATCCCAGGAAGATGGGTTTCAGTGAGGAGACCTCGGAAATCTACAGGACTTCTTGTAGTAGTTCAGTCCTTATCCCTAGCATAGGTGTGAACTTTGGGAGCCCATTCCATATAGAGGAATACTCCCTGAGTCAAGACACACAGGGGTGGACCCAGGTCCTATCCCAAAGGATACTATAGACTCTGATGACACCCTATGGAAGGCCTCACCATCCAGGGGGAGCAGAAGGGATATGTGATAGTTAGGGCATTAGTTGGGGGGAGGTGGTAGGGGAGGAGGGGAGGGAGAGGGAACTGGGATTGTCATGTAAAACAATCTTGTTTCTAATTCAAATAAAAAAATCTGAAAAAGAAAAGATGTGAGCTCTCAGCTGTTCCTGCCACCTTATCGTCCCTCAGACATCAAGTACTCTATCTAACACTATGGAATCATAAGTCAAAGTAAACACTTATTTTAATAAATTCCCTTGGTCTTGGGGTTTTATCACAGCAATACAAAAGTAAGTAAAACACCTGAAATTCCAGCATTCCTGAACCCAAGTTAACATATTAACCTAAATTCAGAATTAAGACTTCTATGAATGCTCCTAGAAATTCCAAAAGAATATTTTCTATGTAGATGAACAAAGGTTGGATTTATTAGACATATTTGATATACTAAATTCATGGCAGCATTGTCAACTACAGGTATAATTTTTTCTATGTAAATGCTTCTATGAAGACATATTACAAAACATTGTTTGAATAATCTGTGATTCTTAGAGTAAGGATATATACAATTTTGTAATATTTTTTATTCAAACTGCATAATTTGTTGCAATTTTATGAAGTCGTCTTTTAAAAGCAAATGTATATTTACCTTCATTTACTCAGTCTTTCAGAATTTAAAACTCTCGTAACATAGTTTTTGTTTTTGTTTTGTTTGTTTGTTTGTTTTTAAACAAAGCCTCTCTATACAGCCTTGCCTGAACTGAAACTTAATAGAGACACTAGGCTATCCTTGAAAGCACAGAAACATGCTTGCTTCAATCTCCAGAGTGCTAGGATTAAGCTTTTGCCACCACACCCAGCCTTTATTTGACAGTATTGTCTTCATGGAAATATGCTTATTTGCTTACATTTAGCAAGAATTGATATATTGTTATATATTGTCTCAATATATAACAGGGCATTACTTTAGCTTGTGTGTCTATGCTAGAGAGGGTTCTTTAACTCCATTTAACTCTATATCCAAACTAACTTCAAAGATAAAGATTGTGTCCACAGAACCAGGAATTTATCTTACATAATGCCAAGTCTTTGATAAAATGTCAATTTTTAAAATATGTGAATTTAGATAATATTATTTCTTCATAATTACATAAAGCATAGTAAGCTGGGCGTTAGTGGCACACACCTTTAATCCCAGCATTCAGGAGGCAGAGGCAGGCAGATCTCTGTGAGTTCGAGGCCAGCCTGGTCTCCAGAGCGAGTGCCAGGATAGGCTCCAAAGCTAAACAGAGAAACCCTGTCTCAGAAAAAAAAAAAGCATAGTGACAATAGAGTTACTTTACAAATATCTTAATATTACTTTCACTAATTTTGAGAAAAGGCAGATGACCATAAAAGATTAATGGATTTCAGTAGAAAATATAGTGCATAGGTTATCAAATTCTGGTATTTTGCAGTAATTTGAGGTTGCAGGATCTCTACAATGAACCTATTAATAACTTCCCACTCTCACAGGGACAGCTGCTTTCTGCTTGAAGTCATTTTGGTGATGTAGTGGAAAGTGAGCTAAGTCTGGCAATATCTAGGATCTCCTACGGTCTATCTTTAGGAACACTGTCACTGTTTTGAGTTCCAGTGCCCTTTACTTATTAAATGAGGTTAACATGACCCACATTACACAATTGTTGAAAATTAATTCCAACAATGTGAAAGTGCATTAGGAAACTCCAACAACTTCACAAGGCTGGTAAAGTCACTTACAAGTGAGGACTTGAAAATTAGAATTGGGAATAAACACATTGTTTGTTTTTTTTATAGCTCAAAGGTAAGATAACTACAAATCCAGGTATAGTACAAAGCTCTGTGGCTAATGCAATTTTATGACTTGGTTAATTTCCTTTAGGTTCCTGAGACTAAATTTCTACTATAAAAATAAATGAGATATAAGTCTGGAGAGATGACAGAACAGTTAGGAAAAGAAATGGCTGCTCTTCTAGAGGACCTGTATTCAATTCCAAGCACCCACATGGAAATTCACAACTATCTGCCTTTACCGGTATTGCATGTGAGTAGTACACAGACATACATGTAGGTAAAACACCCATATACACAAAATAAAATGGAAAAATGAGGTAATACTTGAGAGATAACTTTATGGTACAATTTGAATCATAATGTCTAGGGTAGCCACCTTACAGATCTAAAACTTAGAAAGGCACTGGTAGTACTAGCTGCAATTTAGTGGTGGTGCACACCTTTAATCACAGTACTTAGGAATCATATCAGACAGATCTCTGAATTAGAGGCCAGCCAGGTCTACACAGAGAAACCTTGTCTTGAAAAACCAACCTCATATCCAGTCTGATTCTCACAACTTCAGTGACAGAGATCAGTATTCTCTGTAGATAGTCTGATAATAACTAAGTTGTGTTACTATCCAATGTTACTTTTGTAACTGCAATGATCATGGTTTTAGTTTTGCATTCCCTGGAAGCTAAATTGAATTGCAATTATTAATACAAAGCTGTTTTATTTATTGAATTAGTCTGGTGACATTGAATAGCTTTACAGTATAAATAAAATCAAATTATTTCAAAGAAAGAATTTATTGTAGCTTGCCTGCATATAATGAATGTCCTCAGTAATATCTATTAAAGATTTTCATCTTTATTTGTTAAGTACATACACTACCAAACATATAAATACATTGTGAGATTATTTATTTTAATTTCATTTTGTAATAAATCCTCTCTAATTTGAAAATAAGTCTGTCATGCAGCCCAATTATGAAAACTCTCATGGATTAACTCACACCATGTCTTTGCAAAATATTATAACTTGTTGTTTTGACTGCAAAACTCAAATCCCCAGTTCATCACAGTACAGTGCAAACCTCATTGTCTTTGAAAGTCTGAGCAGTGATACTTTGTAATAATGGAAAGTTCTGACTTTGATTCATAACACCTAGCTACCAATTATACTTTTTCTTTATGGTTTTTGTTTGTTTCTTTGTTTCAGGCAGGATCTCACTATGTAGCCTTGACTGGCCTAGAGCTAACTCTGTAAACTAGACTAGCATCAAACTCACAGAGATCCACCTGCATCTGCCTCCTGAGTACTGGGATTAAAGGTGCAAACCACCATGTCCAACATCCAATTACGTTGCTGTTTTGAATAACATTATTTGTTAAAGGTAAACACTTAGCCCTAAGATATGCATGCAGTCTTTTTTTAAACAATGGGATAAATGATGTCACAGGCAAAAGTTTAAAGGTATAAAACAGCACCAAAATATAGATACACCACTGCAGGTGACTGTTAGGTCTGGAGCCTATTCGGCTACACATAAACTTTTCGACTTTAGAGCATCTCTTTGCAATAATATCATCACTGTTATTTCATGTTTGAATGATGAATGAATATGGCAAACTAATTGCCCCCTCAGAGCTACCCATAGCTAAAAAAAAGTGGCCTTAAGGGGCTCTGCAAGATACTTCCCAGAAAGCAGTCTATGGAGAATGTTCTCATGCTGGTTGTACAAGTCCCATGAGACTTTCTTCTTTATTAAAAGGGCAATGGGAACTCCTTTGTCTACAGTGCATTTGGCTCTGACAAGAAGCATAAATGTCAGGCCCTGCTATTCTAGTGAGCAAAACATGAACCGTGTTCTCAGGAGGATGGTGTGAGTACCTCTGCTCTGTCCAGGTCTATCTACTCTTCGACTCCCTCATGCTCTACAGGGGCCATGCATGGACCCTTCCTTATCTCTGGGATACCCATTTCTTCTAATGGACTTTAAAGAAAATGGCATCATTGACTCAGAATGTCATGGTGTCTAAGCATAAGCAACAACTAGATACCTTTGAGGGCCTTTGCTAATCAAGGAGAGAAGGAAAATAACTTGACTTGCTTACAGATATTACTCAGGTGTGGCTAGAATTGCTACCAAGGAGCAATCATTCACTCCAAGCCCTATAATGCCACTGCCTCTCATTTTACTGTTTTCATTGTATCCAGTTGGAGTTTAATGCTGGTGAACACAGAATGGCACAGGTTATTTTAGCAAGGGAATTTGGGGGCATTTATTACAGCATTTGATCTGAACTCCCATAATGGATGTCATGACTTTGAGAAGATGCAGACTTACCAGTCAGAATACCAATATCAGGTTGTAAAATTTGACAATGAAATCTTTGAGTGTGCTTTTAACACGGGACAATTTTCTTTCTCATGATAGGCAGCAGCCTGTCCTGCATACACATATCAAATTCTGCAACTGTCTACATCAGGGTAAGTCTACTAAGTTTTCAGAAGAAATACTTTCTTGGGGAAACAATTATCTTCTTTTCCTAAAACCAAAAAGTTCCTCTCTTAGAGATAATACTAAATTTAGTCTTTAAAATTATAAAAGGCTATTGTATGGTTTCTAAAACCAGATGAGATATTAAATAAGTGTAATTAACCTGGAAGAGGTAAGTCATGAAATCATTTCCAGCATTCAAGTAAAGCAGCTATGGGAACCCACCTTCAAGGGTGTTGTCCAGCATTGGATCTAGTTCTTTGAGAGAGAAAGGAGGATAGAGGAGAGATTTTTCAAAAGTTTAAGGGTAAAAAAAGATGGAACACAAGTCTGCCATATACTTAATGCAGCTGAACTTCAATTTCTAATCTTTAGGTCTGATTAATAATAGTAATAGCTACTTTCATGGGTAAATTTTTGAAAATAATCATATTTTAAATGATATGTCTATATTTGGAACAAAGTAAGTATTCATTAATTTTGTATAAATAAATGAAAGAAGGAAAGGAGGGAGGGAGAAAGGAAGGAAGGAATGAAGGGAGGGGGAAGGGAGAGAGAGATGGAGGGAGGGAAGAATCCTGTTGGTATTATTGTTAATGTCACTAATACTAGGTGGATCAAGAAAAGGGACCTCTGCATCCTCAGGCATTGGATACTCCACTTAGAGTATAGTTAGCCTCAGTAGTGGTGTTTCTTGCCTTTATTCTACCTCTATGTGGGTCACTTTAAAATTTTTTGTTACTTTCTCAAGGCAACCTGAATTTGATGCCTTTTTGCTGCTGTTACTCTTGGCTAATATTTCTGAGTTGTTTCTGTTCACTTAGGATTAAAGGGCCAGAATAACCAGAGACGTAGCTGTGGCAGGCCTGGGCATTTGGACACTCTCAATTCTAAAGACATTTAATTTGAAGAGGTGAGGTACAAATTGGCTTAGTAATGTTATTTAACAAATATACAGGTCTGAGCTAGGTCTTCTGCATATACGTTATGGTTGCGAAACTCCAAGCAATGGGAGTTAGGGGTGTCTCTGGCTCTATTGGCTGTGCTTAGGTCTCCTTTTCTTCTACTGGGTTTCTGTGTCCAGCAGTGATATGAGGGTTTGTGCCCAGTCTTATTTTATTTTGTTAATTCATGTTAGGTGTCTATCCTTGGGAGGCTTGCTCTTTTCATTGTTTGTTTAAACAGAAATAGAAACCTTGGGGAGAGAGATGGTTGTGGGGAGGGACTGGGAGCCACAGAGAGGAAACTGCAGTTGGGATATAATCTATGAGAGAAGAATAGAAGTAAAAAAAAGAAAAAAAAACTTTCCTTAGCTGTATATATTAAACATATATATATATATATATATATATATATATATAATGTTATTTAACAAATATTTCTTTGCAAACAATTACAAAATACTAATATCAAATTAAGGCACTTGTGGAAAGTAGGTTTCAGATGTATAAAATGATGAAAGATTTTAATTAGAATTTATAGTTTTACTAGGTACATTCACAGGCATTACATAACTATTGTGGTGACAGTGTGTTTGATACTATAGAATCTGTTAAATAGTTGTGAATTTCATTTTACAAATGTCCATGAGGTAATGTGTGAATCATTTTAACTAATAAAACTAATAAGAACTGAAGTCAGGATTGGCATTAGTTGTCATAATGTATAATATACTCCTTTTCTGTTATTTTGCAGAAGGAAATGCATAGCAAGAGTATGTTACTTAAAGATAACATCATGATTCAAAATATAAATATGGTCAAAGAAAATGCCATCAAATATATTTCCAACCTGAAAATGTTTTTAGTATATCTCTAAACTGCTGTTCTTGGTAAAGAAAATAATCATTTCCCCACAGAGAATATTCCTTCTGAGAAACAAGTAGACAGAATGAGGTAATTGCAGCATTTGAAATGTTTTGCATAGATGAGATTGCTTCCCATATTAAGCACAATCAAACCTATCAGCAAAAGTTTTAAAACAATGAGGAATCTCTCTGCAGTGACTCAGTTTATCCTGCTGGGCATCCCGAACACAGAGGGTCTGGAGACCATGCTCTTTGTCCTGTTTTTGTCTTTCTACATCTTCACCCTGATGGGGAACTTGTTAATTTTACTGGCCATTATTTCCTCCACTCGTCTTCACACTCCCATGTACTTCTTCCTATGTAAGCTCTCTATTTTTGACATATTTTTCCCTTCTGTGAGTTCTCCCAAAATGCTGTTTTACCTCTCAGGAAACAGCCGAGCCATCTCCTATGCAGGCTGTGTGTGCCAGCTCTTCTTCTACCATTTCTTGGGTTGTACAGAGTGTTTCCTGTACACAGTGATGGCCTATGACCGCTTTGTTGCCATATGCTACCCTCTACGTTACTCTATCATCATGAGCCACAGAATATGTGCCATCCTGGCCTCAGGGACATCATTTTTTGGCTGTATTCAGGCTACTTTTCTAACTACTCTCACCTTCCAGTTGCCCTACTGTGGTCCCAATGAGGTGGACTATTACTTCTGTGATATTCCTGTGATGCTGAAGCTGGCCTGTGCAGACACATCAGCCTTGGAGATGGTGGGGTTCATCAGTGTGGGCTTGATGCCCCTCAGCTGCTTCCTCCTCATCCTCACCTCCTACAGCTTCATAGTCTGTGCCATTCTGCAGATACGCTCTGCTGAGGGACGTCGTAGAGCCTTCTCCACCTGCAGTGCCCACCTCACTGCCATCTTGCTTTTCTATATGCCAGTTGTCCTTATATACTTAAGGCCAACGCCAAGTCCTTGGCTCGATGCAACTGTTCAGGTCTTAAATAATCTGGTCACTCCTATGCTAAACCCATTGATCTACAGTCTTAGGAATAAGGAGGTGAAATCTTCACTGTGGAAGTTCCTACATAACCCTGACTTCCTTCCCGAGCAGCTGTAAAGAAAGACCAGTCATGAATATTTTGGTCTTACATCATGGGTGGTATAATGTTTTTATTTGGTTTCACAAATATTTTTGAAATTATCCCACATTTACCATGTGAAGGACTTAGGGAAATGGCCGAAATGAGTTTTCAAAGGATGACTAGGGAATTAACAGAAGGGAGACTTCAGGGTTTGCGACTGTAAAACCCATACTCTCATGGACATTACACTATTGACAAAGAAGGAAGGGGAACCCATCTAGCAAGCAGAATAGCCTATGCCTTCTGATTGTCCATATTTTCATTGTTGTTTTGTTTATCTTTGAGTTGTATTTTAATCACAAATCTTTTCCCTCCTTTTCTTCCTTCCAACCCCCCACCCTCCTCCTGACTCTATTCTATGTTTGTCCATCTTAATTTTCCATATTTTCCCACCCCTCCTCCTTTTCATTGTCCTCTGTGTGTGATGATTTTCCATGTGTGGTGTAGTTATGATTACCTCAAATGTCTGCACTAGATAAACCATCTTAAATATCTAGTTAATGAAAAGAGGCACATTCTTGTGGCTTCAGATAACATAATGTTATTTATGAACCACAGAGAGTTCTATATAGAGAAAAACTTCTGGCCAGGTCCTGAAGACGGATCTGGCCAAAGCAGAGGCACCATCATGTTAGGGTGACTTAACAAACCATGCTAGGTCTGGAAACTGGTATTACTGAGAACATTTAACATATGAATGAGACATTTAAGGAAGAGAGCCCAACAAGGAATCTGCAGCAGCTCATGAGATGGCTCAGCAGTTAATATAGATTGCCACCACTGAGGATTCATTTAATACCCATTCAGTTTCCAGCATCTACTTCAGGTGGATCATACTCTCCTGTAACTCCAGCTCCAGGGAGATTCAATGACTCTGGCCTCTAAGGGAACCTGCAATCGGGTGCACACATATCCACATAGACACACATTCACATGTATAATTTTAAAAAAATTAAAGAGGAATCTGGTAATACATGTTAGGTTATTTTGTGTTCACTGCATGTCAAACCCTTCCCAGATTTGCTGGGGTCCATATTTCCCTTTCCTCATTATCTGGTTACAGTTTCTTAGATAGACAGGGCAGTCTGTAAGAATAAAAAAATGGAGTCCTGTTCACTTTTTGTTTTCACTCATTTGGATTCCATTTCACAAGTGACTCTGCTAAGGCATGGAGATGATGAGGTGAGGATTCTAATTCTGCCTCTTGGTAGTGAAAATCTGCAGGTTAAAAAGTAAAAACAGACATGCAACTAAGAGAAAGTCCAAGAATAATATTGTGACCTGGATAGAAAATAAAGCCAAAGGAATAGTTCCCTTTTGCTCCCCCAGGGGAGGGTGGGGAAGAGGCAATAGTTTCAAAGAATGGGAACTGATGGTTAAACACTTTGTTTGCATGCTACATGTGAATAATGGCTAAGGCATTATGTGCACGGAGGACCAACATGCTTTTGTCTCCTTTGTAGTGTGAGTTAGAATTAATTCCTTGAGTTGGCATACCTTAACTGTTTGTCATGTAAAAGGGAGTGTCTTCTGCAAGAAGATAAAATCCATTATACCTTCTGTTTGCTAGGCTCATACGCAACTCAGACTCTTGTTCTAGGATTGGAGGAATGGTTTTTCCAAGATGACTGCCTCCTTAAGTAACCCAATGTCTCTTTAGCTCAGCTGTTCTGAAAGTTGCCTGAAGCTCTTGTGTCTCCATGGAAAATGTGAGCTGCCTCAATAAGTAAATAAGCCACGATCCTGATAGACATCTTTCTAAACTATATTTTTTCAGATACTAAAAATACTGGAAATAATGTCAAAGAAAAGTATGTTAAGTGTAAAGAACTATTGTAACATATGTAGTCCTCTACCTACAAAGGAAAACTGTAATTCCCACCAGAACTAGTCTGATCTCATAACCTTAATTTTCCCTGGAAGTTATCATTCTAACTCTATTTTTTTAGTTTTATCATATATGTTTGTGTCCTTAAAATTTATATTATAAGGCTTTGATGTAATTCTATTGAAAATTCCTTACTTTGATTTAGTGTTCCTTTTTAAATTCCTGTGTATTTGTATATGTCTGCAATTATTTTCTATTATCAAAGTGTGATGCCCAAAGTTATCCCAACTTTGTCTCTGTGTAGTATACCATTCTATGACTATATCAGTATTTGCTCATGTTACTCATAAGTAAATATGCATAAATTTTGAAAATCTAAGGAGTCCTTTGTTTGGAATTGCCATACTATTTTGAGAAGTTATTAATGCTTTTCCTGTATACACACAAAACATGAAAAGTCCATTTCCAACCTCTTCTTACAGAATTGCTTCCACTAGGGAAATGGAAAATTTGTCATTTTTATTTCATTCAAATTTTCCAATAACTTACACTGACATGGGATTTAGGTATAGGGAATTCATTTGGAAAATTCACCCAGGATGCAGAGCAAGGGAGTGGAAAAGTAAGGTAATAGAGGAGAGTCACTTAAGCAAATATCTGTGACTTACCATTGTGGGAAACTGGATCTCAAGCTCATTGGGAACCTGCCGGGAGATGGTTGAAAACAATCAGCAAGCTGATCAACTTCCCCAAATTTTCTAGTGAGTGTATCTTGGAGTGATAATTATCTGACATTTTAAACTATTTTATATGTATGTGGACTGAAAAGAACTTCATTGTTAAAAATTATTCTCAGGTATATGGTGTGGAGGTTCCTCAGTATACAGACACTCTTTGCAAACAAATTCAGAAATGAGCTACAGTAATGCAGATATATTCTAGTGAGGTGCTCACTAATGCAAACATGGCATCATTAATACGGGCTAGATGTATTAGTTATGTTTTGCTGCTGTGATAAAGCACTATGACCAAGAGTGACCTATGGAAGAGTTTATTTTGCCTTATGATTGCAACGGGATAAGAGTCCATTATGCCAGAAATGCACAGCGGCACGCAGCAACCAAGTGTGGCTGCAGGAACAAGAAGATAAAAACATGGAAACCATATTTTTTTCAGCCATATGTAGAAGCCAGAGAGAATGAAATGGAAGTGAGGCAAGATACCTGACCCCAGTTGGTATATACATCTTCCAGCAAAGCTCCACAATCCAAAGGTTACATAACCTTTCCAAACATCACCACTAGGAAGCCAAGTGTTGGAATATGTGAGTCTATGTGGGACATTCTCACTCAAGCCTGTAAATACCATTCCCTATTTTCCAAAGGCTCAGGGCCATATAAAAATGCAAAACATGCTTTAAAAGTTCCCATAGTCGCTTAGGCCCTATCCCAAAGAATACGACAGACTCTGATGACAGCCTATGGAAGGCCTCACCATTCAGGGGGAACAGAAAGGATATGTGATAGGCAGGGTTTTAGTTGGGGGGATGGTAGGGGAGGATGGGAGGGAGAGGGAACTGGGATTGTCATGTAAAATAATCTTGTTTCTAATTCAAATAAAAAAAATCTGCAAAAAAAAGTTCCCAGCGTCTTTTACAATCTCAATACTGCTTCATGATCCAAAGTTTCTTTTAAGGCTCAATGCAATCTCTTAATCCTGTAAAAAATCACAAATCAAATTATATGCTTCCAACATAAATAGCGCAGGGTAAACATTTCCATTCTCAAAGGGAGAGAAATACTGGATCAAGATAAAATGAAAACCAACAAGGCAAATAAATACTTAAAGCTCCTTGTCTCTTGTCTGAGATTTTAATTTCAAAAGGCTTAGGTTGTTTGACTTTGTTTCAGTTTTGACTCCTGTAACATATACCTACTATTTGAGCTGTTCCAGCTCCCTGTCTATAACTCTAATTGGTAAATAGCTCCTGGCTTTTGGGGTCCCCACCACAACCTAGGTTTTGTTTTCACAGTTTCATACAACTTCCTTTTAGGGACTTCTTATTGATGCAATTTTAATACTGTCATTTACTGTCCGGCCTCAGCATCTCTTGGGAACCTCAGAGGAAGAAATGAAGACTCTCCACTCTTCCACTCACTATCACATTTTTCATGTCTTCAAAGCCACTGCTATGAGGACAAAATATAATTTCTGCTGCCACCTTAGATGGACCCTGGTTCCCTTCAACAACAGTCACAGCAACTTTCATACTTTAGAGCAATTGCTTTCTAGGACTAAACAACCTCTTTCTTGGGCTTTCTCCTTTTACAAGATGGAAGATTATCTGGGTGAGGGTCTTGCCTTAAAGGTACGATCCCATGGTTCCAACCCAGAGCAGGGGTTCCTCTTTCAGCATAGCCATGGTTCCAGTATTTAACAACCTGTTCTTGTTCTTTTTGTTCTTCTTGTTTTTTGTTCCTCTTCTTTCTCCTCCTCCTCCTCTTCTTCTTCTTTCTCCTCCTCCTTCTCCTCCTCCTCCTCCTCCTCCTCCTCCTCCTCTTCTCTCTTTTCCTTTCCCTCTCCCTCTGCCTCTTCTTCTCCTCCTTTTTATCTGAGACAGGATTTCTTTGGTCTATTCCTGGCTGTCCTGGAACTCTCTGTAGATCAGACTGACCTTGAAATCAAAGCTGCCTCCCAACTGCTGGGATTAATGGCATGCAATACCACCAACCTGGCTTAGCACTGAACTTCTTTGTTCTCCTTTCCTTTCCAAACTGCACAACTTATACTTTCTTTTGTCCCATTTACTTTTTTCACTGTAGACTTGTGTAAAAGTTGTAAGTAGTAACTATTCCCCAGACTCAATCTTATGCTGTCTTGAACTTTCCTCTACCAAAAACAAAACACAAAAGAGTCAATTCCTTTTTAATTTATCCTCAAGCAAGTTCTTAGAACATGGGCAGAAGGCATCAGAATCCTTGCCAAAATATCATAGGAATTACCTTTACTTCAGTTGCTAATAGAGAACTTGACTTGCACTGCCTGCCTCTCAACTAGATCTCTTTTCTCAGCATTATTTTGAGCACTACTGTCTTCCAGGCTTTTATTCGAACAGCTTTTTATACTTTTTATAGTATTAAATTACTTTTATAGTCCAAAGTTTCAAGATCTTCCACTTTCCTATAAAAAAGCAACATGAATAGTTTCTTCACAGCAACACACCACTCTGCTGGTGCCACCTTCTGTATTAGTTACTTTTTGTTCTGTGATAAAACTGCATAACTGAAAGCAACTTGCAGAAGAAAGAGTTTTTTTTTTTTTTTTGGCTTATAGTTCTAGAGTCATTAGTCCATTATGGCTGAGGCATGCCAGCAAGGAACAGACATGGCAGAAGGAGCAAGAAACTAAGAGGTCACATCTTCAACAACACCCAGAAAAGAGAGAGAATTGGAACAGAGACAAGGCTATAAACTCTCATAAACACTTTCCTAGTGAGATACTTCTTTCAGCAAGATTCCACAGCCCAAAGCTTCCTTAACTTTCCCAAGCAAAGCCACCAACATGGAACCAAGTGTTCAAATGCATAGCATATGGAGAATAATTCTTACTGAAAACACTACATAAACTGACCTCTTTCTGATTGGATTACAGGCCTGCTCCAGAGGAGGGAATTTCTTGCCACTAATCCTAGTAAAACGTTCATGGCTTTGGAGATTATAGGCCTTTAAGTAGTATGTGCTATTGTTATTTTGTGGGATGATCATTTTGCCAAACTGTCTTCTCAAGATGTATGTTTATATCTATTAACATGGGCAAGAGAAGCTTCTTATTTAGGGAGCAGAAGTTAATGCTTAGATGCACAAATCAATGACTAAGAACAAGAGACTGAGTCCTCAGCCCTAAATGAGGCAACTTTTTCTAACCTACCCTACTACCAACAGTGATTAGGAAACATCACAAATGTAAAACTGGAAGACATGAGAGAATGCTGGGAAATTCATTCTTCTAGACATGACAAGGCTTTCACACTCATGACAACACAGCTGGTGGTTTGACTTGTACAACATCAAGACAGCTGAAATTTGTCATGAAATACTATAATTGACAAAGACTGTGGGACATCTACACAAGGGTATCTACAAGGAGATATCTATCCCCTATTACAAAATGCTAACAACTCTTAGCTATGCTTAGCCTTCTGTGGAAAACTGAAGATGGTATTCATGGCATTAGATGCACAGAGTTATGCATTTTACAATACCATCATTTATGGCACTATGTGTCTGATGGTACATAGTGACATGACAGCTAAAGTGGTAACCAACTGTTCTCTACTAACATTTCAGGCCCATTCCTCACAGACAAAACTATTTCTGCTATGTAAGCCTGAAGGTATAATTATAAACTCATTTGAATTTGACTGTGAAGACCCGAGAACAAGAAAAGTCAAGTGTGTAGATTCCAATTTGAGGGCAGGAGAAGTGACCAAGTTCAGCCAATAAGACCCTCAAAGTTTTCTTCAACTTAGTGCTTGGGTTCTGTAGACCTTCAACTAATTTGAGGAGGACTACCCACACAGGGTGGATAATCTATTCTACTTAGTTCACTGGTTGAAATGTCAACCTCATTGAAAACACCTTCACTATTACATTCAGAACAGTGTTTACCCATTCAACTAACACACACAATTAATTATCTTAATTACTGCTGCATATAATAAAGCATTTAAACTTAATTAATCATAAAATATTTTATACATTACATTATATTCATGCTTACATATGTTAGATTTAAGAAAAATTGGATTAGCATTTCCTATTATAATTTACTTCCTGTAAGGATACTCAAAGGCCAAACCCAGTTGCATGTGATCCAATAAAGTAATAAAAATTAATTTTGGAATTGTATTTTTATGTCACAGGGCATAAATTTGTGTTATAGCATCAATTAATAAGTTAAAAGTAGATATATAGACATGCTTAATAAAAAACAAAAAGTAGAGAAATGGACCTTGTTTTCATTTATCCCAAATTCTCATTAAATACCATAAAAGGAAATATTCTCACTGGTAACTACTATTAGAAATTAAGAATCTGTCAAAGTGATCTACTAGTAACAAAATTGTAAGATTAAAATGTATATTAAGATTAATAGTATTTGAATAAGGTGAGAAAACCGCATGCTTGTTAACTATTTTAACTGTATATAGGAGAGAACAGAGTAAAGCCATCAGAAACAAATCCTGAGACAAAACAAAAATGGTAATTTTGTCATGATTTGGCTAATATTGCAATGAAGTAGGTGCCATATTGAGTTCTTTATATGCATATTTTATTTATTTTAAACACTGAGGCTGTGAAATAAATGCCTACTGCTTTATCCCTTTTTCCAAGTTTAGAAGTTTTGACTGACAGCCTAGGCATCTTTCTCAAATTACTCATACGGTCTCACTCTCATTAAGCATGAGTTTGTATTAGTCCCAGTGCTATGTCTCTTCTCTTGCCTCTCCTGTACAGTGGATGACGTGTGTGCTCTGTGATAATGTCAAGAAATGATACCATCATTTCTTGAAATAATGGGCCTTATTTTTAATTAGGTAACTGAAAATTCATAGCAGAAATCACACAGAAACTTCTCTTACCACTTACATCAAACCTATAATGTCTCTCAAAAGGGATCACAGAAGACAACTTTTTAAAAATAATTAATCTCAAGAGCCATACCTATGAGATACATCTAATGCTCATTAGGACTATGACTTTTCCCACTAGTTTTTGATTCTCATTTGTGAGGGAGTCACGAGGCAATGTACATTAATAGGTCTGGGGATTGGCTTAAGTAACACAAATGCTTGTTAAAGTGTTTATGCCTTAGACTCTGCTTGGAATGTTTCTCTAAGGAAACTTTTTTTTTTTGATGTAACACACATCCTAACACACAGCTTCCTCCCCACACATATTCACAAATAAGTTCATTGACTTCTGTTTTGTCAGCATTTCTCTAAATGAGGGTGGTTGTTTCTAAACTACTGCATTCAAAGGGATCACTACATCTTTCCTTTAGGGGAGCTAATGATAAAGATTCCCTTTTGCCACTTACTGTGCCACTGAATAGATTTTTCTGAAATTAAAACAATTGTGAACATTCAGATTTTTCAGCAAAGCTCCTAATAGCTGGGTATTCTCCATACAGACTCCTCTCACCTCTAAGAAAAAAAAAAATCAGTGGAATTTATCAATCACATTTCAGTGGACAAAACTGGCTTTGGCCAGCACATAGCAATAGGCAGTTGAAATATGCAACAGGACCAGGGTAAGCAATTTGAGACTTGGTGTATTTCAAGAGAATTCATAGAAGGCCCAACTTGAAAACCATGGCAGTTTACATGGTAAAACCATTCAGAATCCATAATTAAAAAAACTTGTATTATGATTGACGTATAAACACTATGTCCTTTTTTAAAGTAAGTGTTTAGAGACAAATAGCATTTTAATTATTATATAAAGCCACTATTTTATATGTTCTAATCCAACAGGATTCTTAGAGGTCCACCAATATACATAACATAGGAAAAGTGAAAGCAAAATGAGGAACTGTGATATCTCGGTAATGACTTGGTGTAAAATTCAGGATTTAAGTGTAGTACTGTGTAGATGACTGTAGATGTATACTGTCTGATATGACTAAGAATTTGTATTTTCTTGTTGCTTGTTTAATTGCTGCATCTATTGGAATATCCAATGAACATGGACTGCATATCTCCGTGCATTTCATGCCACCAATTCCATCTTTAATTTTCCACTGTGGCTCTGGGGGACGGTTGAGCACAGCTGAGAGTCTTTAGTTATTTGTAATATGGGGCTGGATATCTCTGTGTAAGTGATATCCCTGTGTAGCTGTCCCACAACCTTTGCCAATTATACTATTTTAGACTGATGTCTAAGAGCTTGAAATTTAATGGTGATCAGAACTGGACAGAAACATTTAGACCACACTCACATAGTTGCACTGTAATTGTCTCTTTTTAAAATTCTTGACTCTTAAACAGGAATTTCAGTTACACAGTATCTCCTTTATGACTAATGCAAAAACACTCTCTAAAGATGAGGAGAAAAAACTCCACAGTGAAATGACTGTGCATAAGCCCATGTACCAGTTAAGGACTTCTGTGTCTCACCTGGGGCCTCAGGACTCAGAATATTTCTCCTCATATTAATGAACTAATATATTAATCTAGAAAACTCTTACTGTGGAAAATTGCACAGAACAAAAAATAATGAATCAGACAGATTTTCATTGAAACTAATTATGAAACAAATTACATATAAGTGATCCTCGATCACTACACTTAAAATATGTAGTGGGTCCAGAAGGGAAACTAATTTGACATGCAAATATCAGGTAAGTCTTAAAAATGGAATGACATATAAATCATTGTTTATTAGCTGAGAAGATCTGAAATTTTGGAAAAATTAGGAATAGGGAAGAATTGAGCAAATGTAGGAGGAGCAAAGGCAGAGAAATCAACAACAAAATGAGAAAAACAAAACCACCCCAGAAAAAAACTGCCCCCTAAAACCCTCTAAGTTTTCCTCTTCTTTTCTTTGGATTAAAAAACAAAAGCCAAATCAAACCAAACAAAGACATAAAACTGAGTCAGCAAGATGGTTTTAGCAAGTAAGGAGACCTGCCAAGTAGCTTGATAACCTGACTTTAATTCCCAGGATATATGTAATGGTAGAAAGGAAGTAACTCCTGTAAGTTGTTCTCCAAAAATTTATATTTTTCAGTGGCATGTGCATACACATATACATAAAAACAAATAAAATATAATAACTAAAAATCTGTAATAAAGACTATTTAATATTATGTGGGGGCTATTACTATTATTAGACCTCAAATACCACATACAATCATTCTCAGTCAATGACAGACCATACTTGATGCTGGCCTCATAAGATAATAAGGGGGCACTGGAGAGACAATGGCTTAGAGGTTAGGAGCACTTGCTGCCTTTTCGGAGAACATGGATTCCATTCCTAGTACCCACATGATAGCTCACAACCATCAGTAACTCTACTTTCAGGGGATCTGGCATCCCCTTAGGGCCACTGCAGGCACCAGGCATGCATGTGGTAACATACATAAATTTTCACAGACACTCACAACATAAAAATAAATAAATTCTAAAACAAAAAACTAATTTACAAGCTGTTTCAAGTGATAATATTAAAACTTGGAAAATTCCCACCACCTGCTGACAATTAAATGTAACATTCTTGTTACATCTGTGGTTAGGGCAGGTGTAAACAAGCCTACTGTACTGCTATTCATATAAATATACAGCACAAACAATATTATTTGGTGAATAATCATTGATAATGAACAGTTGTGCTAATTGTTTATATATCTACAGCACTATACAGTTTATGGATATATAAGAGTATAATTCTACTTATAAAAACATAGACTTTCTGTAAAGCAGAATGTACTATTCTGCAGATGACAACCTGATTCATCCTGTGTTTATGGTTTCTTGGAATTGCATCTAGGTTTGTATAAATACACTCTGTGATTTTCCACAATAACTTAATTGTCTCATTATTTTTTCTGGGTCATGTCTCATTTTGAAATGCCACACAACTGTGTGTTACTTTTACTTTATTATATTATTATATTATCATGGAATAATATTTCTAGCATTTACCTTATTTGCAGTACATAAGAGATTTGTAAGCCTTTGGTATTGGCAGTGCTAGAAACATTGGCTCTTTGTTAAGGTTCAAAGAAGAGGACATGGTAGTCTTAAAATTAATGTTAATCCATTTCTGTGTGTGCTTCCCTTTGTCTCTGCATTTGGTTTCCATGGAAACCTTTCTGAGAATACCTGGTAAATCAGCAGCAGATGAAAGCTGGTTCACGGGGCCTTGTGAAAGGAGACATGAGGGAATAGATGAGGTCAGTGGAAATGTGACCAGTGAAAAATGCAATGGCCAGATTATTGTCCAAGTTCATTAAAGATAATGAAGGCAATTTTCTGCCAGCCATAATTCTCCTCCTGTATAGTGCCCAGTAAGGTTCTGGGTTCACCAAGATATGTGGTAGTAAAACTGATAGCTCTGTTGTAAATCCTAGGTAGCCACATTTAATGTATATCATCCACATCTACCTCCATGGCTCCCGAGACTAACCTATCTCTGTTCTGATCTTCACATTCTCCAATGGAGCATTTTCTCCTCATAGCCTCACTTTGAATTGATGGCTTTTCTTCAAAATTGAATATATTTACTTCAAAATTTAAATATCCAGTAAAATACATTTTAAATATAGCAGGCAATTTTTAAATTAAAACATAAGCTTCACAAATATTTTATTAAATCTTTCAACCTAATATCACTTTTATTGCCAAGCATAATTTGATTTTTTTCTAAACAATGCAATTTGTTCAACCAAATTAGTGTTTCGTTAGTTTCATTTGTTCTATAGTGGTTTTTTATTCATTAATTTTTGTTTTATTATAGAAGACATATTATGAGCAAGACTTACTTAAGTTCAGATTCATCTGAGAATAATAACACATAAGAAAATCCGTGTCAGCCTATTTTCCCTTTTGATATTATTCAAATGTCAATAGTTCTCTTTGTTGTTGTCTTATTAAGGGTTACTATTACAGTTACAAAACACCATGATCAAAAGCAACTGTGGAGAATAGGGTCTTTTGGTTTACATAACCTGAATCACAATTCTTTGAGGGAAATTAAGGCAGGAAGTCAAACCCAGCAGGAATCTGGAGAGAGTCAAGAGCTGGTGCAGAAACCATGGAGGACTGCTTCTTGGCTTGCTCCTGGTGGCTTGCTCAGACTGCTTTCTTATAGCACTCAGAGCCTCCAACTAGTGGTGACATCACCCACAATGGCATGGGCCTTCCTATATCAATCACTAATTAAGAAAATGCCATGGAGTCTTGCCTGCAACCAGTCTTATGGAGGCATATTTCTCAGTGAGGTTCCCCCCTTTGAGATGACTCAGCTCATGTCAATTTGACATAAATCTAGCCAGCCAGCACAGCTTGTTCTTTGTTTCAGTCTGAGATTCAGTCTCAGAGTATTAAGCATGTTCAGCAAGCACTATATTTCTGAGCCAAACTCCCAGCTATATTTTAGATGCAGCATTTTACTTCTGGGTGTATATCTGAGAGAATAGACAGGGCAGTATGTACACACAGATTTTCGTGAAAATGCTATTCATAGCCAAAGAATCCATTTTTGAGCCCTTAACTTCGTGAGTAATGAATACATTGTAAACACACTCTAGCAATTTGATGTGATATTATTCATCATGAGATGAAATAGACAATTGATAGGTGCCACAAAATGGATTAGACCCTAAAGAATGCTAATGCAAAGTAATTTGATACATGATATGTTGTTTGTATGAACATTACAAAAAGAGCATTCATAAACACAGTGCATGTCAGTAGGTGCCTAGGGCTAGGAGTGGGTGTCCTTTGAAATGATAGCAGTATTCTAAAATTTCACTTCTAGAGAGGTTAACTACAAAAGGAGGAGGGTTGGGAACAAATAATACCAAGGTTCTTTTATAAAGCCTTGAGGAATTATATTATTTTATATTTATCTAAAATTAGATATATATTATATTTTCCATATTATGATCCTTTGACTTCTTCTTTTCCAATTTGTATCACCTTGATCTACTTCAGTTGTCTTAATACTCTCGTCAAAACTTCACTCCACATTGAATAGATATGGAAAGAGTAGACAAACTTGTATTATTCTTGATTTTAGTGGAATTGCTTTGACTTTCTTTCCATTTATGTTGATGTTGGCTATTGGTTTGATGTAAATTGCCTCTATTATGTTTAGATATGTCATTTGTGTCCCTACCCTCTCCAGCACTTTTATCATGATGGGTGTTGAATTTTATTAAAGGCTTTTTCTGCATCTATTGGGATGATTGTTGAATTTTTCTTTCAGTTTGTGTCTATGGTCAATTACATTGGCTTATTTTGTTATACTAAACTATCCCTGAAACTCTGGGGTAAAGCCTACTTGATCATGGAGGATGATCTTTTTGATAAGTTCTTGATTCAATATGCAAGTATTTTATTTAGTGTTTTGCATCTATGCTCATAAGGGAAACCAGTCTGTAATTCTTTCTTTGTTGAATCTTTATGTGGCTTGGGTATCAAAGTAATTGTGGCCTCAGCAAGTGAATTGGGCAATGTTACTTCTGTTTCTATTCTGTGGAATAATATGAGGAGTACTGTCATTTATCTGTTCCTCTCTGAAAGTCTGGTATAGTCTTGTGCTAAAACCATCTGGCCCTGGGCTTTTCTTGGTTGAGAGACTTTTAATCACTGCTTCTATTTCATTGGGGGTTATAGGTCTACTTAAATTGTTCATCTAATCTTGATTTACCTTTGTAAGTGGAACATGTTTTAGAATATTATCCATTTCTTTTGGTTTTCAAGTTTGGTAGAGTACAGATTTTCAAAGTATGTCTTTATGATTCTCTGGATTTCTTGGCATCTGGTATTGTCTCCTCTTTGTTTATGATTTTGTTAATTTGCATAGTCTCTTTTCATCTTTTAGTTAGGAAAAGGGTTTGTCTATCTAGTTGATTTTCTCAAAGAACGAACTCTTTCTTTCATTGATACTTTGTATTGATTTCTTTATTTCTATTTTATTGATTTCAGCCCTCAGTTTGATTATTTCCTGGCTTCTACTTATTGAGTGAGTTTATTTCATTTTCCTCTAGAACTTACAGGTGTGCCATTAAGTTGTTAGCATGTGATCTCTCTGACTGTCTTGGATAGCCACTTAGTGCTAGAAACTCTCCTCTTAGTACCACTTTCATTATTTCACATAAGTTTGTGTATGCGGGGTACTCATTTTCATTGAATGCTAGGAAGTTTTTAATTTCCTTCTATATTTCTGCCTTGACCCAGAAGTCATCCAATAGAGTGTTGCTCAGTTTCTGAGTTTGTAAGCTTTTTGTTGCTTCTGATATTGTTATTGATAACCAGTTTTAATCTTTGGTGGTCTGATAGCATGTGGGGATTTATTTCTTTCTTTTGATTTTTGGTATATGTTGAGTCTTGACTTGTGACAGAGTACGTGGTCAGTTTTGGAGAAAGTTCCATGAGGTGCTGAGAAGGAAGTAGAATTTTTGTGTTTTGGTAAAATGTTGTAAATATCTGTTAGGTTCAGTTGGTTTATAATATCTGTTAGCTCTACTATGTCTCTGTTACTTTTTAGTCTAGTTGACCAGTACATTTGTGAGAATGGTACATTGATGAATGGTACATTGATTGAGAATGGTATCTTTCAGTATCAGTGTTTGGGGTTAATAGGTGATTTAAGCTATACTAGTATTTATTTTGCAAAATGGCTACCCTTGTGTTTGGGGAATAGATGTTAATTACTGAAATGTTGATGGATTTATTCTTTGAAGAGTATATAGTATATTATACTTCCTTATCTCTTTAGAGATAAGTTTAGATTTGAAGTCTATTTTGTTAGGTATTAGAATTGCTCCAACAGGTTGCATCTTAGATCCATTTGCTTGGAATATCTTTATTCAACCTTTTACCCTTAGTTAATTTCTATTCTCGATATTGAGACTAGTTTCTTGGATGCAGCAGAAGGACAGGTTCTATTTCCTCTTTCATTTTATTAGTTGTCTTTTTATTGGAGTATTAAGCCCATTATTATTGAGAGAGAAAATGACTAATAATTGTTGAATCTTACTACTTTGTTGTTGTTGGTAGTGGTGGTGGTGGTGGTGGTGGTGGTGGTGGTGGTGGTGGTGGTGGTGTGTGTGTGTGTGTGTGTGTGTGTGTGTGTGTGTGTGTGTGAGTTTCTTTTGGTTTTGCTGGTATGAGATTATTTATTTATTTATGGTGTTTACATGTGTGTGGTTAACCTCTTTGGGTTGAGGTTTTTCATCTAGCAACTTCTGCATGGTGGGATTTGTAGACATTTTTAAATTTAACATTTTCATGGAATGTCTTGTTTACTCCTGTTTTATTTTCTCCATCTATGGTGATGGAGACATTTAGGAAAGTGCTCAACATCCTTAGCCCTCAGGGAAATGCAAATCAAAACAACCCTGATATACCATCTTACTCCTGTCAGAATGGCCAAAATCAAAACAGCAATGACAGCTTATGCTGGAGAAGTGGAGAAAGGGGAACATTCCCACTGCTGGTGGGAGTGCCAACTCATACAGCCACTTTGGAAATCAGTATGGCGATTCTTCAAGAAAATGGGAATCAGTCTACCACAAGATCCAGCAATTCCACTCTTAGGCATATACCTTCATACCACAAGGACATCTGTTCAACTATGTTCATAACTGCATTATTTGTAATAGCCAGAAACTGGAAGCAAACTAGATGCCCCTCAACTTAAGAATGGATGGAGAAAATGTGGTACATTTACACAATGGAGTACTACTCAGTGGGGGGTTGGGAGTAGACAACAATGGAATCTTGAAATTCACAGGTAAATGCATGGAACTAGTAGAAACCATTCTGAGTGAGGTAACCCAATCACAAAAAGACAAAAACGGTATGTACTCACTTGTATATGGATTTTAGACATAGAGCAAAGGAGTACCATCCTACAATCCACACTGTCAGAGAAGCTAGGAAGCAAGGAGGACCCTAAGAGTGACATACATGGTCCCTTAGAAGCAGAAAAGTACAGGATCATCTGAGCTAATTGGAAGCATGGGGGAGGGGAGAGGAAGCTAGAATAAAGAGAAGGGGAGAAGAAGAGGGGAGAGGAGGAAATGAGAGAGCAGGAAGATTTAGTCAGGGGACGAATACAGGAGAGCAAGAAAAGAGATACCATAATAGAGGGAGCCATTATAGGTTTAAAGAGAATTCTGACACTAGGGAAATGCCCAGAGATCTACAAGTTTGAGCCCAACTACCAATCTAAGCAATAGGTGAGAGGGTTCATTAAATGCCCTTCTCTGATAATGAGATTGATAACTACCTTATATGCCTTCCTAGAGCCTTCATCCATTATCTGATGGAAGTAGAAGCAGGCACCCATATCTAGACACTGAGCTGAACTCCGGAATCCACTTGCAGAGAGGGAGGAGTGATGAGCAAAGCAATCAAGGCCAGGTTGGAGAAACCCACGGAAACAGCTGACCTGAACAAGGCATTGTTCCTGGACACAGATTGATAGCTGGGAAACCAGCATAGGACTGTTCTAGACCACCTCAATGAGGATGTCAGTTTGGAAGTCTGGGCAATCTGTGGGGCCTCTGGTAGTAGATCAGTATTTATCCCTAGTATTTGAATGGACTTTGGGGCCCATTCTACATAGAGGAATACTCTCTCAGCCTAGACACATGGGGGAGGTTCTAGGCCCTGCTCCAAATGATATGATAGACTTTGTAGATCCCCCCATGGAAGGCCTCACCCTCCCTGTGGTGCAGAAAAGGGTTGGGATGAAGGGGCAGGGGAGGAGGGGAGGGAAAGGGAACTAGGATTGACATGTAAAAGAAGCTTGTTTCTAATTTAAAATTGGTCTCATTACAATTATAAAAATAAGAAATTATAAAGCATTTAAAAATTAACCACAAAGAAGAAAAATAAAACATTTTCTATAACTAAAAATGTTTGGTAGTGTCTGTGCATTGTAGATCGCAGGAACAAGTACATTTGAGTACCCAGGAGACATAAGCTTATATTTTACACACAAATTTGATGTCAGTGCATAACAACATAGATTTTCAAGTTAACTGATAAACAGCTTATGTATG
This sequence comes from Cricetulus griseus, assembly GCF_003668045.3. Taxonomy (NCBI): domain Eukaryota; kingdom Metazoa; phylum Chordata; class Mammalia; order Rodentia; family Cricetidae; genus Cricetulus; species Cricetulus griseus. Next base: position 151,287,052 of record NC_048597.1, on the reverse strand, counting down.
CTTTAGAAGCATATTGATTAATCCTTAAAATAGGAATAATAAAATATTACCACGATTAAAATAGAGATTTTAATAGCACATATTGATGCACATTGATTTAGGGAAGCATCTTCATCACATCACATGTTTTGATTATAAAGTGTTGTTAAATATATCACAACTATCATGTTCATTTATTTTATTTCTTTTTCCGAGTACCTAAGCTGTACACATGTCTATAAAACTACAAATGAAACCCCACATTTTATCTAATTTTTCTAATTTTATTAGAAAACATCTGTATTTTTATTTATATTCATTGGGATTTTTTTATATTTTACCATTTTACTCTTAATTGGCTCTTTAACTTTCATGACTTTATTTTTTACTTTTAAATATTTAATCTATTTCGAATTGAATTCTATTTGAATAGGTTAAGAACTTGTTTCCCCTTTGATTTTGAAAAATACAAATATCTTTCTATCCCAAGGTAATCAATTATTTAGAAGATCACCACTTCCTCTACCGCTCTACACTGCCTCTACATCTAAGATCCTTTCTCCTGTATAATTTACTATGTGGACTTAGCATATTGGTTCTAGTGATAGAAGGTGGCAGCGGTGATTGAATATCTCCATGATATTAGATTGTAAACAGCTGTGCCTTTCTGTCCATCTAGATGTTGTTCTCCACCTTGTAGTATTTTGAGTTGATTGCCTTGAAGAATCTCCATGTTGGGAAGAAGTTCTGTGTCAGGTCCCAGTTGAATATTAGACCCTAGAGTAAACTTAGAAGTAAGTTTTTCCCTATTGGTTACTTCAGGTATAACTGAAGTCCCAGTTCCCTGGTAGCTTGATAGTAACCTCATAAGATTCCCTAGCAGAACTCCTGATATCCAGTTAGGTAATGTCTGGAATCTGACCCATATAACTGTGAGATAACAAATATCTTTCATTTACTAATATTTTAATTAAGTAATTGCACAGTTTGAGTAGAAAGTAATTTGTGTGAATATTCATGTTTCTGTGTTTATTTTTTAGCTTTTACAAATATTTGTTGCATTTTGATAAATTATTTTGATTTAGTACTTCTCATGTAGCTACTACATATATGCTTGTCTGCTTTCCTTCTGCACATTATTTATGTGTGTGTTCTTCATCATGAAGGAATATTTTTCAGTCTTTTCAAATAGCTAAATTTTAGCATTTTTAAATTCTTTGGTTCTCTATTTCAATAATTTATGTTTTATACATGTTCAGTTGTTTGAGGATATGAAGTTTGTATTTTGTTGAAAAAGAAAGATAATAAAATTCAGACAAAAATATCCAGATTATATCAATTGTTCTTATTTATTGCAGTATCTTTTCTTAATATTTGTTGAGTGATGTGTATACATACTTAATTCTGGAAAAAGTCATATGTTGACTTTGTTTTTGCTTTTGGAAGTCAATTAAAATGTGTTTGTTGGGAAGTGTAGTAATTGAGGCTACATATAAAAATCAAACTAATAGAAAATATCAGAAAATTAGAACTACTTTAGTCTCTATAGATTTTAATGAAGGCATGCCATTGACACTTGGCATAAACAACCATCCAAGATGAAGGCTTGCATCAGGATTGGATTAAGGATCTGACACAGCTATTTCATCTCCATGTCCTCAGATGATGGTACACAGGGAATGGGAGAGTGGAGAGAAAGCAATGTGGTGAGCCTTCCTAGTATATGAGAAAATTGCTTCTATTGGATCAAGATTTCATACTTAATACCTAACTTAGCATTAATCCAGTGCTCTAACACCAATATGATTTAGTGATTTGAGGTAATTTATGCTTACTGCCTTGGAATACTCAAATAAATCTATAGAAAGAAGTATAAAAACTTAGATAAAATTATTTGAGATAGTACATTTAAAATGGACTGAGACAGTTGGCAACTTAATAATGCATGCTTATGCTGAGGGATGATTTCTATATATGCCCTAGACTGAGTTATAGCTATTACATTTTTCTCTTTTCCTAGGTCAGTCATTGAAATTGGATGCCTGGATGTGACTCTACTTTTTTATTTTTTGAAAAACATAATTTCAAAGTGATGCCATCAGAGGAAGCACTATCAAATGTACTTAGTTGGATCTCTTAGTAGCATCTGATTACTCCCTTTGGTCAGAAACCTGATGAAATAGTATGCATTCACTAGATTCCAAGGACTCCAAACATTTCTGTTTCCATAGCTGAGAAAATAATGAAGTTGTTACTGATGGAAGACAATTTTGCAGAGGAAAGAGGCACATTTAATTTTGTGTCATTGTTCCAGTTCCATGGCTAAGAAGAGCTTTAGCAAGCATGGGAGAGAATGCTTCACTGGTTTCTACTGAGATCTCTAATTTCAGTGTGAAGTAAGAATCACAGAAAGACCAATGAACAAGAGGTTAAAGAGCAAACTGCCTTTTTGTGAATCATGTAAGTAAGTAGTATGTTCATATATGCTCATACCGCATGCATCTAGAGAAGAGGAGAATTTGAAGTGATTGTTTACAAAGGTTCTCAGAGTTCAAAATGAACAGGATGATTCTCTGAGGAAATGCAATCTAGCTATTGCTTACTATTTTATTCTATCTTACTTGTACATCAGCTCACAGATACCATTCTTAACATTGCTCTTTATAAACAAGACTTTGTACTTTATTCAAAATGCTTAATAAAATAGAAATTCTCAGTAATCCTATATCTAGGTAGCTTTATTTTCATTTTCATTTGATGAGTGATAGTAAAACTTTTTTGAAATGGGTATTATAAATATATGTATAGCTCTTGTTTGTAGCTTGTTTTTGTTTGTTTTATTTTTTGTAGAACAATAGCAATCATTTCTCAGTCATGAGAGCCAAGTAAACATTTAGTGGAACAGAATAAAAGAACAGGAAGATAGTATCAACTTCTTTACAGGGTTATTTAGGAAGATTATGATCTTTCATGTAAGTCTTTGTAAAGAAAAACAATGATATCCAGTTCTTTTCCGAACAGAGTTATTTTATTTTGAGGACTAGCTCTGTGCCCGGCATTATTTTTTTTTTCATTACAGATAACAGAATCGACTCCTAGACCTCATAGTTATGTGTAGGTGTGCTTATGCTCATGTACATGGTAGCTAGAAAGACAACATTAATCTTCCATTGCTGGCTAAGGAGGCAAGAACACAAATGACTCTCATGTCTGGTTCAACAGGGACAGCATTCCAACACTCTGTCACAGATGCTGTACAATGGGAAGATGGATATCTACAAAAAACATTTAGATCCCAATGTCTGTCATCGATCTGGATTATCAGAGTTGCTTATTTTGTCCAATACTCAAGTATTTCTTTCTTTTTTCCCAGACCTGAAGCATAGAGATTCTGAGAGAATTAAGTGACTGACATTAAATAAGCCTGTTTTGAGCTGTAAAGTAATAATCAATATATGTTGCTTCAAGGTTTTCTTTACCAAGAACAAAGGGATAAAATATAAGGCTGTTATTGATAGATAGTATATTGCAAATACAATGATGCTGAAGTTGTAGTTCATAACTCTAGTGATGGGAACATTTTGAAAATTACTCTGAGGCTTGCTTGATATCTCTCCACCATGGTGCAAGAGCAGCTTATATTTATGTGGCTTTGTCCTTCTTTTCTCAAACATGATCTTTTCTCGACATTAACTTAACAAGAAACATCTGCGTTTGGGATCCATACAGCAAAACTATTTGGTGAACAAAGCATTCAGTTGGCAAGCATTTTCACAATGCTTTCTAAGTTGGATCACTAGCAGTCTTTCCGTAGCATAGAGCCAAAATATCACTGCATCTTATTTCCTTATCATGTGCACCACGTTGATTCGAAGCCAAGACGCTTTCCATCCCCTCTGCTTCTTCCGTTGGCTCTCATGGACATGAGGAACTGCTCGGTGGTGACTGAGTTCATCCTTCTGGGAATCCCACACACGGAGGGCCTGGAGACTATGCTTTTTGTGTTATTCCTGCCTTTCTATGCCTGCACCCTAGTGGGAAATGTGTCTATCCTTGTGGCTGTTATTTCCTCCACCCGCCTTCACACACCCATGTATTTTTTCCTGGGGAACTTGTCCATTTTTGACATGGGGTTCTCTTCTGTGACCTGTCCAAAAATGCTACTCTACCTTATGGGACTTAGCCGGCTCATCTCCTACCAAGACTGTGTCTCCCAGCTCTTTTTCTTTCATTTTCTTGGGAGCATTGAATGCTTCCTGTATACTGTGATGGCCTATGACCGCTTTGCTGCCATCTGTCACCCTCTCCGCTACTCAGTCATCATGAACTCTAGGATCTGCGTGGCTCTAGCTGTGGGTACATGGCTGTTAGGATGCCTCCATTCCAGTATCCTGACTTCCCTCACCTTCACTTTGCCTTACTGTGGACCCAACAAAGTAGATTACTTCTTCTGTGATATACCAGCAGTCTTGCCACTGGCCTCTGCTGATACATCCTTAGCAAAGAGAGTGAGCTTCACTAACGTTGGTCTAGTATCCCTTGTTTGCTTTCTCCTGATTCTTGTGTCCTATACTCGAATTGCAATCTCCATCTTGAGTATTCATTCAACTGAGGGACGTCAGCGTGCCTTTTCCACCTGCAGTGCCCATCTTATTGCTATCCTTTGTGCCTATGGACCCATCATCACTGTGTACCTGCAGCCCACACCTAACCCCATGCTGGGAACTGTGGTTCAAATTCTGATGAATCTGGTAGGACCAATGCTAAATCCTTTGATCTATACTTTGAGAAATAAGGAAGTAAAGATAGCTCTGAAAAAAGTGGTGCATGGGAAGGGACATTTTTCTGAGGATTAGGAAGTTAAAATGGCTGAATCCATTGACCTAGAATTCCTTCTATGCCAAGACATGAAACTTTAATGCTAATTCTTCACCCATGATGGTAATTGGGACATTTAAAGGAGAAGAAATTATTTGACCATTGTACAATATTATTTTTTGTATGTTTATAGGTGCTCCTTATCCATTGTCATTAAAATAGCTCAGTCTTGGTTGTGGTTATTTGCCATTCTTTGAAGTACTATTCACCCAGAAAGGAGGACTCTCTCACACAGAATTACAGTTCGCTATTCAACATTAAGTCCTGTTGTACTATGTGCAAGACAAACTTAAGCAGAAAGACAAAAATTAGGAAAAATAGTAATTTAACAAGAGTATTGGCATGTTCTCTAATTTTCTTTCACACACATATAATATATATATATATATATTTCTTAAGAATACTTTTTAAATATAGTCATAATAGAAAAATTTAGTCATGCCTTTTAAAATATAGTTTTTATTTTCTTAATTTTTAGATTTTAATATAATTACATTTCTCCCTTGCCTTTTTTTACTCCAAACCCTCCCATATTCTCATGTATTCCTCCCCACTTTCCTTCCTATTCCTATGTCCATTTAGTCTGTATAGTATTACTTGTGTGAGTGTTTTTAAGACTGACCATTTGTCACTAGAAAACTAGCTGGTATGCCCTTCCTGCTCCCAGTTTATCTCAGTTGCCTATAGTTCTTCATGTTCTTCAGCCCTACATACACAAAGAACTATGGCTATATTTTATATATAAAAATGTGTTTTGACATATGTATTTATTGTAGAATGATTAAACCTAGCTAATTTACTCATGTACTATTTTGCTCATATTTTGTGATGAAAACATTGAAAATCCATTATCATTACCCAATTGGCATATAATACACGCTCACTAGCTATAGTTACCATGCTATGCAATAAATTCTTGAACTGATTACTCAAAATGTAACTAAAAATTTTATGTTTTAAAAATCATTTTCCCCAAATCCAAACCCCTTATTCTAGTTCCTCCATTTTCCTCTGTTTAGGAACAGTGAAGTCTTTTAGATTCCATAACTGGTATTATATATTTAATATTTGTTTTCTAGCCTGGATGAGTAATACATCATTAGTGCACATGAGATTTATTTCATTACCCCTTCGTCCATTGATGGACTCTTAAGTTGATCCCAGAGTCTGTAACAAATAATGATAAAATGAACATAGGAGTACAGATATCTTTTTAGCACTTCCCTTTTATATTCTTACAAATCTGATGGTGGGATTTAGTGGGATTATTGGGCCACATGGTAAATTTATGTTGGGAGAAACCTAACACTCTTTTAGAAAATGGATGCATCTTTTAACTTGCTTTCCTACTGTGCGGTTGTTGCTTTTCCTCACCAACATGTGTTATTGTTTGTCATTTTACCTTATGCCTATGTCGTAATAGCTATTCTCATAGATGGGACATTCATTCATTGTGAGATTTACTTGCATTTCTTACTGTTATCAGACTAAATGCTAGCACCAGAAAAAAAGTGGTTGTCCTTTTTCCCCAATTACCTGGAAAGATAATCATTTTCCATGACAGTTGATTTCTCCATCCCATGTTTGAATCCACATCTTGAAAATCACTATATAAATAAATGATATTAGCTCCAACCCTATGAAAAATAAGATGCATTTTGACTAGTATTATGTACTTGGTCCCATTCTCAAATAGACTACCATTTCATGTCACCATTAATTTGATGTTTGTATTTTTACATCAAATCATTGAATTGATTAAGTAGTCTTGCAAGTCCTCAAGGAACAAAGGGTCCTTGAGTACTTGGAATGTATTCCAGTATTCCCAGACTAACCACTTGTTTCTTATCCAACCTGTGTATTGTATTTCTGGAAAGGATTCGATTGGAAAACACTTTAAGGCCTCTGGACCTCAGAGTACTTCATGAGACTTAAAACATAATATTCTGTTTTATCTGCACACAACTTCAAGGTTTTTAAAAAATATTTGAACCTCAGCTTTATATTTTTGCTATTTTTGCCATGGTAGATTGGACAAGTTTCCAAAGTTTATTCAATCTCCTGCCAAACAAGAAAAAAAACTGTCAAGGAATCATTTATCATCATTTTGTTTCTTGGGACTTCTTCATTTTTTATGCATACTAAACATTTTTAGTTTTGTTTATAAGCTTATGCAGGGAGTTTTGTTGGGCACTGCCTGAACATACATACAAATGAATATAGAGAACATTGTCTGGATTCTTTGAATTAACTAAACAGTGTACATACAACTTCAACTATTTGGTTCTTTCACCCATGTCCTAAGAAATTGTTATTGGAATTCAAACCTCCTGACTGTATTAGATAAAACACAGAAGAATTCGACCACATGTTCTCCTCTGGTCTCTTTCTGAGGAAGCCATGGCCCTGGCCATCAAGCATGAAGAGTCCAGTCTCCTTCAAAGCCTCCAAATTTTTCAAGTGTCAGAGTTGTTGTTGTTTTTAATAAATAACCTCTTCCTCAATGCCAACATCATATTTCTATATTTTGTGCATTAATATGAAGATTATCACTTATAAATTCTTTATAGTTGTTGGGTATTGTGGCAGATATTAAACCAAATTAAATCAAATACATTTGCCTATCAGATGTCCTGAGAAAGTAATTGAGTTCACATTTTTATTAAACTCTATACTTATGAATGATATTCAACTTTCATGTAAAAATCTCTCCATAGTATTCTCACACTGTGCTGTTAGACTCAGACATAATAGAAATCTCAATGATAAAATATGACACCAGTCCATACTTCTTTAGGGCTTAATGTTTACTGAGTATTTTAATATGCACAATGTTTACCTGAACACCTTTGATAACTGATGTTATCACATTTTATACACGTGCACATAAAAACAGAAAAATTAAGCTATTTCTTTTGCTAACAGTTGTACAACTAAAATTAAATATCATGCAGACTGACTCCAGTGCCCTTGTTTTTAGGATCTTCCTTATACAGTCATCATTAATACAAAGAAACACCAAGAGCAAGAAGTAACTGATTATTTCTGCTGTGAGGTATTTCATGAGATTATTTTTGTTGTTGTTGTTGGGGACATGTTCTCTGTGACCTAATCTGTGAGGAATAAATGGATGTTGAGGATTAGTAAAAACCAACAAAAGTGAGCAGAGCCAGAAAATAATGGGCATCCCTGGAAGCATTGAAGCAGAATGTTCATGTTGTTTGACTATAGTTAGATTAAAAGATGAGTAGAAGTGAAGGATGTTGTGAAGAGTGTATGGAGTGATAAAGTGGACAGTAACTGGACTAGTTGGTTTCCTACCATGAAGAACGCTGGATCAAGGTAAGCCATATGCTCATTTTTATCCAGGTAAGATCCTTCATGATATTTAAAATAATACAGACCCCAAAATGTTCTCTGCTATCAGAGATATTATATGGACATTTAATTTTCTATAAAGCTAATGAGAATTTGTTAATAAAGACAATATAACTGGGAAGAATGGGAGACCAAAACAACTAAGTATGCATTCATTTTCAGCTGGTATCAGGATTAGAGGGGATAGGTATATCATTAAATAGAACCAATTCTTCTGTCTTGTACTCCCAGAAGATAATCTTACCATCTAAATTACAGATATAAAGTGTCACAGTCCAGTTACTTATTTCTGGGGACACTTTGTCCTCCATTATCTTAGGTCACCCAGGAATTGAATGGTAGTGTAGGAATGGGATCCTACAACAGATCATGAGACTAATTTCTTTGACATAAATAATATCAAATGTGTCACTTATGCTTATTTTTCCCCAATGCAAGTAAATAGTGCTCCATTTTGTTCCATAATATAACATAAACAGCAAATATCATGGGTTCCTCATTTTTTAGGCTTAAACTAATCATGATTAAGTGTGTGAAAGAGATACTAAATTCTGTAGATTTTGTGATAGTAACCAAGATTGTTGGATAAGCCACAGGAAAACTGAATACTTACTAAAACAGGTTTTAAGTAAAAATGAATCAGATAAAAAGTTATTCTCATTTTGGGGCAGAATTTCATATAATCAGTAGGATATGGTTGACTCTCATGCTTCTAAGATAAGTGAGTCACCAAGAATGCTGGAAATGTTGCTCATTTGATCACAGATCTGGTGATTATTGTCACTGAATTTATTACGGTAACAATCCATCTCCAGTTGGTGCTCTCAATCCTCTGATTCACTTTGTCTGCTCACTGTATTTAAATTGTTCTTTCCTACATTGTGATGTAGCTTTGATTGTTAATAACCTGGGAAGGGAGTCCAGTGAGTAATTGTCTAAAGTAGGTTGGTCTGGGGGCAGGCTGTTGAGGGATTTTCTTAGTTGGCTTGGATGAATTGGGAAAACTCACCATTAACAGGGGTGGAATATGGGTAGGACCCTACAATTAAAAAAAACAAGAACTAGAACTGGAGGGCAAACCGGCATGCTTGATTTATTTCATTGCTCTCTACTCTTGACTGTGGATCAAATGTGACTAGCTCCTTTATTGGAATTGTGAACCAAACCTTTTCTTCCTTACATTGCTTTTGTTGAGAATATATTATAACAGCTGCAGGAAATGAAGTCCTCCAAATAAATTAAAACAAGTATCTCTTATACTTTTACATTTGTTAGTTCTCTGCTAATTTCTCAGGTACTATGCTTATTGATGGAGTGATAATGTACTTTGGCATTTAAGAAATAAATTAGAAATCATATTTATTTGACTGAAGAAAACTGATCAAAGGCAGAGACTCCATTAGGTTCATTTGTATTAATACAACGTTCTATTTTTCAGAATGATTTTAGTTTTTAAATATTTTCTGTATCTAGATAATATCATTCATGTATGTAATGAAATATGATCATATTTGACCTGCCTTCCTAAACTCATACTCCTTGAAAATTCACTCATCACATGTCCTCCAAACTTCATGTCTTATTTTCAACTTAAAAAACATAGTAGGCACCAGGCGTTGGTGGTGCATGCCTTAAATCCCAGCACTCTCGAGGCAGAGGCAGGCAGATCTCTGAGTTCGAGGCCAGCCTGGTCTCCAGAGCGAGTGCCAGGATAGGCTGCAAAGCTACACAGAGAAGTCCTGTATGGAAAAAAATAGAAATGGTTAACTGTTTATCTCATCCTAATTTAATGTTCTTCCTTAATTTACCAATAAAAGGCAATACTATATAGAATCAGGAAGATTTTCACATTTTCAGTTATAAACTGGACTTTTGCTCTTCAGACTTCCTATATATACCAGAATATTTCTCAAATATATTATATATACATATATATATATATATATATATATATATATATATATATATATATAAATATCCTGGATTAATAGTAAATTAACAAAATGGGATTGTTATATGCCTCACATCTGCACATTTGATTATTGTTAAATCCAAGTTTCAGGGCTGGCTTTTCTGTGTGCAGTGAAAATTAAGTTTCCAAGACAACAGACTTGAAGGTCAGATGTCTAGACAGACTAATTCACTGACTTCACTAGTATCATCCTGTCATCCTTTGGAACTGCTGCTTGGTTTCTTCTGGCAATGTAACAGTACTGTAGAATGAACCATTATTATGCTGATACTGTTGATTAAAAAATAACTCAAGTATGTCAAAGCTGAAAGGACTAATTTGTAAGAGCCAAATCCAAGCCAAGTTTCCTTATCTAAAGTTCATCTCATTAGCAACTGAAGTGGCTTTATAGGCAGAGGATAACACAGCTGAGGAATGGTCAAAAGTTGGAAGTGGCAGAGGCTAGAGGGAAGATAATTAATTTGAAATAATGTGCAGTAGCAAAATTATACATTTTATACTTCTATTTTAAAGATTAAATGAAATGGTGTATCTTTTATATTCAATTCCATAATAAACTCTTTTATTGTTTTAAAATATCCAAGGACTATTCTATCTGCATACTCTGAGTTACTTTAGACAGATAAAGCATATTAATTCTGATGCATTGACAATCCCACATACACTTGGGGATAACCATTGCTGACATAATATTTTGGAAAGTGGAGCTATATACTCTCTTGATTCCTCTTAATTTAGTGATTTTGGTTTTTCCTCTTTCTCTAGCCCCATTCTCCATTTCTAGGAAATCCAACCTATAACACAGTCCTAAGAAATTAAAGAGCATTTAGACCAAGAAGAAGCAGAATTATTTAGAAGTACAAGGAGATCAGTAAGAGGGCATGGAGACACCAGAAAAAGTAATGGTAGAAGAGATAGGAGGAGTAACTATAATACAATGATATACACTGGTGAAAATGTCATGATAAAACCCAATATTTTATAGACTAATTTAAAACAAACTAACCATAATGGCAACAGTAGCAACAACATTATACCCTGGTCATTTAAAGATGAAGTTAGTGTCTGGGATTGTCTTAGGTGCTGACGATTATCTCTGACCTGAAAGTTTTAATTAAAGGGCCATACAACTAGGCACACATCAATCCCAAGAAAAGGTTTGTTATTTGCTTATTTGTGTGTTTTTCACTTCTTCCTTTTGGAGTAGTAAATGTCCATGCCAGCTTTTGTCTTCAGCAATGAGCCCAGTTCTGTGTGTTTCATATGGGACACATATACCTTTCACGACAGCACTTATCACAATGTCCACTGTACATTTTCAAACCCTTGGCACAAATGACCCATGTCACACTTTGTTTCTTGATCTCTTCAGGCATCCTAAACTCTGTGCATGGTTTGTTGTTCTGATATCTCCATGGCAATGCTTTAAAAAGTGTGGTGTACTAATTAACTGCTGTGGGTGGGGACGTGGAAACTGTGGTCAGCTAAAGCAATTCAAAGGAGTTCTCACAGAGTTAGAGTGGGTTCTGACACTGCTTTACTTTGAAGAAATGTAAATTCGTATTACTATTGGACAAGCATGGTAGAGACAATAAAAGACTACATAGCGTCCACCCTAAATGGGACAACTATATCACATGCCTCTCTTCAAAACTCTGGGATACTCATGGAAAAGAGGACAGAAAGATTATTATGATCACAGGTTGTGAAGGACTGCTGTGAAGGAGTTTTCCAGCCATGACAAGGATGTTGCACAAGGATGTTGACTGTATGCACAAGGCCTGCCCAAGAGCAAGAAAGCCAAAATTTCAATATGGATTAGGGAGCATCTCACCAAGCCCTTCTACATTAGGAACTACAGTCAAATGGAGCAAAACACTGAGATATAAAGAAGGAATTAGAATATACCCCAAACTAGATAGCTCATGGGTCCTAAGAAAACAGTACTAATATTCTGCTAATAGAAATAGAAATAAACTGACTGCTAATTGCATTTTGATATACCCGTAGAGAAGTGCATTCACTCAACTCTCATCAGAGAAGCTTCTTATTATAGTACATGGTAACTAACACAGATCCACACCTGGATAACTTACAGAAAATGAGAGACTTGGAAATGTTCAGCCCTAGATATCAACATCACATTCTTCTCTTCAGGGCTCCAATATCTATGCAGAAGAAGAGGGAGAGAGCAGAAAGATTGTAAAAGCCATAAATGAGGAATAACTTCCCAGAAACAACAGAATGGATGTACACAGGAACTGACAGAGACTTGAGCATGCATTAGACCTGTGCAGGTTCAAACTAGTCAAAACAGCAGGGAGGAGGGGAAGTGAACACAGTTATGCCTAGCCAAGTAGCTCTTTTTTGGAGTTGATAGCTGCTGTCAGTTTTCACCAGTGGATAAACACTACGTACATGAAACCATACTCTAAGGGTAGGCTTTGTGCTCAGAAGTAGATGGTCAACACAAATAGGACCCACAGTTTTGGTGTTTGCATTCTGTTTAATTCTTTTTTTTTTTTAATAGAAAGAACATGATATTGGGTGGGATAGGGAGGTGGAAAAGAATCTGGGACGAGTTGGGGAAGGGGGAATAACACAATCAAAACATTGTAGGAATTCTCAAACAATCAATACAAATATTTTTAAAACTTAAAAAAGACACGTGAGAAATTGGAGAAATAAGGAAATACGTTCATAGATTTAAGTGCTTCTAACAATCTTGTATGAGAAGACCCAGGTGATGAAAAGAAAATTACAACATATAGGAAGATTGTAAAGAGCAATTGAAGAAGAAAATCATAAAAGCATCTAAAATGTGATGATTGTTATCTTAAAGGAACAAAAATGTGATTGATATTTAAATTACTTGAAAAATGAAGAAGGAAATACAATCACACTTTTAGCAGTGTTGGATCAAATAATGGGCAAATTAAAATTCTATGCTCAAGGAAAACATATTTAAAATGCAGACAAAGATATCAGTCATTGATAATACTGGTCAGATTTATTTGGTAAGTGTGTGTGTGAATCCATTCTAATTATTTAAATATTATTAAAAGTCACATGGCAAAAAACATAATATTTAAATCAAGTTAGATATGATTACTATGTATGACCACCATAAATTTGTGTTTCCTGTTACATCATTCAATTGCTTATACTAAGTTTGTCTTAGGTAAGTTCACAAATGTACACAATGTACACTGGCCATTGTCACCCCCTACTCTTTCCCATCTCCTGACCACCTCTGAATTCACCCCTCTTCCCCCAAAATCTTTCTGTCATGTTCATGTCTAATTGTTTTCATTCCTTAGCTTAAGCCTGAAAGCCCGAGTTTAAGTCCCAGAACCGCAAAAAGTAGAGAGAACCAGTAGAGTCCAATTACTGCTACCTACATTCACTCAGGTTTGGGGATGACCTCTGGGGTTCAGACACTACTAGAGACTATACTACTAAGGAAAAGTGACTTTCTACCTCTTCAGCCACTAACAACACAGACCTAAGCTAATGTTAGAACCTCAGCATCTCTCTCTCATTCCATGGCAGACTTCTAAATTGGATGATCTTGTGAAGGTCTTGTTTACGTAACCACAGCTCCGTGAGTTCTTGTGTGAAACATCCATGCCATCTCCAGAAGACAGCATTAAAAAAAGAAGAAAGCATAAGATAAATTTGATAGAAAATAGAAAACCCTTCGTGAATCTGTTTTAATCTAAAGCACATTTTTCTGTAATAGTCTAACTAAATGACCATCACTTTTTCCATCTACATAGATCCATTCTTTAAACTTCTGCTTTGATGTTTTGCTTAGTTAGTACATGTACATATTTATGTTGAATAGGTATGTCTCAGTATTGTCATTTACACTTAAGTCTGGCTTTCTCACTGAGTGCCTGAAGAACCAAATAGCTGCATGCTGTTGGCCCATGTCCTAGGCCCATTCCTTCTTGCTGCAACATAGTTCATCTATTATGACTGTCTTGTTTGCAGCTTTTGACTTTTGCCACCTATTAATAACTGACTTAGGGTTGCTTTGATCCTGTGCTGATCTCCCAGCCTGATGATCTTGATTTATACTGTTATCATTGTCTGTTGCTTTAAACTCCCCTTAGGTCTTAAGAGAGCAATTGCCTGTCAGAAGTATACCCACACCTCTGCTAGGTTCAAAACCGTATATAAAAGGAAAAACTTAGCTAATTTTGAAATTCATTGTCCCCAGGGCTTGGAATTGGACTACTTATTGACTAGGTACTCAAAGTAAGTCGACATTTGCTAGTTAAATGCACAGTTTTGTTTAATTTTGTTTCACAAAGTCCCTTTTCTTGACAGGTATCTGTTGGCAAAATGAACAGTTAGTTAAATGCACAGTTTTGTTTAATTTTGTTTCACAAAGTCCATTTTCTTGACAGGTATCTGTTGGCAAAATGAACAGTTTATCATGAAAATAGATTTCCCATAATATATTTTTTTGGGGAAGGGACTTATATATTTTAACCTGGTCTCAAACTCAATATATGATCTTAGATGGCACTCCCAGTGAGAAATTATACCATACTAAGTTTATACAGTATGGTGTCTTGGACCCAAGGCTTTGTGCATTCTAGGTGGGTCTTCTGTGGGCTGAGTCACATCTCCAGCCCAGCTTCCTACAAATCAATTCGGAAACATTTGTCTGATATTAAACTCAAAGACAGCATAATATACTCAGACCCAGGGTGGCCAAATCCCTACTTCATCTAAGGCAACAACTGAAGTGTCAGTAAGTAAAAGAAACTGCTTGGGTAGATTGACTGAGAGCCCACTGATGATCTCTATGAGAATGTTCAACATGTTAGCCCTGGGGAAATCTAGTAAAGTTAGAATCTGATAGCATGCCAGGCAAGAAGCCTGCCAGTTGGCATGGTAGGCTGGACATTTCTTCTCAAAGAACCAATGTTCTAATCTTGGAAGCAGCAAATATATTTGGTTACATAGTAAGGGAGAATTAATAACCAACATGGAGTTGAAATTGCTAACCAGTTCAGTTGAAGGGATCATGCCAGGTTATGCTGGGTGCCTCATTTTAATCACAATTATTTTTGTAAGTATAGTAGTCACTGAGAAACAAGCTGAGATCATATTTTCAACATCAATATTTTGTGTAACTAGACCTTTTGAACTTCTGATTTCCAGCACCCTTAGCTAATGTGTAGGTAAGCATGAAAACCTTTATATTTATGATAATTTGTCACAACTGTAAGAAGAAACTAAGAAAGTTTCCCTGCTGATCCGAAACTCTTCTGGGGCTCTCTCCTCCTCAGCAGAGGTCTGAACAGTGGGGCTCTATGGATGAGCTTAATGCCCGTAGGTGTCTAAGCCCTATGAAATAGATTAGCATCTCTGACTAGAGATTTCAAGAGGACAGCAGGTACTCCCAGGGACATGGCATGTCCTGGAAAGACATCGGGATTACTGCCTTGTTCCCATCTTCGATATGTGGGTCTCAGACAGGCATACTTTTCCCTCATGAATCAATAAACAATTAATGCTAGTGCTCCTGGCTCTCAGAAAACAAGATAATGTTTTAACTAAGAATTTCAAACCTTTAACATGTTTAAAGATCCCAGATATTTTCCACCAAAAATGAAAATGATAAATGAGTTGTTTAATGAAAACTAGCATGAGAAATCACTTTAGATTCACAGCTTTAAAACATGTGCACTTTCAACACACACACATACACACACACACACACACACACACACACACACACACACACACACTTAAAATTAGTATTCAAAGTACTTTCTTAATACAGAGTTCTATAACATTCCTAGAACAGGATTTAGTGTGTTACTATATAGAACAATAATGAAGCCACATATGCTGTTTCTATTTGGGGGAAGTACAATTAAAGCTAAGGTCTGTGGAGAAGTTGAAATACTTTAATGCCTGACATGATGTGTCCTATAAATTTATGAAAAAAGGAAATAGTAGGTCTAATATTTGGAAATGGATTTTGCAAGGAATTTTTAAAACTAAAAATATGTAACAAAATAAATGTTCAATAGAGTTCAATCATAACAAAGCAAAAGATAACACAAAAACCAGTAGACCAGCTGAGTATATTCATCCGTGCACATTTACTAATTAATTGTACTACAAAAGAAAGAGCTGAAGATGTAGAAAATCGTTACCATTAACAACAACCAAATTTTCAACATTTTGTTATATGAGCATCTCTGATGGATGGACACATTCATCTATGTAACTGACATAATTTATTTTTTATTTTTTTCTTTGGTTTTTCGAGAAAGGGTTTCTCTGTGTAGCTTTGGAGCCTATCCTGGCACTCGCTCTGGAGACCAGGCTGGCCTCGAACTCACAGAGATCTGCCTGCCTCTGCCTCCCGAGTGCTGGGATTAAAAGCATGTGCCACCAATGCCTGTCATAATTTGTAACACATAACCCTAACTAGCACTCTTGTCGCCTTTGTTTTAGAAAATGGAAAGATCAGTGTTTGGGGAATGCTTTTTGTATTTCTGGCTTAGCTTCAAATTTGCTTTCATAAAGATATCGGCAGTGAGGTCCAGATGTTCTCTTCCAATATGTTTCGTTTTGATTTCAGTTCCTTCTTAAGCTTGCCGGTGGCTGGTGGCTGTTGTACAGAGCACCTATTCAGCTCACTCATCCCATTCAGAGTAGTTTCCCAATAAAGAACTTTGTGCCACTTCTAGAATGCATCCATATGTTTGTAACTTTATAAAAGTTACAAAATTATATTTGCTCCATTTCTTTCTGAGAAACACAATTAAAGCTAAATTCTATGCAAATCTTGGAATGCATCTAAATCTTGGTACTTTTTATTCCTTAAATTCAGATGGGTAGAAAATGTCTCCCCAAAGATGATATTCAGTTACTATTTTCTTTTATTTAATATCAATGTTTACACTAGCAAAAATTAATAGTTGAAAGACCCCCGAAGAGGTGCTTTCGTAGAGGGAAACCCCACACCCAGGAATCAGCGAGGCCACGAACTGGATGCAAAAAACAAGAGGCTTTATTGGAGACGCGGGTACCCGGGGCGACTTAGCCTTTGTGTGGCTAAGCGCCCCGAGCCAAGGGAAAGGGGTCCTTATATAGGGAAAAAGGCGCAAGCTAGGAGCAGGGATTCTATTGGATAATTCTAATGAGGCATTATACAGAGCTATTCCCATTGGTCAATGTATATGAGGCGCTATACAGGGTTATTCAAATGAGGCAAAGTACAGAGTTATTCAAATGAGGTGAAACACAGAGTCTTTCAAATGAGGCGAAATACAGAATCATTTCCATTGGATGGTTCAAATGAGACACAGAGCCATTCCAGATCAGCATATTCTCAAGGTCTGGTGTCTGGTACAGCAGACTCAATTCCCCCCCCCCTTCCTGATGGCTGACCTTGGGGGCGGAGACCTTGGGACGGAGTGTTTCTCTTCGGGCGGGGCGGGGGCTCAGGGGCAGGGCTCCAGGCCGGCTCACTCGGTGTTTGTTCTCGTGCCGACCCACCTGGTGCTCGCCCTCGTGCCGGCCCACCCGGTGCTCGTTCTCGGGCTGGCCCACCTGGTGCTCATTCTCGGGCCGGCCCACCCGGTGCTCGTTCTCGGGCCTGCCCACCTGGTGCTCGTTGCTCGGCCCCAGCCCCGAGGCGCGGTGCCAGGCGGGGCGGGCTGGGGGCGCGAGCCCTGCCGGGGTGAAGGCTTGGGAGGCTCCGGCAGCTTCGGGGCAGGGGGCTCAGGGGCATTTCGAGCGGGTCTTTCATTCCCCCATTTCTCTTGTAACTGAATGGAATCTTCCATTCAGAGGTCTCTGGTTAGGTCTTTCTCTAAGCTTGGCCATGCTGCCTCTAACTATTCCTGTATGGTCTGTTATAGGACTACCTCAGAGAGTGATGTTAAGGATTTCTCGAGTGCATTGACTGACTCTTTTAGGACCTGGATATCTGTGTGCATGGCTTGCTGTAGAAGTTTGAAATGATTAATTCCCTATGCCGGCTGCTATGCCCCCCACTGTTATCCCTCCTAATAATAGGGCCACGGTAAAGGATATTGGCTCCCTCTTATATCGGGTTGATTTCCCTAATATGCTGTAAAGGAAATAAGGAGAGGCATAGAGGTGGTACCGGTGGAGCCCTTTTGCCATCCTCTGGTTACCCGAATTTTGTCCCATGAGGATGAAGGCTTCCAGTGAGCATCCCCTGTCGTTTCGCATCCCCATGCAAGGGAGTTCCTTTTGACTTAGCATTCTAACCAGGGAAAATGGACGGCGAAATTTCTTTCCAAACTGCTTCCTGCTGACTTTGGGACGAAGTTAGGGACCCCAGAAGGTTGAAATGCTAGTCAAAAGCAAAAAGGAATTTAGGCAATGGGGAATCCATCAGGGGCTTCTGGTTAGCAGACACTGTTGCAGAGATAGGGGGTGTCCATATCAGCAGACTGGTTCATATCCATAGCAAGTCCAGGGCTCGCAGTCTACTTAGAACAGCCTGTAGTCCGCAACTGATATTCAGATGTCTGTCAGAAGCAGAAACCTGTTTAAGACATATTTAAACTGGGAACAGAGGTTAAAACTTATTTATTGAAGCCCACAGTGCAGAGAAAGCAGATATCTGGATATCTGTTCAAACAGCAAGAACATATTTATAACTTTGAGTCCTAGCAAGAACTACAGATTTGGGCTATAAGCATGTATATTTCTCCTCTGTCCAGAGAGCCGGGTATGGATTGGACAGAGGTGCCTTTGGCCTGATGAAAAACCCTTTAAGTTTGTACTTAGATGACAACCAAAATAAACTTAAAAACCTTGAGCTTGTGCCTGAACAGTAGATAGTCATTATTTTATCAGCTAACATACTGACTAGTCTATAGTGGATCTGACTGTCTGATGCTGTCAAGCTGACAACCAGTAATATTTCAGAGATCTGAGAAGGGTATATTTTATCCGAATCTACTAAAAAGTGACAGAAGCCAGTTAGAAGCAAGTCCATATACAGTTAGCCAAACCCAAGTTTCTCCATTACCGTTGGAGGCAGCTGTCTCAAAGAACAACAATCTTTGCCAGGCCTATATTGTGAGAGGTTTTATTTTCTCTCTGTGGAAGAGGGACATGGAAAAGACTGACCTTGTTTTGTCTAGGCAAAGGGGTACAATCAATTTTCCAGCGTCCAGCAGCTTTGTCCACGGTCTCGGCCAGGTTCTGGCAGGCGGCAGGTTTCATATCTGAGCATCTCGCTCACTGGTCCAGGTGCGGGAACCGAGGTGCCTCGTAATCTTTTGGAGATTTTGGGTCATTGTCAGGATCTGGCAGTCTGTCTGACATTAAAAACTTTAAAGATAACAATTTAAATGCCATATTCTGAAGATCTCTGAAGCATTAGAGGTCTGTTTGTCTGTTTTAATTACTTGCCTTAAGCATACATTAAGTATCTACAGGTGGCTAGGTAAGGTCTTATTTCTGTAAATAATTAGCACCTGCTCTAGAGAGGTACAGGTGATGCAAGGCCAGGGCAGGCACATCTAAGTGCCAGGATTCCTTAAACAGTAGCTTAACTTCTTTCTTAGGCAGGGTTTTTCTGTGACTTGTAACAACCTTTTCTCTGACCTTTGACAACTTTCCTCTGACCTTCTATAACTTTCCTGACTTTTTACAACTTTCCTCTGACCTTCTGCAACTTGCTTTAACCCTCTGTAACTTTCTGTGACCTCCAACAACTTGCTTTAACCCTCTGTAACTTTTACCGCTTGCTTTAATTCTCTATAACCTTTTATAACAATCTTTTCTGCTATGACTTCCTCCTAGTTCATTTCTCTGACTCTCTTAGACATTTTTAGACAAGTTTTTTTTTTCTTTCCCTTTTTATTATTTATGTCTCCTATATTTTTTCAGTTAACATCAAAATTTTATCAAAGTCCTTTTTACAGTTCTTAATAACTTTAAGGCCGTTTAGATGTCCGGATCAGGCCAGATAAGTTTATACGCTCGAGCTGAGGAACAAAGAGTAATTCATTTGCGTTTATGCACATCAATTACAAAACAAAGGCCAAACAACACAGAACACAGAACAGGTTTTCGCAGCGCGGTTTCGACAGAGAGTCGAAAGAATTGAGGGGGGGGGTCGAAGAAGGGGGCCCTCCTTCTTCGTCCCCAGTAAAGATTGCAAATCCCTCAAGCCGAGGGCCTTCTCCAAAGAGACTGGGAAGATGTCCAGTCATAGATCTAAGTTCAAAGTACAAATCCCTCACCCCGAGGGCTTCCCAAGTTCAAAATACAAATCCCTCACCCTGAGGGCTTCAAACGCTACCAGGACGTCTCCTGGAGCCGCGGTCCGGAGTCCGAACTCGTCAGTTCCTCTCGGATCCGCCAAATACAAATGTACACAGCTGTATACTACAAACGCAAGCGCAATTCACAAGACGGACTCAGACCAGACAAGACAAAACAGCGGATCCGCACAACACTTACCTCCCAGACGTGGGTCGGTGGTCCCTGAGTGGGGGGTCTCTAATCCCGGACGAGCCCCCAAATGAAAGACCCCCGAAGAGGTGCTTTCGTAGAGGGAAACCCCACACCCAGGAATCAGCGAGGCCACGAACTGGATGCAAAAAACAAGAGGCTTTATTGGAGACGCGGGTACCCGGGGCGACTTAGCCTTTGTGTGGCTAAGCGCCCCGAGCCAAGGGAAAGGGGTCCTTATATAGGGAAAAAGGCGCAAGCTAGGAGCAGGGATTCTATTGGATAATTCTAATGAGGCATTATACAGAGCTATTCCCATTGGTCAATGTATATGAGGCGCTATACAGGGTTATTCAAATGAGGCAAAGTACAGAGTTATTCAAATGAGGTGAAACACAGAGTCTTTCAAATGAGGCGAAATACAGAATCATTTCCATTGGATGGTTCAAATGAGACACAGAGCCATTCCAGATCAGCATATTCTCAAGGTCTGGTGTCTGGTACAGCAGACTCAATTCCCCCCCCCCTTCCTGATGGCTGACCTTGGGGGCGGAGACCTTGGGACGGAGTGTTTCTCTTCGGGCGGGGCGGGGGCTCAGGGGCAGGGCTCCAGGCCGGCTCACTCGGTGTTTGTTCTCGTGCCGACCCACCTGGTGCTCGCCCTCGTGCCGGCCCACCCGGTGCTCGTTCTCGGGCTGGCCCACCTGGTGCTCATTCTCGGGCCGGCCCACCCGGTGCTCGTTCTCGGGCCTGCCCACCTGGTGCTCGTTGCTCGGCCCCAGCCCCGAGGCGCGATGCCAGGCGGGGCGGGCTGGGGGCGCGAGCCCTGCCGGGGTGAAGGCTTGGGAGGCTCCGGCAGCTTCGGGGCAGGGGGCTCAGGGGCATTTCGAGCGGGTCTTTCATAGTGATGCAGCACAAAAACAAGAAAAAAATGGAGATGTTGAGGCACCATTTTAAATAGGTTTTACTTGCTGGTGATAGATCAACTTTTTAATTCACAGTTTGATCACTAGCTTCCTTAATTTTTCTCTGATTTCCATTTTATACTTGATATTGATTTCAGACCAAAACAAACACATTGTGACAACACAGCCTAGGTTTCCAGCTGATTCCACTGGATCCTCCAGTTCAATTCTAATATAACTATTTTATCTCATTGTTTACCCACATTTTACACAGTAGCCTGGTTCATGGAACCTGAATTCTGGGCCATTTCTCACATGTTCCCTGTCTTGTTCTTGTCATTTCTGCTCTGCACATCAGTGTCACTCATTACTGTGAGTCCAAGTTACACTCATAATACAAGAATGTCATCTAGACTTCCTCCCTCCCTCCTTCCTTCTCTTCCCTTCTCTCTCTCTCTCTCTCTCTCTCTCTCTCTCTCTCTCTCTCTCTCTCCTCTGTGCGTGAGTGCGTGTGTGTGTGTGTATGTGTGTGTGTGTGTGTGTGTGTGTGTGTGTGTGTGTGTATACTTTAATATTTAAAAACAGCGTTTTCCTACCTAAGCTAGCCCAGACTTTCCTCAAACTCCTGGCCTTCCTATCTTAGCCTCTCAAGAGAGGAGATCTCAAGTGTACATACACATCTACCTAGCAATTTTGTTTTCTTTGGAAGCATAAACTATTCCTAGCAACTAAAACTTAGAAGAGGAAATTAATGTGTTTATGAAGATAGGATGACAAAGGATATTATTTATTTATATTTTATGTTTGTGTGCTTGTGTTGCCCACAGAGGCCAGAAGAGAGCATTGGATTTCCTTGGACCTGGGGTTACAAGCAGCTTTGAGGCATCCCATAAATATGCAAGACTAAAAATTGTTCTTACCCATTGAACCATCTCTTCAGCCCCATGACAAAGACTTCCAACTGAAGATATTTTAAAATGGAACCTCATGGAAATTCATATAAATGAGAAAATCAGAAAAGATATTGCAAAATAGCCCCTGTTCAGTTTCAACAAAACTCAAGAAATATTTGATGTCTTCTCAGATCTCTGATAACCTGTCATATTTGCAATGCAATGGGAACTAAGTATTCTATTGCTTACTCACTCAGAGTGGTCAGGGTAACTATGAAACTAGTAGTTCCCACTAGAATGTACTTGTATTCATTATGGTTTAAATGAGTTCCTCATTTTAGAGAGCAGTAATCCTTTATAATTTCTCTAAATTTTACTTATATTTACATTTAAGTAAAAGAAAGTAACACATGTAGACTCTGCAGACTGTATATAGTGCAGTTTAAGCTTGTAATAAAACAGAAATTCATTCCCATTTGCAATTCTTGGTCATGAAATTTTTTTATGCTTTGATTCTTAGCAACATGGAAAGGAATGGAATTTGGCATGCCCTTTGACAGGCATGCCAGCACTTAATCCTTTCTACTTTAGAGCCCTGTTCCTGTAATGTGAGAAGAGGCATGCTTGCACTGGGCTCTGCCTCTTGCAGGCTTTCCCATAGCTCATTTTATCATAATAAAGGAATGTAAAAAGCAAAAGCACAACTGTCCAGTGTCTACAGTATCTCCCAAGTGTGAACTTCTGAACTAAACCAAAACAAATCAGTGCTTTCACCATTGACATTCTTCCTTGACAGCTCCGATGGTTATGGAGGAAGTCTGAGGAAGAAGAATACAATACGTCTGATAGGCTCCCTGTCTCTTCAAATTATCCCTGGGTCCTCTAACTGCGTGGTGCTATCTTTGCAGTAGGAGAGTAACTATGGTGGTCCTCCTCTCTGTGGCTTAGTTTAACAAATACTGGGCTTTCTCTCTATCTATATGAGTTGTAATGCAGACTATGAGATCAGTAACCCACAACAAGTAAAGCTTTATCCCAGATTCTACCCTAGTATATGTATTCTGTAAATCATGCTCTATCCTCCCCTGGTGGATGGAGAAACAGCCCTATGTCAACACATTAAAAGAACCACTCACATATTTATGTACAAATCTTTTCATCTGCTATATTATTTATAAGATTTGGATTCAGTGAAAATTGAATGATTGAAAATAGTTATATTTACTTACTGGGTAAGCATTTTATAATATAAAATTTTAAAGAAATTAGGTGAATCAAATTGGTGTTCTGATGTTAATGTAAGGAAATATGATTAAATTAGATGATGAAGCTGGTGAACAAAATTAAATATTTTAAAAATAAATTTTAACTATTGTAAATATCTGTGCCTTAAAAGTTGTGTCTACTAGTTGACTGTAGAGTAAAAATCAAAATGTTAAATGAAGTAGACAATAATTTCTACAACACAACAAAAAATCTTATGCTCAGTCACGTCTACTTTTTCTGTCAATTTAAATATTTTATAATCACCAAGGCACCTGTTAGCTTACAAAATCAACCATGAAATTTCATTATTATGCTGTTGTGCTAGCATGCAATTTTCTTTTCTGTCAAAATCTCTCTGAGTACTACCTGATTGCATTCCTACAAGAAGATACAGACTATAGTCTATGTGTTCAAACTTCAGATGCTGTAATGGCTTATCTTCAATGTGAAATTAAGTAGGCTAGGAATCAGTCAGAAGACATGTCTCTGAGTATCTGACAGTGGTTCAGAAAGTTTCAAGTGAGGGCGAAGTCCACCTTGAGTAGTACTACTTCATGAAGGGGAGTCTCAGACGGAATAAACAGTGAGACTGAGGAAGTCAATCTGAACATCAGTGTTCCTTTCTCTCTCTGCATCCTCAATGCAGGCAGGATGTGACCAGCTCCTGCTGAAAAGCCTCTCCTGGCAAGATGGTTTATAGACTCTCACATCATGAGCCCAGTGGCCCCCTTCCTCCTAAAGTTCTTTCTTGTCAAGTTTTTTGTCAAAACTAGAAAAACAACTAATGCCGATGGTAAATGTGGTGACCATGTACTTGGGCAGAGGCTGTGTTTCTGATTTCCACACTCGGTACATGTTAAGAAGACACCATAGATGTAAGAAGCTAGGAACACACATATAATTCAATAAGGAAAAAATTACATGGTGTAGCATCTTGTAAATCATGAAACCTTAATGTCCCATGATGTTGGTCTACATAACATAAAACAATTAAATGTAATATCATGTATCATGTGTCTCTAGATACATACAGTCACATTGTAGTTTTAGAACTATGTTTCTTACTCCCATTCAGTGTTGTCTTTTTCTTCTGCTTTTATATATTTAAGTTGGTAGTTATAGCACAAAATAAGAGCATGTAGTGATTTGTTTCTCTGATGACATTAGGGGATGATCAACAAATAAGGACCAGTACTATGATTGATTATAGAATTAAAGCAACTATTTCACACAGTGTATGTCCACATCAGACCTTTTTTTCCTGGCTCTCACTTAAAATGGAGAACGAGTAGTTTAGCTATTTAAGCCATACTGTAACCTGTTGAAGTCTCCAACTTGTCCAAGTTTGCTCACAGAGAGCAAATTCAAATATGCAGATGCTTCCAAAACTGAACTAATATTAGGATCAATATTAGCTATTGTAGGGAAATTTGTTTATACAATGCAAAGCTCTAAAAACAATAAGGAATGCACCATCTGGCAGCATACACATATAAAAAAATGGAAGAAAGAGATTCAAAGAGCCTGATGACAGGGATTGCTTTCTGAGAAATGTTTTGATTCCGTTGTTGTGTGACCACTATGAAATGTACTTTCACAAGCTAAGCTGCCTGCCAAATCACTAGGCATGCGATCCTATGAGATCAAAATGGAGTGTACTTGTACGAAGCATGAGTATATGCACTGTCATTACAGTATTTACTTTCTCGAGCAGGGTCTTTTCTATATACAGTGTTTTAGTACAAAGGCATACTTAGATTGTCCTGTATGAGCCTGTATGCAAAAGGTCAGCTCTGATCTTCACACACCCGACTAAGACAAATATTTTAAAGAGTCCTGCCTTTTCCTCAATAACAGCGAAGCACACAGTGCATGGGCAAGATTCTGAATTCACTATATGTACAGATTGATGTGCTGACATTTGCTCAAACTGGTTAAAAAATGAAACTGACTCAAGAACAGTAAAGGAATCAAATTAAAGATAGCATTGCTATGTACTAGGTACTAAAATAATTTAGGCTCAGTGTAAATGGACTTTTCTAATTTAATCATATGCCCTGGACAATTTAGGTTCTATAATTAATATTTTCCTGATTTTAATATGCCTATATATTGAGGTAAATAAAGTATAAGATATTTATTACTAAAAGCACTCAGAGTTGTTTTCTCTTAACACCAAACAGCATCTGCTAAGAATTTGAGTACCATGAAATTAATTTTATAAATGCATGAATATGTCAAACAATAAACATTTCAAATATCAAGCAGTAAAATGAAAAACAATCACTATTAGACATACCTCTGAGAAGTTTGGTTACCTTTACAAAATAATGATATTATAAACCCCAATACCTGGGGGAGCTGGGTATGTATGTTGGTACTTGAATGCAATTGTTTCTTATTCATTTGTTTGACAAACTATAAGTATATGCTAATCAACATATTTCTAATTACTTGTCTATGGTGAATCCCTTACATACTATTACATTTATAACACAATGCATGTGTACAGACTGAGACACCCACGAGTGTATAGGAGCTTCCCATTCTCATTTAGTGAAGTAAAATTCAGATTCTATACCTATCATTGCTTATATGTAATTTTTAACTTCAAGACCTAAATCTAACTACTGCAACTTTAGGAAAAATCTGAGCCAATAACATTTTTATAGTGTTTACATGGTTCACATTGGCTTTAGTCCTAAGATTTCTTCTCCTTTCTCCAAGTACTTCAAATCACTGTGTTCATCAAAAGCCCCTTTACTGAAGATGTCCTAAATGTATTGAAAGCCAGAAAATGATCAAAACGGAGAAACTGTCAATAAAAATGACATTAGTTAATTCTCCAAGTTGACAGAAAAGAATAGAAAGAATAGCTTTACACTTCAGAATACTTTTTTTTTTTAGATAGGAGGTTGTCATAATAAAGATATTTAAGAACCATAATTAATAGCCTTAACTCCTAGTACAATTTACAACAGAGAGACTATTGTACACAAGGGAATTAAAGAGTGTTAAAAGCAATTTTTAATTGCTTTACTTCCCAGCAGTGGATCCCGGATGTGAGTTTTTCTCCAGGGAGTTGCCTTCTATAAATAATTATGGTGTTGCTTATATATCAAAACTTTCGTGAAAATCATGTCATTTTGGTGGGTTCTTTGGGTTGAAACATAAGGAAGCTATTAGATGAATCACAACTTTTGGCTCGTAATGTATAGTTGAGCCACACAGAAACTGAGATCTTCAATCTGATGAGGAAAGCCAAGTGGGCCAGAAGTCTGTTTTGAATTACAGGCACCAGCTTCACCTTGAGCTCTTTGCTTCTGAAAGTACTTAGTCTAGCTTATATCTGATCTGGACAGAGTTTTACAAGTAGAGAAAGTGTGAGTACCTTAATTCCACTTGTCCTAGTACTTTTTAACCTCAGCATTTTGAAAGACGCTCACGCAGACTAACATTCCCACAACCGTGGGGGACTTCATGACATCACTGGAAAGCCATCAGTCACATGCTGCTGTGACCACATCACAATATGTTCTCTGATTATCTGACCATTGTTAATTGGCATATCAGTTCTTTTAATTTTTAATATGCAAGAGTACTTTATAATAGGACTACAAATCCTTCCTCAGGCATAGTACATGAAAATACCTTATCCTATTCTGTGTACAGTCTGTTTCACTTTCTGGAGAGTGTTGTTAAATATCTAGACTTAGATCTACACTGTTTTCTTCTTATAAAGCTCTTTTCATTAATTCTCTCTATACACATTTATTTGGTTTATCTAAGCACATAGTTTTGACATCTTGCCTAAGATACCATTATCAAAGGTTACATCCATACAGGTTTTAAATAATACTATATGAAGTCAGCATTTTGATGGAGGACTGTTACATGTTTGAATGAAGTTTATGGTGGGTTTGAGAAAGTGATCTAAAATTATTTACTATGCAACTATTTTATTATTTCCAGGACTATTTCTTTTTTATTTATATTTTATTTTTTATTTGAATTAGAAACAAAATTGTTTTACATGTCAATCCCAGTTCCTTCTCCCTACCTACCTCCCCTACCACACCCCCCAACTAAAACCCTACATATCACATATACTTTCTGCTCCCCAGGGAGGGTGAAGCCTTCCATGGGGGATCATCAGAGTTGATCATATTCTTTGGGATAGGGGCTAGGCCCACCCCTGTGTGTCTTGGATCAGGGAGTATCCCTTTATGTGGAATGGGCTCTCAAAGTCCACACCTATGCTAGGGATAAGTACTGATCTACTACAGAAGGTCCTATAGATTTCTGAGGTCTCCTCACTGAAACCCATGTTGCTGGGGTCTAGATCAGTCCCATGCTGGTATCCCAGCCATCAGTCTTGACACCAAGAGCTCCCCATTGTTCAGGTCAGTTGTTTCTGTGGGTTTCACCAGCCTGGTCTGGACCCCTTTGCTCCTCACTCGTCCTTCTCTGCAACTGGATTCCAGTTCAGTTCAGTGAATAGTTGTGGGTGTCTGCTTCTACTTCCAACAGCTACTGGATGAAGGTTATAGGATGGCAGATAAGTTAGTCATCAATCTCATTATCAGGGGAGGGCACTTTAAGTAGCCTCTCCTCTGTTGCTTAGATTGTTAGTTGGTGTCATCTTTGTAGATTTCCAGATTTCCCTTGTGCCTGATTTCTCTGTAAACCTAAAATGTCTCCCTCTATTATGGTATCTCCTCTTTTGTTTTCTTCAATTCTTCCCCCAACTCAACCTTTCTGCTCCCTCATGTCCTCCTTACACCTTCTCATTCTCCTAGACCCCTCCCCCAATGCTCCTAATTTGCTCAGGAGATCTTGTCCCTTTCTCCTTCTCCAGGGTACCATGTATGTTTCTCTTAAGGACCACCTTGTTTACTAGCTTTTCTGGCAGTATGGATTGTAGGCTGGAAATCCTTTAATCTATGTCTAAAATCCACATATGAGTGAGTACATACCATGTTTGTCTTTTTGTGATTGGGTTATCTCACTCAGAATGGTTTCTGCTAGTTCCATCCATTTTTCTGCAAATTTCAAGATTCTTTTGTATGTTTTTTTTTCTGCTGAGTAGAACTCTATTGTGTAGATGTACCACATTTTCTCTATCCATTCTTCATTTGAAGGGCATCTATGTTGTTTCCAGTTTCTGGCAGTTACAAATAGTGCTGCTATGAACATTGTTGAACAGGTGTTCTTGTTGTATGAATGTGCTTCTTTTGGGTATATGCCTAAGAGTGGAATTGCTGGATCTTATGGTAGACTGATTCCCATTTTCCTGAGGAGTTGCCATACTGATTTCCAAAGTGGCTGTACAAGTTGGCACTCCCACGAGCAATGGAGACTTTTCCCCTTTCTCCACATCCTCTCCAGCAAAAACTGCAGGGCTATTTCTTTAAGAATGTTTCTTTTTTCATTGAATTTTATGATTCACTTTTAAAACACAATCATTAGGATAACACAGCTATGTCAGTTCTAGTTTCTTAATCTATGTCACTATAATTTTGAAAATGGCTTATGATCTTACAACTTTTTATGATGGGGAATGTGAAACCTCCAATTTTATCCTCTTTCAAATTTCCACTGTTTATTCCAGGTTAACTGCATTATTTTGAGCATTTTAGAGTCATCTTCTCAAGATATGCAATTACAGGGAAAGGGTTCTTCTACATAATACATTGCACCAGAAAATCAATTTGAGAATGGCTACTGCCATTTACATGACATTGGTGCATCTGATACCTGAACATAGAATTTATGTAAAACAGCCTTTATTCTGTTAACAACATCTTATAATTTTTGTTGAAAATATACTTTTTTCATACAATATATTCTGACTATAGTTTTTCCTCCCTAATTCTTGCCTAATTCACCCACTTTCCCATCCTCCAAAATCTACACCCTTTCTTTCTCTCTTTTATTAGAATCCAAAAGGTCATCCAAAAACAATAAGATGAAATAAAATAAAACAAATCAGAGTAGGAAAGAAAAGGGAAGAAAAGAGCCAAAGGAAAAGTGGAAGGAATACATAAACACACACAATGATGAGTCTCTGTGAATTCATGTGGGCATCAATCTTAATGTATTTAAAAGGCTTAGCTTCCTTGGTATCCTCCATTGTCACTGCTCATATTCTCTTTCTGCCTCCTCTTCTGCAGAATTCCCTGAGCACTGAGGGGAGGTATTTTATGGAGAGCTCCCATTTAGTGTCCAAGGTCTCTTACCTCTGCACATTGTCTACTTGGGGGTTTCTGTTTTTGTTCCCATCTAGTGCAGGAAGCTGTTTCTCCAATGATGACTGAGCCAGATACTGATCTATGAGTATAGCAGAATGTCATTGGGAGTCATTTTATTGTTTTAGCATAACAATAATATATGGTTTCCACTTGGCCCCTGACCTATGTTCTCTCAGGTTCTTATCAAGCCAGGCATGTTGGGCATGGATTCCATCTCATGGAGTGGGCCAAGTACATAGTGGTTAGTTACTCCCTCAACTTTTGGGTTAGTATTGCACCCATGTCTCTTGCAAGCTGGTCACCATTGTTGCTCAAAGAAATTGTAGCTGGGTTGGTGTTCATGTTTCTCTTTTGGTAGTATACAGAGTCCCTTCTCTACCAAGTATACTAGACAGAAATACTGAAGGCTCTAGTTAGGCACCAGCTTGACTTCTCTTTGTTCAATAAATTATGTAGGTGTTGTCTTCTGTAATAAGGCCATACCATCAGGTTGTGGAGTGAAACCAACAACCTTGGCAATAGCCTGGCTTGATTGAGGCTTTTCATGGGACACCTTTGGCTAATAAGTTGCTTAGATATAACGCATTCCTGGCAATGAAGGTTCCATTTGGTGGCCAGAAATGTCTAGTTGGGACTTTATCTTCCCTGCTATTTTCTTATTCCAATTTAGATTTCTTTCATATATGTGTATATTTTAAGAAATTTCTACTATGTTAGGTTTCCATATGACCCTACATCAAGGTCAAACAGAGAGGGCAAGCAAAGAGAGGATGAGGAACAGCTAAAACATCTTACAATTGGAAGTGTATAGCCTTTCATTAATTCCTTATTTTTTTCTGTGTAGATAATTGCTTTCACTTTATTTCAGTTGGCTTGTTTTGTTATTTGTTGCAAGTTTGTAGAAACACTATTTATTTTGAGATTGTTTTGCATTCTGTGACCTTACATAACTCGAATTGTAGGTAGTAGTTATCGCTTGTACATCTGTTGGGATTTAATATATGCAATATCATATAATTTATTATAATTTACAGAGACAACTTTCACTTTTCTGTCCTACCAGTCTGCTTATAATTATACCTGTTTCTCCATTGTCTAAATTAGCTCCCACAGTGTGAAACTGAAGAAACATGAAGAGGGCAGAAAATCTTTTTTTTTTAACTAAAGAAGAGATGGAGCCTTTTAGACTGTCACCATTAAGTGTCATATTAATCACTGACTTTTACCAACACTATCATTTTCTCAATATATCAAAAAGCACTTTCTTTATGCAGTCCTAATCTGATTACAAATTGGACATGGAAATCCATCGAAACACTCAAGTCCCATTATCAGAATAATTTTTGGGTGATTTATATTTGGATATTACATGTAAGCACTCATAGAGTCTGGAGCATAAGTGGCCATTGTTTTGTCTGATACTGGATTGCATGCTTCATATATTTGGGCTCCAGGGATCTGACTAAAACTATTGACTAGGAACATGCAGGGCACTGGAGATACCTGGTTGAGAAGACTTGAATTCTTTCAGAATCTTTGGTATGTAAAAATATATTAAGCATCTGTCTTAAAACTTACTTTGCTTTCAGCATAGGATCCTAGAAGAAAAGGGCAGAAGGAAATTATTCCACCATCAAAGAGTTCATCCTCACTGGATTAACAGAGAAGACAGGGCTTCAGCTGCCCCTGTTCTTTTTCTTCTTAGGAATCTATGTAGTAACAGTCCTAGGAAACCTGGGCATGGTTGTAGTAATCCTGTTCAGTCCTCACCTGCACCACCCCATGTACTTCTTCCTCAGTCATCTGTCTTCTGTTGACCTCTGCAATCCAGTGTCATCACACCCAAGATGCTAGAAAACTTCGTCATAGACAAGATTGTCATCTCTTATGCAGGATGCATGGCTCAGTTTTACCTCTTTGATGTGTTTGCTGTTTCAGAGTGTCACATGCTGGCTGCCATGGCTCATGATCGCTATGTTGCCATCTGTAACCACTTGCTGTATGTTACCATGTCCTACAAAGTGTGTTCCTGGATGGTTGTGGGGGTGTATAGTGTAGGGCTACCTTGTGCCACAGATGAAACAGTCTGTCTGCTTAGACTGCTTTTCTGCAAAGCTAATGATATAAATCATTACTTCTGTGATCTTTTACCACTCCTGGAATGATCCTGCTCCAGTACATTTATCGATGAAATACTAGCTCTGTCCTTCAGTTCATTTAATATTATTTTCCCAGCTCTGATCATTCTCGTCTCCTACTTCTTCATCATTGCCAGCATCCTAGGCATTCCTTCTACTGAGGGCAGGCAGGTCCAAAGCCTTCAGCACTTGCAGTTCCCACATCTTGGCTGTTGCTCTGTTCTTTGGATCTTTAGCCTTCATGTACCATCAGCCAGCTCTATAGATCAAGGGAAAGTGTCATCTATATTTTATAGCATTATCATACCCATGCTGAACCCCCTGATCTACAGTCTGAGAAATAAGGACGTCAAAGCTGCCCTGTGCAAATTTGTGCAAAGATGCCGACAAGTCCTGTGAAATGAAGAGCTTTGTTAAACAAAACTTTATAATTGAGAATACAGAAGCGACTCAGCATCCTTGTAAGTCTTAAAGGATACAGAAGAGACACTGCATCTTCACGTGTCATGAAGGATATAATGCAGAGACGCAGTGCATCCTCATGAGTCATGAGGTTTTATTAGTGTTTGATTATTTTGAATAAAAATAAACAAGGGAGGTATTGGACTCTGAGGATGGAGTTTACCAACTCTCTGGGGTGTCCCATAGTCTTCCTACCCAGAAGTACCTATATCACTTCTAAATATTTCTTAAATAGAAAATAAATACATACAGTTGTTTTGCTTTATAAGTGTGGATAGAACACTGTTCTTTTTAAGGTGATATTTATTTTTGTGAAATCAGAGACTAAACTTTTATTAATAACATTTTAATTGTTTAATATTTGGACTTCTTGAAATTGAAAGTATTGTCTTAAAACTGGCTTTTAAATAAACAAGTTTAACCATTTGAAATATAGAATTCAGAATCTTCTTATTTTACTTCATTCATTGAAATATGGTAGGGTGTTTGTGTCTGTGTGTATTGAAAGAGATGGAATCCTTTATGCACATAAGGACAGGAGTTGATGTCCATTCTGAAAACAAAAAGTATCGATGTTTTGAGGAAGAAAAGTCCATATCCCTCTGCTCTCGTAAATGAAGGTCTTAGGATGTACTAGTGAACCAAGCAGGCTCGGCATAGTTCACCTGGGAGGAACCACCTGCATCACGATAAAGTAGTATGTCTTACCATTCATAGATAGCTCAGCTGTGAGACCTCCCTCTGGTGTAGCAAATCCCAGGTGAATTCTTTTTTTTTTTTTTTTTTGATTTTCGAGACAGGGTTTCTCTGTGTAGCTTTGGAGCCTATCTTGGCACTCGCTCTGGAGACCAGGCTGGCCTTGAACTCACAGAGATCCACTTGCCTCTGCCTCCCGAGTGCTGGGATTAAAGGCGTGTGCCACCAGCGCCCGGCCCAGGTGAATTCTTTAGTCTCTCCGCAGAAACGCTTCTCAGACCTTTGCAGACTGTGAACTTCTGTTTTGTTTCTGGAGCATTCTACGTATCTTTTGGTTGCCAAAAAATGGAGCACAAAGTGTGGGGTCTTGTCTGCTTGTCTAAATCATCCCTTGATTTTCTACTTTGTTGTCTGTGCCTTCACTAAGATGGTTGCCATGACATCCCAGTTCTTGTACTTCCTGATAGCATGAATTTAGTCAGGGTCTTAGATTTGTGATTACATCCCTGAACAGTAGACTGCAGCAGAACAGGCCGTTTTAGCAACTGTATCGGTTTGCTGTGCTCTATCGCCCCCTGGTGGATATTAAAACATTTTCCACCTGAGCACAAGGGAAATAAAAATTGGGACATGGGAGGGGTAGAAGGGAGGAGAGTAAGGGGGAAATTATGTAATTGTCTTTTAAGTAGATAAAAATACATAAACTCAGGGACCACAGAAGGTGAGTTTTAGAACGGCGCATTTCATCACGGGGAGCATCAGAGAAAGAACAGTGAGAATCCATGGAGAGCACCGAGAGAGCAGTCAGTGCACTTAACCACTGAGGCATCTCTCCAGCCCCCCGCCCCTCCCAAAGGGCATTTCTTTTACTGAGAATGCATAGCTCAGTTCTTCTACTGTGTTTTTGCTGTTGTAGATTGCCACCTGTTGTCGACAATGGCATCTGATCCTTATGTAGTTGTCTTTGCTTTATAATGTAACCATGTCATATCAAGTCTGTTTCTGGATGGTAGCTGGGGTGTACAGTATGGCTTACCCAGTGCCACATATCACCAGTCTTTCTGATAAGAGTGCTTTTATGTAAGCCTGATATAATAAACCATTACTTCTGAAATCTATTTCAATTACTTGAGCTTCCTTGCTATATACTTGGTGGTAATTTTGCCATAGCCTTTGTGGATGATGTGTTTTACTACTCAGTCCTATGTTTGAGGTTGAGGTCATGTTTGTTTGGGTCAGACCTTCTGGATCATTTCTTACTGAATCCCTAGGTTTTTTTTTCCGTTAGTTTCTCAAAGAGAATTTTTCATGCCCAAACTGCAATTACTATTTCTGTGCTTCTTCTGGTGATGCTAATCCTTCTTTCATTTCTCTTCTTTGTTATATTCACATTTAAGATTCCTATGTATGGCTAGGGATGGAGCTCAGTGTGTAGAGTGCTTAGGAGCAATAACACCAGATCTGCAGAAGTGGAGTTTTCCCAAATAAGGTCTTTAGCACGAATACTGAGTTCTATGACAGATGGACAGGAAACCCAAGTCCTGAGGGCAAGAAAGATTCAGCAGAAACAGAAACCCCAGGCTACAGAACTGCTCCAGCTTTTGACCCAGAGATCCTTAAGGTGAACCAGATTGAAAAACAGCAGGCCTACAGACTGATGTAACAATGGAAACTGAGGGTAACTTTATGATGGCTCATTTTTGATTGGCTAGATGTACTTAGCAGTTCAGCAAATGGTGCTCAGCTGGCTTTCACTAAATTTGGCAGTTCTTTGACTTCCATGCACAGGTCCCATTTTCATGGAACTTAAAGGAACAGGAAGGAAAATTTATTATTTCAGGTGCCCTAGAGGCTGTCACCAGTACACTTATCAAAGAACAGGTTTTCTGGATTCTTCTGAGGTGGAAATACCTCGTCATCACTGATACTTACACTCCAAGCAGAGAGCTGAATGGAACCCACATTCAAGACCTGACCAGTGGCTACAGGCCTGAGGAACATCTTCCTACCTCAGCCCCCAAGGCAGCACACCTCAAGGTCTTTGTTCCTTCAGGGGTTTCGAGCCTCTAGACATGGGGACCACCCATCACTTCAGAGTCCTGCCCGTAGAACTCTGCTCTAGAACTGCTCTAGAACTCAGTATAGAGCTAACAACATGTTGCATACCTGCAGACTTGTTCTGGAATTGAAGACTTGATTGGCATGCTCAGGCCTTCCAGAACATTGAACAGTAATATTTCTGGGAGTTGTTAAAGCTTTCAGGTAGCTAGTAGCAGCTAATGAGGGTTCAGTCTTTTCATTTAAACCCCACTTGGCAATTGGTTTTAAGCAGTTTTACCAAGAATTGACAATAATGTACCTCCCATTTATACTCTGTACTGTCTGCCTGTACCATTGTTGAAGGAGTGCAGGACGAGAACCTAGCTAGAGTTAGGAGAGTCTTCACACAGCATTTTATTACTAGGATGCTGGCAGTTTTGAATTTAGTTCCATATAAACTGGGCATGCTGGCATGTACCTACAATCCCATCACTTGGGCAGTGGAGGTAGGAATCTCAAGAGTTCAAGGTAATTATTGACTCATAAAACAAAACAAATAAAAGTAAGACAAACATAAAAAATGTTTCTCTTGATGTTCCCAGGTTTTGAACATATGTCTTTAGTAGGTCTCTTCATCTGTAATAATTTTCTTCTGAAATACTTTGTCAGGTATTAATAAAGCCATATTTTAATTTATGGATAATATAATGTATGTACATGATTTCTGTATATGCCCATTATATTTCTTTTACCCTGAAGACAGTTACTTATGTTTCTATAATTGAAACTACCTGTTGTAGAAACTAGTCTTTCTTTCCCATCATTATCCTGTCATGTTCTTCCATCCTCATTCATTTCAGCATGCTCCCACACTACAACTCACCTTCAGTTTCTTTGCACGTGTGTATATGTATGTTATATATTGATGTGCAATATTTTATTTTTTAAATTGTCTCATTGTTTAATATGTGGATCAATCCATTTTCCTAGAAATGTGTAATTGTATTTTATGACTGAATAAAATTCTATTATGCATAAAGACCACATTTTCTCTTTCCATTTATTTGTTGATGGACATACATGGTGTCAGTATCTTTTGTATTGGGAATAGCATAGCAATAGACATGTATAATAGAATGTATAATTGGCTGTGTAACATGCTGTTTGCCTCTTCGTTGCTGTGATAAACACCACAGCCAAGAGCAACTTGTGGAAGGAAAGGGCTTATTTCAGTTTGTAAGTTATAGTCTATCAAAGAGGCCAGGTGAGGAACTCAAGGCAGGAGCTCAAAGCAGAGACCATTGCTTACTGCCTTGTTCTTCAAGTGACATTCATCTACTTTCTTACATCACAC
The DNA here is from genome assembly GCF_003668045.3 of Cricetulus griseus. Lineage (NCBI taxonomy): Eukaryota > Metazoa > Chordata > Mammalia > Rodentia > Cricetidae > Cricetulus > Cricetulus griseus. Next base: position 151,250,364 of record NC_048597.1, on the reverse strand, counting down.
AGTCCGATCTGCCCAGTGGTAACACCCACAGTTTCATAGGCCCTACTCCATCAACTAACAGTCAAAACATGTCCCCAAAGACATGCCTACTGAAAAATCAGATGGAAGTAATTTTTCAGTTGATGTTTCCTCTTCCCAGGTGTGTCTAGGTTATGCCAAATAGACAAAAATAAACAGTGTACATGTTGACCCAGATTCATATTCATTGTCATTTCTTTAACTGCTGTTATCACTTGAGGTTATGCCATCAGCTTATAATGCCTCCTGCCTTCCCATATCTTGATCAGCATGGTTCCTCATTTTGTTTTCTGAATTATGGCCATTCTGGGATGGGGTGAGAGGGAATAGAAAATTAGTTTTAATTCCCATTTTTGTATTGTCTAGAGTAAGATTTTTTCAAATATCTATTTTTCTCTTTGATAAACACTCACATAATTCATTTGGACATTTACTTGGATGACTTTTTAGTATTTAATTTATTTAATTTTATTGAGTGTCTAGATATTGCTCTCCTGTCAGATTATTAGTGACTGTTTTCTCTCATCTAATATGCTTTATCTTCCCTCTGCTTATTTCTCCTTTGATTTGAAGAATTTTTTAAATTTCATATAATCCTATTTGTCTTTTGGTTAGGGGAGGATAGTATCATTTGCCACTGTAGTCTGTAAGGGGAAATCCATATTTCTGGGTGTATCTTGAAATGATTTACCTTTGCAGGCCCTGTGTTTTGGGTCTTATATTCAGGTCTTTGATATACTTGACTTGAGATTTTTACAGGATGAGAGATATGGGCCTAATATTTTCCTTCTGTGTATGGATACAGATTCTCCAGTGCTGTTTGTTGGAGAGGGTCTTTCTTCAATTGTATTTTTGGCATATATGTTGAAACACAGGTGTCTGTGTGTACATGAGTCTCTTCCTGGGTTTTCTATAGTAGTTTATGTTCTGCATGTCTGTTTCGTGCCAGTACCATGAGTTTTGTTACTAAGATTCTGATTTTTTAAATGCAAAATGGATGTAGTCATGCAGCCAAAACTGCCCTTTAGGTCAAGGTTGCTTTGCCTATTCAAAAACTTTCAATTTTTCTGGGTAGTTTCTAGGATTGTTTTTGTGGGTCTGGAAAGCATGTCATTCATATTTTAACAGGCTTGCATGGAATATGTAGATAAATGTTGGCAATAGAACCATTTTCTCAGTGTCAATTGTGCTAATCCATGGGCACAGTAGCTTTTTCAACTTTTACAATTTTCAGTTTGTTCTTCAATTATTTCTCTGTTGCTTTAAAATACATATTTAGCATTTGAAAGGATAAAATGTTAGAATGTTCTAATAAAATAAGGGACATATCATTACTTGTTTCTTTTCTTTTTCTAGACTCATTGTTGAGTATAGTAGGGTAAATGAATGTTATTACCTTACTTAGCTCTCTATAATAAAGTGTCATTCATTATCAGTGAGCCTTTTCACTTCATTACCCATGATGTGTGAGGGGAGAACATCTCACATTGCCTAGACTAGGTCAAAGTCAAGAGGAAACAGGATGCATTCTTTCCTGTATCTTCAGAATGTTCCCAGTCTCCAATTTCTCTATGCTACCCTGTGGCCACTGCTTTTTCATTGGTCATATTTGTCTCTAGGGAGTAGGTGAAAAGTTTCCATCTCCAAATGTTCTCCTTTCCTACACAAGTTCACCCTACATTTCACAGCCCAGCAGACATTTCCAACTCTGGTATTCATTGTGAGTCTCAGTAGCAAATCCATGCCCACAGTATAATTTCTTCCAGTGGAGAAAAGAACATTCTTTAATATATGTATGTATGTCCCACACAGGACATGCTAAATTTTGTCACTATCATTGTTCTTTATCTATATCCAGTCATGGATACTCATTATTTAACAGTACATTTTGGGGTTGTCACGGATTTATCTTTACTTGGTCTAATGTTAACCAAAGTAGCAACATTCCATACATTGCTGAGAAACTCACTTGCACCACTTCCTCATATCAGTGAACCATCCTTCAGACTTTACAGCTTTTCCAAGGCCATGATCAATGCACTAACTTCTCTTTGTATTTTCTAAAGCGCTCTCAGTTAATGCCAGCACAATTGCTATATTTTTCTGTTTATTTCTTTAAAACTAATTTGACTTTTTTTTAGCATCCTATTAATGTGATGTATATTCCAGTCTGTCACTCAGACTCATTCAAGCCTCCCAAATATAACTATGATTCTAGTTTGCCATTCTAGCTAATGAGTGAGTAGCTATTCTAAAGAGAAATACTTAATCCCTCCCTTCTATCAGGTTATCACCATTTTGCATTTACAAAAGTAGTGTGCTTTTCAGATATTCAGAAGAGGTTAGAAGCTCTCAAGCTTACTTTCAAAAGAATTTTCAAAACCTTCTGCATTCTGCCTATCAAAAGAATGAACTCATCAGCAATGAGCATGAGAGGATATTGACTGTGTTGTCTCCCATTATCTACAAATCTCAGCAATGTCTGTGATGTGTTCTTAAAGACAGAGTGGCAGTTATTTTATGAAGATATCATAATGAGATGGATGCATATTTAAGTTACTGTGGAGCAGGTGACAGACAGAGCTACCCTCATCAAATTATGTGTCTCTGAAGTTAAAGAAAATGTCTGCTTTGCTTGTTCTATGATGGGTGATGATAGAAGACATTACTCTTGGGGTTCACAGAAGGCTAAAGTGGCAAGTCCTTCCTAAGGTCAACTTTTACGCCTTTTATTTTGACTTTAAGATCCACTGTGGATCTAGCTGAACCAGAGAGAAAATAGACCTGAAACTCAGGATCGGGTCATCTGTGAGCCACTTAGTGAAATAATCATGAGGCATGTGATCCCACTGTATCAGTTGACAGAAGTCATACTTTGAATCACCTTTTTTTAATAGGGAGGGCATAAGAGAAGACTGTAAAGGGGGTGAGAGATAGAAGGGTAGTACAGTTGTTATAAGGAATGTAACCATGGGCTTTCTCCTGATGAAGACTTGATACCTTGATATACCCTCTAAAAATCCCTCATTATACTACCTGTGATAGGCACTTGTCTAATAGGAAATTCATTTTCAGCACAAGTGTACAATAAATGTTTGATATCATGTCATAAACCAGTGATTTGCTCCCAACCATCTGTCTATTTCTTTATAGTCAAAGGAATGATGAAAGAGATATCTTGATAAAGGGGGGAATTTTGGGGTCACGGCGAATCCTAGTTTCAGGGGAACTCCTAAGGATCCAAAAGGATGATCCCAGTTAAGACTCCTAACAATAGTGGAGAGGGTGCCTGAACTGTAATCAAATTGGTGACTACCCTAATTTTCAACAGAGAGCCTTAATCCAGTAACTGATGGAAGAAGATGCAGAGATCCACATTCAAGCACTGGGCTGACCTTTAGGAGTCCATTTGACTAGAGGGAGGAGGGATTGTATGAGCATGGGGTAGGGGCTCTCAAAATCATGTCAGGAAAGCCACATAGATGGCTGATCTGAGTTAATGGGAGGTCCAGGACCAACAACTAGTGAGGGACTCTGGATCAACAATTAGCAAGCCTATATGGGACCAACTTAGGCCTTCTGCATGGAGATAACAGTTGTGTAGCTTGGGCTGTTTGTGGGGCTACTAGCAGTGGGAACAGGACCTATCCCTAGCACATGACTTGGCTTTTCATAACCTATTTCCCATGTAGGAATGCCTTACTCAGCCTTGATGCAGGGGGAGGAGCTTGGTCCTTAATCAAAGTGATATGACATGCTTGTTGACTCCCATGAGAGACCTTCTTTCTGAAGGAGGAGTGGATGCAGAGTGTAGATAAGATGTGTGGGAGGGAGACAGGAAAAGAAGAGGGAGGGGAAACTGTGGTTGGTATGTAAAATAAATTTTAAACATTAAGAAAAAATAAGGTTTATGTGGAATAGACCTTATTATACCCATTTTGCTCACAGCAAAAATACTTGCAGAAATTAATCAAGGGTAGATGAATTGAAGATGGCTTTCCCCTTTCCTCTGTCCTGATAGCTATTCTAATAATTCTCTAATGTTTTTCTGTACTAGTTAAAGGTAATGCATTGAACCTTGACCTCCAACATGGCAATTGTTTTTCTTTTAAAAATATAAGAAGGGAGGAGATGTTGGGGCACAAAGATCCTTACACCCACAATATCACCAGGGAAAACAGGAATGTTAAATACATAGTGACCTCTTCTCTATTGCGTGAATAAAATAAAATACCTGTTTTTCTCCTCCAGAAAGCTGGAGTCATTTTGTTAATACCTTGATGACCTTTTTTGCTGTCTGTGGAGGCAGACCTCACCCATGTTTTGCTGTAGAAACAGACCTTACCAAAATTTCCCAGGATGATAATCCCAGACTTTTCCCTCCCTAGACTGTTACTCATTCTTAAGACAGATGTCACATGTATTTTATAGCCTGATGACCTACCTCTATGCTCTAGGTCATATATCAAATTAGATTCTAGACCTTTTAGCTATAGAACCCATCCTCATGGTCACATTTACTTTGTAAAGAAATTTCTAAAACCACCTCAAGACTGCTTACGTTGTTGTTATTTTTAATTTTTGTTATTTGTAGAAAAATAGAAATGTAAAAAATAATAAGTAATAAAAGGCATGGTGAAATTTCTTATTTTGCTAGTGCTGTTGTCAGGCTGACAAATTTTCTCTCAGCTTCTCTCTGAAGCATCCCCACCCCACTGCCATGCAACTTCTTGCCAAATTCCAGTGCCAAGACTGCCATGATTCTTGGACCCTAGTTAATAGGGCATGTATTTCTCTTTTTCTCGTCTTTCAGCTTCCTTCAGGCAACTGTCAAGATTCACAGTTTGCTTGCTATCTTGTTTTTCCTTCAAACTTTAATAAAATTGTTTTTAAGCTTTGAGTCTGTTCAAAAATTCTTTTGTTAACAAGACTGAAAACCCCAAAAGGAGCATTCCCCTTCCTAAGTAACATCATGATCTGTAAGATTGTCTGGCAACTAGGATTCCATTAAGGATTAAAGAGTGAAAAGAGTCAAAATCTTGTAGTTTTTAGAATAGGAAGACAAGCTGTGCTACCTCCAAATACCACTTCTCTCCTGACTTAATGAAGAAAATGTCTTTTTGGCATATTCTTTCATTGTTGGCTAGAGAAAATTATTCATGGGGTCAAAAGGAAGGAAAAATGACATGTCACTCCTTGGGTGGATGTCTGTGAAGTAAACTGAATTTCAAATAACCCTGTATGTCATGAGCAAAAGAAATAAGAATTTGTAGAGAACTCAAAGGGAAGCAGGAGTGATTTTTTTTTTTTTTGGTGTTGTTGTTGTTATGAGGGCATTCTTGCTTGCCTCTTGGTAGAAACTGTAGTTTGGATCAATATCTTTCATAGTGAGGGTAGAAGCAGCAGAAACTGTAAAAGCCACCATATATGATATCTTTTTTACTGCCAGACACTGAACTCTGAGCTATCTCAACTGTGTGTGTCTTAAGAAATAATTACTGTGTTATATGAGAGAGGAAACTGCTATTCTCAGGGGATTAACTTTTGTGTTTTAATCAGCAATATATCTTCACTATCATGTCAATAATGTCATAATTTTCTCATGTTTCCAATTCTCTATCCAAGTATCAGAAAATCAAAGGAATAGAAACTCATAAGTAAGGAGGGGAAGAAATGTCAAAGACTTGCTCATCCCTGTCTTCCTACACTGTGACTTCAACAACCAGAGAATTAGGGAATAGTACAAATGATGTAAGTGTGAGATGCAGGGAATTAGGGGACAGTACAAACTATGTAAGCATGAGATACAGGAAATGAGGGAACAGTGCTAAATGATATAAGAGTGAGATACAGAGAATAAGGGATTGTACTAAGCAATGTAAATGTGAGGCAAGGTTGTAATTGTCTTATAAATTTCATATGTTTGTAAGACATTTTTATATTATTTGTGCTTAGCTTGACAATTGACCAGTCAGATTAGATTGTGAAGTTGAGCTCCCACCATTGGGATACAGCAATGTCACTATTTATGGCAGGAATAAAAGACAGAAGCCATCTTTGCTAAATGTGCTTGGTAGCCTGGTTTGGGTTCTGATGTAGACTTTTTTTCAAAAGCAAATTACCTTGATGAGCTACGTTTGTTCTGTTCATTTGTTCTTTGTGTGACACCAGGACTATTCTTTATTTGTGTCTAACAAACTGAACAGATGGAATAAATCTAATATGACGCTAAGAAGAATAAGTCAGAGGAGTGTTATTGAAGGAAAATGTAGAGAAATTCAGAGCCATTCCACATGTGTATCTCAACATATTTCAGAGGTTTTGAAAATTTCAGAGTACTTAGGGAAGGGTTGATTGCATAGCATTTGTGTTGTTTGCCAGAACTCTGTAAGAATGGGTTTGTCAAGAAAGGCTAGTTTTCAGAGTAGATACTACATATTCTACGTGTTTAAAAAACTGGAGAGACTGATTGAAATTATTGTTCTTTTTGATGTAACATGACACATTGAAATTTTCTGATAAGTTGAAAAATGTTTTTGTTGTATGCCTAATGCCTGTTATCTGTAATACTTCCTTGAAATATACCAATAGTACAGGCAGATTTTACATTAAATCAGCAAAACAAATTTGGGTAAATTGATTTATTAGATTTTGGTATTTCAAAAGACCCAGCTTTTATACTTAAAGAAGAGGTCCATTGTACCAAACATGCATTCAAAGGGAAAAATATAAAGGAAGCCTAATAGCAGTAATGCATCATCTAAGGGCCTCTCTGATGGAATGTCTTCTGCTAGGTTCATAGGAGAGTTTCGTGGAACTTATGGCATCTCAGGATCTTCAGATGAGTGTAAACCTTAAGGGAATCTTTGCAAAGGCAGGGTAACAGATTATAATAAATAAAAAAGGCTGGTGCCATGTTGTCTGACTGTAAGAATGCTACTCCAGACCAGGCAGTGTAGTCTGCCTTTCCTCCATTTCATATCTAGACCAAATAAGTCAAGTACCACAGGTGTTTATCAGCTTTGGTAGCTATTTCTTCTAAGTGTTAGAGATTATGAAAAGATTAGTGCAAAGGAGATACACACACATATACATATATATATATATATGTATATATATATGAATTCATATATATATATATATATATATATATATATGTTTGTGCATGTAACATAGGAACAAAATGTTATAAGCTTCCTTCAAGCATAACATATCAGACAAAATATGCTCTTATGGGAATTGTCAGATGGACAACCAACAAGATATTTCTTGATTTTAGACATGATGGATTTGACACAGGGTCAATGAACAAACTTGTTTAATTTCTTTTACTAAAGGAACATTACATGTCCTTGGCCTTTAATTATTGTTTATGTTATTATGAATTCTGATGTTACACTATTGTCACTCATGTTTCATGGCAAATCATTTCTGTATCCTAAATCTTAGGCCCAATGAAAGTTGTACTTGGTGATTCGAATAGTCAAGGAATGACTGGGCTAAGATCATGTGTTGAGGTTCTTAGATATCCAGTTTTCTGCCCAGGAAGGTAAAGCTTAAATAACTGCAAGGAACAGCTACTTCCTACTGAGATTCCTGGATGAGGGTTTCTGTGTAAGGTATCCTCTAGAAGGTTCAAGCTGCCAATACCCCTGAAATGGTAGGTTTTCAATGTATAGAGTCAACTAGGATTTAATTAAATAGTAAAGAGTTTATAGTTATTAATATATTTATTGATCTGTACTTCTGGGCTCCAAATTGATGTATGTGGGCTGCAGACAGCATATTCCACAGACTACCAGATAAAAATTTTTATTATATTACCCCAAATCTACATAACAAAAGGCTTGTTACATATTTATATTAATGCAAAATAGTCATTTATTTAGGAAGATACAGGAAAAGTATTATATTCCTGCCTTCAGATATGCTTTAAAAAAGAAAATAATTGCAGGGATTAATTGAAGATGATAAAAGAAGTAGAAGTGTTACATGTAACCAGTGACTATTTGTTATGAAATTTAGAGGGGACTAAATCCAGAAATGTCAGTTATGAAGTGATAACACTCAAAAATGTCATCTCTTCCTGTTCCTTTTTTATTCTCACTTTCATTCCATTGTATCACATTCATTTAAACAAAAATTTTGTCTCTCACAGTGCTTATACCATGGAGCAAGACATGGAGGATGGGTTGTAAGTGCAGGAGTATATAGGAATACATAAACAATGTTCAATATAAATCATCTTAGATGATTTGTGGTAGGAGCTCAGACGTGAGAGGCGATAGCACCTGTGCATCATTGTTGGAGTGGTCAAAAGACATGTCATCACACAGAGAGGCAGTTGTATGATGAAAAAAACCACATGGAATGTATTGGATATATTTCTTCAGGTGGATTTCATTTATGAGCCCGGTATAGACAGAGCAACCAGGCATCATCTCTTAGGAAAACAATAACAGAAATAGAAAGGAGAGATACTTGAAAACCAAAAGAAGTTAGTGGACTTGTAGGTATACAAAACTGCCAGACAGGGTACAATAGTAACATACGACAAATACACTCACACAACCTTAGTTTAATGCATGCTTAAGCATGAATGTTAATGTCATTTCAAGCTTTCCTTTAGAGCAGTAAGAATAAACTTGAGGGTACATATTATGCACGGGTCCCCATACTGTTGAAATGCCACTTACCAGATTTCACTTATAATTTGTCACTGGTGCAATATATTTTTCCTTTTGTTGTTTATTTTCCTACAAGTGTGATCAATATACCTATTATGGTTTCTGTGACAATCAATAGCATACCAAAGCCAATGTATGGCTCCAGTATAATTGGAGAAAAATAGCCTGGATGTGTATCCATTCAGGTTGTTCCTTGTATTCTGGACCAGAGAGGGAGAATTATGGCATCTGTTGAAGATCCTGACTTTGAACCCTAGGCTAGGGGCAGACTGTCTGTCTCGGGGATGATGAAATATTCAATTTCTTAGGGACTCCAAATTGTAAAAACTAATCAATGATCAGAATGTGTTTGATATATATTTAATTTTTAAAGTTCTGAAGAGTAGAATTAATATACTAAGGAAATGATCTTTTTTACTTAAATTTTAAACACTGATCTATGGTCTCATCTATAATCACCAGTCCTAAAATTTACCATTTGACAAACAGGACTAAAACTGGCACCACTAGTACTCTGGAGTCTCTACTGCAAACAAGTCTGCACCTTCATGAGTGGCCTCTCAGGGTCATTATACAGGGTCACAACCATAACCCAGTATCAAGCCTTGGGTTCTCTCCAGACCACTTTAGTCTTCACAGGAAGTACTTGAAGGAGGCCAGGGCCTTACACATGGCCATGTTCCTCTGCCAGCTTGATGTCCTGCCTATGTCACCTTGGACCACAGCTTCTGTTCACTGACCCAAAAGAAATATATCTCATGAGATTTCTCCTTATGATGCTTGGGTTTGTTGTTTATTGTTGTTGTTAATAACAATCAATTATTCAGCCTCAGATCACCAGCAACCATTATCCCAGTGTGCTGGCTGGTTTTCTGTCAACTTGCCACAAGGCAGAGTGATTTGGGAAGAAAAATCTACTGGGAAAGTGTTTTCATTAGCCTGAAATGTGGTCAGGTCTATGGGGCATTTTTATGTGGGAGCCCCAGAGCCACTGTAGGTGGTGATATCCTAAAGCAGGTGGCAATAAGTGTACTGAGTACAAGAAAGTGTGCTGAGCAAGCCATGGAAGGCAAGTCAGTAAACAGCCTTATTCCATGGCCCCTGTTCTGTTTCTACCTCAGGTCCCTGCTTGATTACCTGCCCAGACTTCCCTCGATGATGGATAGTGATGTGAAAGTATAAGCCAAGTACACTTTCCCTCTCCTTTGGTTTGGGCCAGTGATATTATCACAGCAATAGAAGCTAGCCAAGACACCCAGTGGAACACACAATCTTTCACTTCTACCTTCTTTTAATATAAAATATTTCAGGGACAGCTTTGAGAGGGAATCTTTGCTTCCTTCTGAAATTTCACAAGCCAATCCTCCACTATCTGCAATTTTATCAACATTATCCTCTCCCAAGAGACCACAGAATGGCAACATTTTATGCTCTGAGTATTAAATGGATTTCTAGACCAAAGTTTCCAAAACTCTTATAATCCTTCCCCCAAACTACAGGGTCAGGCACACCTCAGGGTGCTCTGGCTCCCCTGCTGCCACTTTCTGTTCTGGTTTGCTTTCTGATGCTATGATGGAACATTCTGTCCAAATACAGTTAGGGGAGGAAATCAGTTATTTCAGCTTATACTCTAAAGTTCATCATTGAAGGAAATCAGGGTACGAATTCAAACAAGGCCAGAGGCAGGAATCATGCAGACACTCTGCTTATTGGCTTCTTCTCATCTTGCTTTCTTATTGCTTCGAAGGACAAACTATATGAGTAGTACTGCCCACATTGGAAGGCACCATCCCACATCAATTAACAATCAAGAAAATTCCCCCAGAGATCTGCCCACAAGCCAATCTGATCTAGGCAATTCCTCAGTTGACTTTCCACTTCCCATATGACTTTAATTTGTGTTAAGTTGGCAATAGAATCTAACTAGCATGAATACTATTGTCAAAGTTCTGGATAGTTTTGAAAGATTGTTAGAGTATTATAAATATAGCCCATAAGCATAGGGTAATGATAAAACATTACAAAATAAATAGAAGGAATATATGAATATTAATTAAGCCACATTCGTACTTTCATAGAGTTCTTCATCCCTTCTGGCTTCATTTAATTAGTCATGATAGGTAACACGCAGCTTTAAAGTGGTTTTATCATACAGTCAGGACATTTTTGTCTATCTGCGCCAGATCCAGTTTTCATTATGTCACATTGGATTTGTTTCCAAAATGATTCACAATATTTGGAGATATCTGAATAATAATAACAACAATAATAATTGTTGTGATTTTATTTATTTTGATAATTTAATTCATGAGTATCTTATTTCTGCCATTTAAACCTCCTCTCATCTCTATACTTCCTGCTGTGCCCCCAATCTCTACTATATTCATGACCTCTCCTTTCATAATTATAATTGTTATACATACATAGATATTTGTAGCACCTTCTGCATCTGTGTACTGTGGCTCTTGTGTACATGCATTTAGGGCTGAACACTTTGGATTGGCAAAACTATCAGGGACTCCTTCCAAGAGAAGACTGAATCTTTTTCTGTCAAATGCTGTTGATTGTCCATGGTTCTTCAATTATGATGGGGTCTTATGAAATTTCCCCAACCCTTATTGAATTATTAATTTCCCTTTACATAAGGACTAAAGAGGAACAAGAATGGAACCCACGATAGGTTATTAGCTGGTAATACATTGGGAAATATATACTCACACAAGGAACCAGTTACCAGATTTGGCACTCTGAGAAGTGTGGTCCCAGATGCTTCCCAAAGCTGGCAGAACCCCAAGAGAGAGCACTCGTCTCCTCCTTGCCCTTTATCCTACATCCTTCTATGTACCTGTTACCACGCCCATTTGGGTGTGGTCAGCAGTACAGGTAATCAGGGTCTCTCCCTACAAAAGATCTAGCCTCAATATTTGCCATTCTATTTAATCACTATAATTCAATACATTGTAGGTGTCTTTTACTATATATTTACAGTGCCTCGAATGAAGGATGCTGATAAAATTATGTCAATTAAATAAGGAGGTAGAATTATATCTCTCCCTCAGCCATTCTTGTTAGTGCCTTATGTCACATCAGTAAAACAAAGTAAAAAATAGAAAAAATTGAAATTAATGTATTTTAGCAAATACTTGAGTTTTATATTTTCTTATCTGACATATTAGTACTTTACTGCTTTCTTTTGGCTATGAAGGCACATTGTTTGAAATTTGGACCTTGAGGTTTTGTCCTTTGCACTACATCTCATCCAAACTATTCACACGAAGACCCTTTATGAAAAGGAGCCAGAAGTAAATGTGTGTGCCCACAATATTAGTGGATGATCTTGTAACTTTAGAATTGGTCTTTCTAGATACAGTGACAGTCTCCCCAAACAGTCCATTCATGATCAAATTGCACTGTGGATTCCTCCTGCCACACTTGATCACTGAGGCCATATTCTCCCACAGGAACAGGTTGGACACCAGCACCAGGAACAATGGCCCTGCAATGGGAGTGGAATTCATGTGCTGTCTTATCTGAGGTTCTTCAGAGTCACCTTGTCAGTGAAAGACTTCTCTGTCCACAGTGGCCTTCTTTGTACACATTGGTATTTTCACTGGTGACGAGCAATAGACATCTTCACCTGTGAAAATGTAGCTACTTAATTCTATTTACACATATTCAGATTTTGAAAGGCAATGCCTTTCTGTATCTTTCATGTAACTCCCTGCAGGGCTTTTGAACTCTTCTAACTTTTGGATCCTAGGTTGAGCCAGGGTAAATACTTTAATGTCTTGTGGGGGTTTTCTGATACTCTGTAATACTACACCCATGGGCTTGTAATGTTAGCTCAATATCTAACAACATTTTTGTACACCAATGTCGTAGGGAGAGCATAGTTCAGGCATTTGCTTCTTATTTAATCTTATTTTCTGACGAAAATAAACATATAACTTCACATTTAATGAAATTGAGGATGAAGAGAACAGCATCAGAAAACAGATGGAATAGCTTGGAAACACCAGCTTTGGCTCCCAAATATCATCCATTTCAATCTTCCTCAGAATAATCAGTTCCTTTTTAAAACCACATATTTAATGTGTAGAATAGCTTAGACCTTTTATGGTCATAAAACTATGCTAATAAAATGGCCTACAAAGATTATGTGATTTTAATAGTTTCAGTATTGCCATTTGAGGCAGCATCATGCTCACCCTGGGGACTCTGCACCTCACCTGATGTCCTGTGATGCTATATGTAAGGAATAACACTTTGTTCTTGATGACAGTATAATACTGGCACTGGGAGCTTTATTTTATTTTATTTCCATGCTTTGTAAACCCATATTAAGAATAGTTATTTTTTAAGAATAGTCAGTATTGGAATCCCATAAATTTATTTTCACAAGTAGATTAAAAACAGAATTCTAAAATTGCAATTATTTGCACATTCAAGGGAATGAATGAACCAGCATGTATATGCCAAAGGAAAATATATTTAAATTTAGTGACACTAGTTTGAAAAACTGCTGTACCAAACTTTGATAAATGTGATTAAAGATGTGGAACACAAAATAATAGAATTAGGAAATTTTATTCTTAGAAATATTCAAAATAAGAAAAAAATTTAAAAACTGGTATAGTTTAAAATATATGCATCAGTTTTTTTTCCAATGTGGATGTCAAATGGAGCCTCACTATTGCACAACTCATGGGAAACTAAGTAAATTAACCATGAAATATTTCAGCAATCTTGTGTGTTTAGCTAACATTTCTTCCATCCATGCTAGATAACTGCTTTCAAATTGTTAATTGCCATCTTTGCTTGCCCATGGCTTTCCAACTCTGTATGATATTAGATGTTATCTTTATACAGTGGAACCTTACAGATAGTTGTCAGAATCAAAGAAGGCCAAGTTTTCTCTGCAACAAACAAATGAACATTGAATTGAATTCAGTATTTTTCTGAAACATTGAACAAGATAGCAAACAAAGCTCCTATTAATGTTATGATAAATAATGTACAATCACACTAGTTACTTCACTTGTGTCCTCAAAAAAGCAAAATTGTAGAAGACAAGGTACACCCACATTGCCTTATTTAGCTAAAAATATAACACATCACCATAATTTTTATATTCACTGGTGAATTAAATGGATTAAGAATAATCTATGTGGCTATGATGCAAAACTGCTCTATTTTCTGTTTACACAGTGTGGTAGCTATTGCTTCCTTGTTCTGTGAAACATTTTCATTGTTTGAAGTTAGGATACTATGTTTTATGCTTCAGTCTATCTTGCATTCCCATGATTAAAGTTGTGACACTTAATATAGACTGCAACATAATATGAGTGATTTAGTAGACAAACCTTTTGCCACTGCTCTCAGAAAGATTCTTTATCTGGCTACTTCAGTCGTAAGGGATTGCCTTAACGTGGGTAGCAGCACTCCCTGAGCTATAACCTCAGATGGAATGACAAGGAAAAGGGAAATTCAGCAACAATATTGTATTCTGCAGCTTCTTGATCCTGTAAACAGTATTAGCAGCTGTCTCACCTGTCTTGCCAAATTCAAAAGTGTCCTCTTGCAATATGAATCACAATAAACTCTGCGTCATCAAAGGCATAGAGTTTTTTATAAGATTCATCATACAAAAATGGAATTTTTTCAAATGTCATCACTTATTATAACATTAGTATTAGTAATCTTGAAGCAATTCCATACAGGTATTGAGCCATCATTGTGTAGTAGGCCTCCACTAGTTGTCCTGTACTGGGGAAAATTGGGAACAAGGTCTATTTCCTTACATAAGAGTTTGTGACATCACCTGTCTTCTTATGTCTGACTGGCTCCAGGCTGACCCTTTGGCTACATCTTACTTATCAGCCATGCATGTCTGCTGAAAGGTCTCAGAGCTGAGAGAACAATGTTCATACTTAAAGTCTCCTTTCCCATAATAAGTTCAACTTGGTTTCACCTCCATGAATTATTCTCTTTAACACTGGCATACATCATGCTTTCAACAGGTTAGACACATTTCCATGTCATTTGTCACACATTCTACACATTGTGATATGTTTGGTAGCCGTAATTACCATTTCTTGGCTTAAACTAAATCCATGTCACTTTAATGTTGTTATGTCATATCTATGTTCTGCTATTCACTATCTCTGTAGAATTCCACAATTGTCATGAATTTATGCTCAATTAGGTGAATATTCACCAAAGCAGCAGCAGCCAGTGCATTAGTGTGGGTTTAATGCATCTAGTCAGAAGTGCGTGTGCCCATATATGCTAGCAACACCAGTCATTCTACAAATGAAATGACTGGATTGATTCCTACCAATGGCATCTCCTTTAGCACAGCATCAGGTTCACTGCTAACACTTGTATCTCTTCTTCTCCTTCATGGAACTGTACCCTTCGTATTTCAGCCTTCAGAAATACATAAGTGAGATGTCTTTCCCTCCACCATCCTATTGACAAAGATTTTGCTTTGAAACCACCCCAAACTATCTAATGCTTCCTGCTCGAAACCCATTTCTTTACTCATCCTGTCTCAAGAGCCCTTTACAAGCTCAATTTTCACTCCAGCCACTGTTACGCTGGTCCTTGTAAACCCCAGTTTGTAGCTCAGCCAGGAGAAGTGATATTCAGAAGAAACACAGAAGAGTCCTTCCTGCACCACTCATACCATGACCATGTTTATACTCATGAAGGTCATTTGTTTTCCCACTACATAGCGAATGAAAGCTGATACCTACATTTGAGTAAATGTACAACTGTGTATTTATAAAGAAATGAAATTATGCCACAAGGAATGCTGCCTTGAATGGAATTCTTCTAGAACCATAAAATATAGTAGCCCAGATTCTTCTTCTCCCATGCTATTAAAAACTATAATATAGAATTTCAAAATGTATTCTAATGTTTACCACACAAAAAATTTAAAACATGACCTGATCCTCTTTGTAAACCTCGTAATTTATCTCCTCTTAAGACTTACTGCAAGGTTGTTTCACTTGACTCCAAATGCTTATTTTACTTTCATGTGGAGATAGAGATTAAAATAAAATCAGAAGAGTAAAAATCTGCTGCATAAAATAATAAAGTGAGTTTAGTGCTAAGCAAATGTGGACTTTTTTTCCAAAAAAAAAAAAAAAAAAAAAAAAAAAACCCAAACTAAATGCAGCAACTGCACATATGAGCACCAAGAGAAGTGACCATTAGACATTTTAGTTATAATGGCTCACCGCGGACTCTGTAACTCATTAAATTAAATAGCTAAAATTTTAATTGGCAAGAAATAAAACAGTAAGAATTTACATCTCAAACTCAGAAGCTACCTTTTGATGAGGAACAAGATCAAACCCGAGATAGGATATTAACTGGTAATTTATTGGGAAGATATACTCACAAGATGAATCAGTAACCAGATTTGGCATTCTGAGAAGTCCAGTACCAGATGCTTCCAAAAGCTGGATGAACAGAGAGAGAGAGAGAGAGAGAGAGAGAGAGAGAGAGAGAGAGAGAGAGAGAGAGAGAGAGAGAGAGAGAGAGAGAGAGCACGCTGTTCCTCCTTGGTCTTTATC
This sequence comes from Cricetulus griseus, assembly GCF_003668045.3. Classification (NCBI taxonomy): domain Eukaryota; kingdom Metazoa; phylum Chordata; class Mammalia; order Rodentia; family Cricetidae; genus Cricetulus; species Cricetulus griseus. The sequence continues at coordinate 151,234,073 of NC_048597.1, read as the reverse complement.
CTACCCTTCTATGTACTTGTGACCATGCCCAACCAGGTGTGGTAATTGGCACAGATATGGGGTCTCTCCCTACAATTCCCATTTTAGTCTAAAAAGGATTTAAACTTGAAACAAAGCTAAATTGTGTAAAAATGTCTTAACATATGTAAGAGTGAGATTGTAGATTCACCCCCATGCCCCACACCCCAAGCACCCCCGCCCCCATCAGAAGCACTCCAAGGAACTAGCTACTGCCCTGCTGGTTTTCAAAACCCTTTCTTTTAACGAAATCCCACCCATTTAACCTCTTATAGTAGCTGCTTTAAGAATTTTCAGATTACATCGCAACATATCGATTACTCGGATGAAACGTGTTCTGCAGTACACCTGCGTCACCTTCTGGCCAATTATAGTTGCTGCAACTGAAAACCAAACACTTCAGCGTGGAGTCCTGGGAAACGATATAGGTAAGCCTTGTACAATGATAGATAATCTTACAATGCAGACCATTGGAAAATCTTTTTGCTTGTTACATGAATGGGATGATAGAGGACGATTATGACTTGCCCGTAATATATGTATATTTGATATTAAACATCATCCTCATGGCCAATGTGATATTCATAAGGAAAGGGGTTAAAAATAGAGCAAAGAACAAGGAAGTTGTAACAGCTATTGATAACCTAGGAAGATTAATGCAGAATATGATGGACAACAAGGAGAAAATGATTTCTAAAATGGAAGACACAGAACCCTTATGAACAAAGGTTGAGGATAACCAATCTGGCCATGCTACATTGGGGAACCATGCTAGTTATGGTGAAAACTTACATGGCAATAAATACCCATTGCTATATTAGTGGAGAGAATGTTATGGGAGTAGCCAGTTGCATTGTTGACTGGACTTAAGGCCATCTGTAAAATCAGAAGTCATGGTTGGCATTGTTAGTTTGTTCAAGAGAGTGTGACTAGTCAGGTCATAAGTGCCTACCACTTTATTTTTGATAAATGGACAGAGTAATTAAACTGCCACCTAAATACTTTTGTTTATACCAATGGATAAGTGATGCTTTCAACACTCAATCTGAGAAGAGCATTTATATACATTTATATGTATCAGTGTAGCATTCTTGAGAAAGTATTTTATGGACAGTACAAACCCTTTATAAGCAGGATATTACAGCAACCATGGTGGACACCATAACATTTGTAAAAGATCAAGATGGATAAAATTCCAGAATGAAGAAGTGAGAGACTCACAAAGTCCCATTCCTCAGCTGATAAGCATTGTAAATTGATGATTTCTGTGGAAGGAGTGTTAGTTTTCTATAGGGGGATGCATCTCTGATAGGATACACATGGCCTTACACACTTTTTTGTTCCTTTATTTTTCCATTTTTATGTAAATTAGAAACAAGATTGTTTTACATGTCAATCCCAGTTCCCTCTACCTCCTCTCCTCCCCTGGCCTCACTAACACCCTAACTATCCCATACACTTTGTGTTCCCCAGGGAGGGTAAGGCCTTCCATGAGGGATCTTTAGAATCTGTCATACCCTTTGGGATAGGGCCTAGGCCTTCCCTCATGTGTCTAGGCTGAGAGAGCATCCTTCTATGTGGAAAGGGCTCCCAAAATCCATTCCCATGCTAGGGATAAGCTATATTAGGCATCACAACTCTAATCCCTGAGATGCATTATAAATTGAATCACAAAGCATCATAATCCAAATTTCAAACAAGGTACCTTCACAGAGAGAGGAAGTAGTAGCTACCAACCTGTGTAACAAGAACATCAGACAGTCTCATGAAATGTCCAGTATTTTCTAAAATGTAATTATATCTTTTCTCTATTTTAACTTTTATTTTAATTTGTTAATAGGACATAAATCTCTTCAAGAAACAGTCAAGGAAAGGTTTAACTTAAGTTTGTTTCTCTTTTCCTTCATCAGTGGGATAGTCTTGAATTCCAGTTTTCAGTTTAGATGTTTATATTTAATATGGGGAACTGTATAGCATTGTCTTAGAGTATTAAAGGCACTGAGGTCAAGTTAGGGAGAGATAGTTAACAAATACTCCGCAGATTCTCAAATGTTATGCATTGTTTTTGTTGTTGTTGTTGTTGATTTTTTGAGACAGGCTTTCTCTATGTAACTTTGGAACCTAACCTGGCACTTGCTCTGGCCTTGAACTCACAGAGATCCGCCTGCCTCTGCCTTCTGAGTGCTGGGATTAAAGGCATGTGCCACCAATGCCCGGCTATGCATTGTTTTGTTCGTTTGTTTGTTTGTTTGTTTGTTTTTTTAGAAATTCAAAGATATGTCAGTTAATTCAAAGAAGGTATGGTGTATACAGGAAACAGGCTAAACTTCATGATAAAGACACTTTGAGGACTGTATGTTACATATTACAGTGCAGCCTGTGGGTCATGATTCCCTTTCACAGGGGTTGTCTAAGACTATAGATAACACAGATATTTGCTTTACAATTCATTTGCTGTACCAAAATAAAGTTATGAATTAGCATGCAAATAATTTTATGATTGGGGTCACTACAACATGAGGAACTATATTAAAGGGTCTCAGCATTACAGTGGTTAAAAACCACTGTAAAAATAAAAAATGCTGATAATTTCTGTCTTTAATTGGGCTTGGGAGAAGCAGACTCAATTCTTACAAATCATATTTATTTCATATTTTAAATGTTATTTTTTCTATCATTTATATTTGCTTGCTTGTTTAAAATCATCCTAAACATCATTCAGCTACTTAGTACTTCTTCATTAGTATATTTAAATAATAAATATTATAAATAGTAAGGATTTATGCATACATTTAATTAACAATTAAATATTGATTAGCATGTAAGTGGAATGTATTTTTATTTTTATTGGCTCATCTTAATATTTCTTAATATTTTAAATATATTAGACACAGGGAATAAACCCTATTTTGTCACTTTCTTAGTCAATTTTCTGTTGCTATGACAAAACACTATTACTGAGACAGCTACAACTAAAAGAAAGCATTTAATTTGAAGTCTCACAGTGCCAGAGGGTTAGAGTCCATGACAATCACGATGAGAAGTATGGCAGATGGGAAACAAACTACTTTAAGATCCAAAAAGACCACTCTTGAGAATAGACCCAAAGGATGCATCATTCTACTACAGAGACAGTTGCTCAAACATGTTTATCGTTGCTTTGTTCACAATATTCAGAACAACCTAGATGTACCACAAGAGAAGAATTGATGAAGAAATTGTACATTTACACAACAGAGTATTACTCAGCCATTAGAAAGAATACTTGAAATTCACAAGTAAATGGGTGGAACCAGAAAATATCCCAAGAGAGATAACCCAGACTCAGAAAGACAAATGTGGTATTAATTCACTTATATATCATTATTAGCTCTTAAGTCAAACCACCAAGCTACAATCCATAAAACTATAGAGGTTAGGTTGTAGAATAAAGGGGCATAGATAGATCTTTCTAGGAAAATAAATAAGAATAAATAGTTATGGATGGATAGGGAGGGGCAGTAGTGGGAGAATCAAGTGCCAAGATGGAGAAAAGAGGGGATGAGGGAGGAAATACTGCTAGAAATAGCTTAAATTAAGGGCTGTTTGTAGTATAGAAACCTGATACAACAAAAGTTTCCTAAAATACATACATATATGAAGGCAATCTTACTGAAATTGCCAAACAGTGGGGTAGACAGAGTTCCACTGGCCACCTCTTGTCACCAAATGAAGCTTCCATCACCAGGATTGAGTAACATCTAATTGAGCTGTTGGCCAAAAGGGTCCCATGGAACGCGTGAAACAACCCAGGCTGTTGTGAAGACTATACATTGCTCTCCACAAACTGAGGGCAAAACCCTATTGCTGAAGACACCTGCACAAATCATTGAACATGGAGCTGTGTGGTGATACATTATTTATGATTTATTAAAGCTTGCCTGAGGATTCAAAATGCAGTGCCAGTCTTAAGCTATAGAGATCAGGCAGTGGTGCTACACAGTTTTAATCCCAGGACTCAGAAGAAAGGCAGATGGATCTCTGAGTACAAGACCACCCTGGGCTACCAGAGGGTGTATCAGAGTTCATGCCTTTAATTCCAGGATTTGAGAGGTATAAAAGGTAGAGACATTTAGTCTCAGGATTAGTCTCTAGCCATGTTGATGAGAGCACAGCAGTCTGAGTGAATCTGAGGAGCAGTGAAATTGGGGGCAGTTTGAGGAATGCCACGTTGGTCCAAGCTGAGGTAGAGGTAAGAGCTAGTGGCTGGTTGCTTCAGCTTGTAGCTAGAACCCAAATATCTGTCTCTGGGTCTTTTATTTATTGTGCTGCAGAGCTGTTGAACTTGAAACTCCATAGGGCCTTTACCCCTCTGTGTTACCTTCTTAGTAAGGAGGTACTCTATATGGTTTCAAAGGAAAAAAGTAAATACCAAGCCAGCCACAAATCCTTTGATCTACAATGGTATCCCACCCGCAATATATTCTAGGTAATAGCAAAAAGGTTGTGGGGGTAATCAGCCAGTAACTGGTTAAGTCCCTTGGCACAAGATAAAACCCATATCTAACTCTGCTCAGGTGACAAAGAACTTGAGCTTAGATAACCCAGGGACCTAAAGGAAAGCCAAACACTACTGTTCTAGAGGCAGTGTAACAATAAAATAACTCCTAATGACATTCTTATATACTTGCAGATCAGTGTCTTGCTCACCCGTCATCAGAGAAATTTCCTCCATTAGTGGATGAGAACAAATACAGAAAACTATAGCCAGACATTCAGAGAATGATAGACCTTAGAACACCCAGTCTTAAATTGGCTGTCTCCATCAAACCTCTTTCCTTAGGGCCCAGAGAGTAGGAAAAATGAATGTTAGAGCCAGTGTGGGTGGATGATACTAAGAAAACAAGGCCCTGTAAATCAACAAGATCAATGTACATGGGTCTGCATGGGTCTGCATTTAATGTGATCCTAGTGTTATAAGGAGAAGTAGACACAGGTTCCCATTTCTAAGCCAGAAGAAATCTCCAATTGATAATAACTACTTGCACATGAAAAATTCATTTCCTATTCATCAGTTGATGGACATCTAATTTGATTCCATTTCCTAGTTATTGTGAATAGAGTAGTAATAAACAAGTATATGAAAAATATAGTCCTTGAGTATATGCCAGATGTCATATAGCTTGGCCAGATGGTACATCTATTTGTAGTTTTGTCAGCTACTTTCATACATGATTACATGCTATTTACCTTACTTCCCCCACTGATTCTTCGTCTAATACTCATAACCCCCACTCATTCCCAAGTTCATAAGCTCTTCTGGAAAACACACACACACACACACACACACACACACACACACACACACACACACACACACACCCTGCTGATTTCACTTAGTGCTACTAGAATGTTCATGTATTGAGATCTGACCACTTGGAATCCGATAAATTATTAGGACCTTGCAGAAAAATGTTTCACTCTCCTCCAGTAGCCTATAGCTCTTCATATGTGTGTGGGGTGTTGTGAAAGTTACCCATGCATGTTGGCATCCCAAATAAAGTAGTCATTATGCAGATCTTATTCAAGCAACCACACTGTTGAGATTTCACAGGTACAGTATCCCTTAACATATCTACAAGATATGTCCTCTTCACTGGGGCACTGTGTATATCTCTCTTACAATCCTCCTTTTTTCCTAGCTTCTCTGGAGGTGTGCATTCTATGCTATTCTATCTCTATGTTTAATATCAACATATGAGTAAGTGCAAACCATGTTTGTCTTTCTGTGACTGAGTTACCTCACTTAGGATGATTTCTTCCAGTTCCATCCATTTGTCTATTAATCTCAGGATTTCATTGTTTTTTTTCCACTGAGTAATACTCCATTGTGTAAATGTACCACATTTTCTGTATGTATTTTTTCATTCAGGGACATCTAGATTGTTTCCAGGTTCTGGTTATTACAAATAATGCTACTATGAACATAGTTGAACAGATGTACTTGTTGTATGAATGTGCATCTTTTGGATATATTCCTAAGAGTGGAATTTCAGGATCTTGTTGTAGATTGATTCTCATGTTCCTGAGAAACTGCCATACTGATTCCCAAAGTGCCTGTACAAGTATGTATGCACTCCCACCAGCAGTGGAGGAGTGTTCCCCTTTCTCCACATCCTCTCCAGCATAAACTGTCATTGGTGTTTTATTTTTAGCCATTCTGACAGGTATAAGATGGTATCTCAGAGTTGTTTTGATTTGCATTTCCATGATGGCTAAGGATGTTGAGCATTTTCTTATGTGTTTTTGGCCATTTTAGATTCCTCTATTGAGAAGTCTCTGTTTAGTTCTGTACCCCAATTTTTAAATAAATTATTAGATGTTTTGGTGACCAGCTTCTTGAGTTCTTTGTATATTTTGGAAATCAGCCCTCTCAATCCCCCAGTGAATCAGAAAGGGACAAAAGCCTATGAACAGATGGGGAGCATGGCGGGGGAGGGGGTGTGGGGGAGGGAGGAAAAACAAAAGGGTTAAAAGAGGAGTGGGAGGAGAACATGAGGGATCAGGATGACTGAGTGGGGAGAGAAATAGAAGATAGCAAGAAAAGAGACACATCAATAGAGGGAGCCACTATAGGTTTAAAGAGAAATCTGACACTAGGGAAATATCCAGAGATCCACATGAATGATCCCAACTAGTAACCTAAGCAATAGTGGAAAGGCTACCTTAAATGCCCTTCCATGTAATGAGAATGATGACTTCCTTAAATGCCATCCTAGAGCCTTCATCAAGTAGCTGATGGAAGCAGAAGCAGAGATCCACAGCTACGCACTGAGCGAAACTCCTGGAATCCAGTTTCAGAGAGGGAGAAGTGACTAACAAAGAGATCAAGACCATTCTGAGAAAACCCACTGAAACAGCTGACCTGAGCAAGTGGGAACTCATGGACCCCAATCTGACAACTGAGGGACCAACATAGGATTAAACCAGGTACCCCTGAAAGTGGACGTCAGCTAGGAACACTGGGCCTCTGGTGGTAGAACCAGAATGCATCCCTAGTGCACAAATGGACTTCAGGAACCCATTTCCCATAGAGGGATAATCTCTTAGCCTTGATACATAGGGGAGAGCCTAGGCCCTGTCCCAAGTAACTTGACAGATTTTGATGATCCCTCAAGGAAGGTCTCACCCTCCCTAGGGAGTGAATGGGGGATGGGGTTGGGGGATGGTGGGGGGCATGGGAGGATGGCAGGGAGAGGGAACTGGGATTGATATTTAAAATAAGATTGTTTCTAATTTAAATAAAATGTATATAAAAAAGATTTGACCTCACAGCAAGTGTCTTGGTTCTCTGAGTCTTACTATTGTTCCATCCTGTCTTCCACAATAATACATGAATTGTAAGTGTAGTCTTTGTAGTATAGATACAGCAACTGGGGCATGGACTCAAGTAGTATCTTTTTATGTACATTTTGAGCAATTGTGGTTTTTTTGGGGGGGTTGTTTTTGTTTTTGTTTTTTGCTATTTCCATCCCTTACAAAAGAAAGCCTCTGCATACAGGTGAAGGTGTAATTACATAGAAAACTGTAGAAAGCTCTCCTGTAGGGTCCATGACTTCCTCATCATTTGTAATTGGCTAGATTTATAGTACCAGCCATAAATTCCCTACTATTGAGCATACCTTAACTTCAATTAGTGAGCTGTTGTTTACTTTCAAGTTATGTGTCATTATTTTATCATTGAGGAAGTCTTGATGGGCTGGTCACTATTGTGGGTTACACACTTTACAGTTGTATAGGTCTGTTGGTTGATTTTCTAGCATGAAAGCTTACATGTCAACTTCTGATAGTATAAGACCTGGTCCTCATTCCTGGTTTTAATGAGATTACGTCCAGTGTTTTCTTCATTTTTGTTTATGTGTGTGGTTTGTCCTAGGTAGTCTTTTGCTATGCTGAGATTTGTTCACTCTAGTTCTGTTTTGTCTCTGATTTACATAATGAATGAATGTTGAACTTTGTCAAAGTCCCTTTTGAATCTCTTGGATTATCTTGCTATTTTTGTATTTTAGTCCATTTATCTAATTAATCACACTCAGGTGTTTGCATGTGTTGAAATTAGATAAATGGACTAAAATTCGCATTGTACCAATGTGAATAGAGCAAAACCAAAGTCCAGCAGTCTAAATAACCTAGAGTTCCATGTTTGGGACTCCCTCGTGATGTTCTGAGTTTGGACCATAATGTCTCTCTTCTTTGTTAACATGTTGGCGCTCGCTTTCAGTTTCTATCTCCTTCTTGCAGCTCCTCTCATGTCCCCAACCCATCTCAAATTCATGGCTTCCTTTTCTTTAATTGTTATTGCTACAGTAATACACACACACACACACACACACATACACACACACACACACACATTTACAATACCACATATGTATCTCCATATATTCAAATGCATATATTGTAACCTGATTAATACATTTAGTATTTCTTATTTGTATGTGATTTTAGGGATAACTACTTGCAACAGAATAACCATTTACAGGGCCTTATTCCTGAGAAACACTAGTTCTCTTTCTGAGAAATCATTAATTGTTTGTAGCTCTTCATCTATGGGTAGGATTACATTGGCATATCACTAGTGTTGCTATTGTTCAGAGTTAGCTTAAATGGCCATATTGATGAGATTCCATGAATGTAGCTTCCTTGTCATATCTAGAAGAAACAAATTGGTAGTAGAATTCCTGGCTCTTTAGCTATTACAATATTTCCTCCCCACTTCCCATGATGTTTGTTGAATCTAATGTTTAGGGCGTAAATTGTAGATGTGTTATTTGGAGCTGGGCATTCCAGTTAGAAGACACTTAGGGTTTGTTTCTTTTATATTTCCTAGTTATTGTGAATTGATCAGCAGTGAGCACAGCTAAGTATGTGTCTGTAGGGTAGAGAGAGTGGTGATCCTTTGACCATATTCCAAGGAGTAGTATAGCTGAGTTGTATGTGAAAGTTTTTTGTTAATTCTTTGAAAAATTTTCCACACTTAAATCCAGGATGGCCACACCAATGTGCAATGCCATCAATACTGAATGAGGGTTCTCATTTCTCCACATTTTTGCCAACATTTGCTATTGAGTGCTTTATTTTTTAAGATGTTTAATATTAGCCATTTTTGGTGAGCTAAGCTAAAATCTCATATTTGTTTTAATTTACATTTCCTTAATTGCTAAGAATTCTGAACACATTTTAAGATATTTCTTAACAATTTTCATTTATTTTTGTCAACCATCTATTCAAATCCATTGAACATTTTTAATGGGTTGTTTTCTTGACTCTTTCTTTAGAGTTCTTTATATATTATGGATATTAATTCTCTGTTAGAGAAATACCTGGGAAAATTTTCCTTCACTCTGTGAGATTTCCTTTTCTCTCAGTGGATTGTTTCCTTAGATGTCCCATTTTTCTACAAATGGACATCCAATTTGCAAGTACCATTTATTGAACATTGTGTATGGGTTGGCATCTTAGACAATGACAGGCAGCCCATAGTTACTTGTACTCACGTTTGAGAATTGATTCTGTTCTTGTTTACATGCGTATTTGTGTGTGTGTGTGTGTGTGTGTGTGTGTGTGTGTGTGTGTGTGTATGTGAGTGTTATACTGTTTTTATTATTATAATTTTGTAACATGTGCCTTGAAATCTGGCATGGTAATCCTTCAATCTTTGTTGTTTTTGTCAGAATTGATTTCATTATATGTTTTCGTGGTTCCTTATAAATTTTACAATATGCTCTTTTTATTTTCTGCTCCTGTGAAGAATCTTGTGGGATTTTCACTGGGATTATATCGTCTGTAAATTACTTTTGGTAGATCAATCACTATCACAATATTAATTCAGTCAATACATGAACATGAGGGGTCTATTTATTAATCTCTTTCTTTTTAATTTTTTTGATTTTTATATATTTTAATTACAAACAAGATTGAATTACATGGCGATCCCAGTTCCCTTCTCCCTCCCTTCCTCCTCTACCACCCCCGCAACTAAAATCCTACCTATCATATGTACTTTCTTCTAATCTACACCTGACTCAGCCATTCTGCTTCCTCATGACCTCTGCATCCTTTGTTTTCTTCCCTTCTCACTCTCGTAGCTTCCTCCCCCTCTTCCCATGTTCTCAATTTGCTCAGGGGATGGTGATACTTTTTCTTTCTCCAGGGGACAAAGATGTCTTTTTTAGGGTCTTCCTTGTTTACTAGCTTTTCTGGCAGTGTGGATTGTAGGCTGGAAATCCTCTAATCTATGTCTAAAATCCACATATGAGTGAGTACATACCATGTTTGTCTTTTTGTGATTGGGTTACCTCATTCAGAATGGTTTCTTTGAGTTCCATCCATTTTCCTGAAATTTTCAAGATTCCATTGTTTATTTCTGCTGAATAGTACTCCATTGTGCAAATGTACCACGTTTTCTCCATCCATTCTTCATTTGAGGGTCATCTAGGGTGCTTCCAGTTTCTGGTTATTACAGATAGTGCTGCTGTGAACATCGTTGAACAGATGTCTTTGTTGTATGAATGTGCTTCTTTTGGGTATATGTCTAGGAGTGGAATTGCTGGATCTTGTGGTAGACTCATTCCCATTTTTTTTTTTTTGAGGAGTCGCCATACTGATTTTCAAAGTGGCTGTACAAGTTGGCACTCCAACCAGCAGTGGAGGAGTGTTCCTCTTTCTCCATATCCTCTCCAGCATAAACTGTCATTGGTGTTTTTGATTTTAGCCATTATGACAGGAGTAAGATGGTTTCTCAGAGATGTTAGATTTGCATTTCCCTGATGTCTAAGGATGTTGAACACTTTCTTGTGTGTCTTTTAGCCATTTTAGATTCCTCTATTGAGAATTGTCCATTTAGTTCTGTACCCCATTTTTTAATTGGATTGTTTGGTGTTTTGGAGAATAGCTTCTTGAGTTCTTTGTATATTTTGGAGATCAGCTCTCTGTCAGATGTGGGGTTAGTGAATATCTTTTCCCAATCTGTGGGCTGTCATTTTGTCTTGCTGACTGTGTCCTTTGCCTTACAGAATCTACTCAGTTTCTGGTGGTCCCGTTTATTAATTGTTGATCTCAGTGTCTGTGCTACTGGTGTTTTGTTCAGGAAGTGGTCTCCTGTACAGATTAATTCAAGGGTATTTCCCACTTTATCTTCTAATAGATTCAGTGTGGCTGGGTTTATGTTTAGGTCTTTGATCCATTTTGACTTAAGTTTTGTGCAGGGTGAAAGGCTTGGGTCTATCTGTAGTCTTCTACATGTTTGCCTCCAGTTATGCCAGCACCATTTGTTGAAGATGTTCTCTTTGTTCCAGCATATATATTTGGATTGTTTGTCAAAAATCAGGTGTCCGTAGGTGTGTGGGTTAATATCAGGGCTTTCAACTCTATTCCATTGGTCTACCTGTCTATTTTCGTGCCAATACCAAGCTGTTTTCAGGACTATAGCTATGTAATAGTGCTTGAAGTCAGGGATGGTGATGCCTCCAGAAGTTCCTCTATTCTACACTGTTGTTTTGGCTATCCTGGGTCTTTTGTTTCTCTATATAAAGTTGAGAATTGTTCTTTTAAGGTCAGTGAAGAATTGTGTTGGGATTTTGATGGGGATTGCATTGAATCGGTAGATTGCTTTTGGCAAGATTGCTATTTTTACTGTTGATCCTGCCTCAAAGAAACTCCCCCAACCCCAAATAGCTTTTGTTTGGGTGTTCAATATGGAAGTAGAAATCAACTTAGAAAACTTCATTATTCCAGAATAAATATCAATGTAAGATGATCTAAGGAGAACCGTTTCATACTTCCACTCTAACACATGTCGTAGTCTTTGAAAATTTCATAGTACTCAGGGATAGCATAGTCATATAGCACTTGGATTGTCTGCCAATACACTACAAATATTGACTGATAAATAGCCAATATCCCAGATAAGTAAGGCTTATATTATGCAAATCAGTAATTATAATAAATCATATAATTGGGCTTATGAACAAAATTTGCATTATCATGTAAAATGATATGGATAAAGCTTTTGAAAAAAAATCCAGCATGCTTTCAGAATAAAAGTCCTAGAGAAAAGTGGACTGAAGTTAATATATCTCAAATAGTAAAGGCTATATATGACAAATCCATAGCCAAATTATTTAAAAAAAAAAAACCTCAACAGGTGCAAAAAAATTGGAATCACCCGCCCGCTGTGTCTTATCAGACCACCATGCCTTAAAGTTAGAATTCAAAAACAGCACAAATTGCAGAAAACTTACCAACTCATGGAAATTGAACAACACACTATTGCACCATTCCCGGGGTCAACGAAGAAATTAAGTAAGAAATTAAAGACTTCCTAGAATTCCCTGAAAATGCAGACACAACATACACAAAATTATGGTACACATTAAAAGCCATACAAAGAGGAAAGTTGATAGCTCTAAGTGCTCACATGAAGAACCTAGAGAATAGCCACACCAGAGAGAGAGTTGACATCACAGTTGAAAGCTCTAAAACAAATGGAAGCAAATTCACACCCGAGGCATACATGCCAGGAAATAATCAATCTGAGAGCAGAAATCAATAAATTCGAAACAAAGAAAACAATTCAAAGAATCAATGTAACAAAGAGTTGGTTCTTTGAGAAAATTAACAAGATAGACATACCTTTATCCAAACTAACCAAAAGGCAGAGAGACAACATGCAAATTAACAAAATCAGAAATGAAAAGGGGGACATAACGATGGACACTGGGGAAATCCAGAGAATCTTCAGGTCATACTTTGAAAACCTGTACGCCAAAAAAATTTGAAAATTTAAAAGAAATGGACAATTATCTGGACAAATATTACTTACCAAAATTGAATTAAGAACAAATAAGCAACTTAAACAGACCTATGACGTCTGTGGAAATAGAAGCAGTCATCAAAAGTATCCCAACTAAAAAAAGCCCAGGGCCAGATGGCTTCAGGGCAGAATTCTACCAGAAATTGAAAGAAGAGCTAATATCAATACTCCTCAAATTGTTCCACACAATAGAAACAGAAGGTTTATTGCCAAACTCTTTTTATGAGGCTACAATTACCTTGGTACCCAAGCCACACAAAGACACAACTAAGAAAGAGAAGTACAGACCAATATCCCTCATGAACATTGATGCACAAATACTCAATAAAATATTGGCAAACCAAATCCAAGAACATATCAGAAAAATCATTCACCATGATTAAGTAGGCTTCATCCCTGGGATGCAGGGTGACTTCAACATTTGAAAATCTATCAATGTAATCAACCATATAAGCAAACCAAAGAAGAAAAAACTCATGATCATCTCACTAGATGCTGAAAAGCCTCTGACAAAATCCAACATCCCTTCATGATAAAGGTCCTGGAGAGATCAGGAATAACAGGAACATACCTGAACACAATAAAAACTATATACAGTAAGTCAACAGCCAACATCAAACTGAATGGAAAGAAACTCAATGTGATTCCTCTAAAATCAGGAACAAGACAAGGCTGTCCACTCTCTTCATATCTCTTCATATTGTAGTTCTAGTTATTCATATTCAAGTTCTAGTTAGAGCAATAAGACAACAAAAGGAAATCAAGGAGATACAAATTGGAAAGGAAGAAGTAAAGCTTTCACTGTTTGCAGATGATATGATAGTCTATATAAGTAACCTGAAAAACTCTATCAGGCATCTCCTATAGCTCATAAACACTTTCAGCAAAGTGGCAGGATACAAGATTAACTCAAAAAATCAGTAGCCCTACTATATATGGATGATAAATGTGCTGAGAAAGAAATCAGAGAAATATACCTTTTACAATTGCCACAAACAACATAAAATACCTTGGGGTAATGCTAACCAAAAAAGTGAAAGACCTGTATCATAAGAATTTTGAGTCTTTAAAGAAAGAAATTAAAGAAGATACCAGAAAATGGAAGGATCTCCCATGTTCTTGGATAGGTAGGATCAACATAGTAAAAATGGCAATATTGCCAAAAGCAATCTACAGATTCAATGCAATCCCCATCAAAATCCCAGCACAATTCTTCATAGACCTTGAAAAAATAATTCTCAACTTTATATGAAAACCAAAAGACGGATGATAGCCAAAACAACCCTGTACAGTAACAGAACTTCCAGAGGCATCACCATCTCTGATTGCAAGCTCTATTATAGAGCTATAATCCTGAAAACAGCTTGGTACTGACACAAAAATAGACAGGTAGACCAATGGAATCCAGTTGAAAACCCTGATATTAGCCCCACACCTATGAAGACCTGATTTTGACAAAGGAGCTAACGCTATACAATGGAGTAAATAAGCATCTTCAACAAATGGTGCTAGCATAATTGGATGCTGCCATGCAGAAGACTGTAGATAAATCCATGTGTATCGCCATGCACAAAACTTAAGTCCAAATGGATCAAAGACCTCAACATAAATACAGCCACACTGAACCTATTAGAAGAGAAAGTAGGAAGTACCCTTGAACGAATTGGTATAGGAGACTTTTTCCTGAACATTAAACCAATAGCACAGACATTGAGATTGACAATTAATATATGAGACCTCCTGAAACTGAGAAGCTTATGTAAGGCAAAGGACACAGTCAGCAAGACAAAACAACAGCCCATGGATTGGAAAAAGATATTCACCAAACCCACATCTGACAGAGGGCCGATCTCCAAAATTTACAAAGAACAAAAGAAACTAGTCTCCAAAACATCAAATAATCCATTTAAAAAGTCTGGTACAGAACTAAACAGACAATTCTCAATAGAGGAATCTAAAATGTCTGAAAGACACATAAGATCATGTTCAACATCCTTAGCCATCAGGGAAATGCAAATCAAAACAACTCTGAGATACCATCTCACACCTGTTGGAATGGCTAAAATAAAAAACACCAATGGTAGTTTATGCTGGAGAGGATGTGGGGAAATGGGAATACTCCTCCACTGCTTGTGGGAGTGCCAACTCATACAGCCACTTTGGAAATCTGTATGGTGATTTCTCAGGAAAATGGGAATCAGTCTACCACAAGATACATCAATTCCACTCTTAGGCATAGACCTAAAAGAAGCACATTTGTACAACAGGGACATCTGTTCAACGATGTTTATTGCAGTGTTATTTGCAATAAGCAGAATCTGGAAACAACCTATATGACTCTCAACTGAAGAACGGATAGAGAAAATATGGTACATTTACACAATTGAGTATTACTCAGCGGGAAAAAAACATGGAATTTTGAAATTCACAGGCACATGGATGGATCTAGAAGAAACCATTCTGAGCGAGGTAACACAGTCACAAAAAGACAAACATGGTATATACTCATTCATGTGTGGACCTTAGACATGAAGTAAAGGATTACCAGCCTACAATCCACACTACCAGAGAAGCTAGTATACAAGGAGGACCCTAAGTGAGATATACATGGGTATGGTACCCTGGGAAATGGAAAGGGACAAGATCTCCTGAGCAAATTGGGAGCACAAGGGGGAGGGGAGAGGGAACTAGGAAAATGAGAATGGGGAGTGGAGTGGTGAAGAAGACATGTGGGGCAGGGAAGTTGAGTTGAGGGGAAAAGAGAAGAGAGAAGATAAGAGATAATATAATAGAGGGATATATTATAGGTTTAAAGAGAAATCAGTATGAAATGTCTGGAAAGCTACAAAGATGACACCAACTAATAATCTAAGCAATACAGGAGAGGCTACCTTAAATGCTGTCCCATGATAATAAGATTGATGAGTAATTCATATGGCATCATATAGCCTTCATCCAAATGGTTGGTGGAAGTAGAAGCAGACACCCACAGCTAAAGCTTGAACTGAACTGGATTCCAGTTGCAGAGAAGGAGGACTGCTGAGCAAAAGGGTCCACACCAGGCTGGTGAAACCCACAGAAACAGCTGACCTGAACAAGGGAGAGCTCTTTTTCCCCAGACTAATATCTGGGAAACCAGCATGGGACTGATCCAGACTTCCTGAATGTGGGTAACAGTGAGGAGACCTTGGAAATCTATGGGACCTCCTGTAGTGGATCAGTACTTATTCCTATCACACATGAATGGACTTTGGGAGCCCATCCCACATGGAGGGATACTCCCTGAGCCTAGCTAAAAGGGGGTTGGCCTAGACCCTATCCCAAAGAGTAAGACAGACTTTGAAGACCCCTATGGAAGGGCTCTTCCCACCTTGGGAGCAGAAAGGGTATGGGATATGTATTGTGTTAGTTGGGGGGGGGAGCAGGGGAGGCTGGGAGGGAAAGGGACCTGGGATTGACATGTAAAATAATTTTCTTTCTAATTAAAGTAAAAATTAAATAAAAAAAGAGAAAATAAGGGAGAACATTGTGCAGTGTAATTTAAATGAGAATGGGTCAATGAGGGGTGCAGATAAATTAATGGTCAAAGAAAAAATACCTATGAAAGCCAACTACTTTGTAAATGTAAAGCCAAATATATTTAAATGTGAGTTTGAAAAAATCACACCATATTAGTGAATGATACTGCTCCCCCAAATCATAGATTATTGACTAGAAAACTCTACACCTGATACAGGATACCTCCCTGTCAGAGAACCCCTAGAGGCAACTTCAAAACAGTAGAACCTATAGCCATCACTCTTAGTTGTCCATCATAAGTAAATAGCAAGAATCTTTTGTTATCTACTTTGGTTGTAGGATATAAACAAATCACTCTTAAACTGAACAGAAAATTCTCCCTTCTAATCATCACAGTACTAAAAGGTTCTATATAGGCTGCTGGAGTAAGAGGAAATCTCAAAGTACTTTTAACATTCATTTCCCTGATGATCAGTGATATTAACCAGATTTGAAATTTCTTTTTCTCTTCCCTTTTATTGAAAATGGATTATTTTTTCATACAGTATATCCTGATTATAGTATCTTCTCCTTTTTCTCATCCCAGTTCTTACCTCCCTCCTCTCCTCTCCAGATTCACCCCCTTTCTGTCTTTCATTACAAAAGTACAGGCATCTAAGAGATAACACCAAGTATGACCAGATAAGATATAATCAGATGAAACAAAAACAATCATATCAAAGTTGGACACAGCAATTCAACAGGAAGAGATGAGTCCCAAGTGCAGGACCAATATTCAGAATCACCCTCATTTTCACATTCAGGAATCCCATAAATATATTGAGCTATATATATATATGACCTAATATAGAAACATGTAGTCCCTGTGCTTTTTGTTTCATTTTCTGTGAAGTCATTATAGGCCTTGCTTAGTTGTTTCACAGGACCTTGTTCAACTGGTGTCCTGCATCTCCTATGGCTCTTAAATCATTCTACCTCTTCTTCCTCAGGATTCTGTGAACCCTGAGTGGAGGGATTTGATGGAGACCTTCCATTTAAACTCTCTTTCAATGTACCATCTGACTGTGGGTCTCTGCATCTATTCTCATCTGCTGCCAGAGGAAGCCTCTCTGATGATGAGATAAGGAAATTTTTGAATAAAGAAATAATCCATGAGAATAGTGCAATATCTTTAGGAACCACTTTATTGATTCTTTTTTTAAATACCAGTAGTATTCAGTTTTACTCTAGATTCATGGGCTACTTGTCTCTGGTTCTTGGTTACCCATGTAGTGTTGAAAATGTTACTTCCTTCTCATGGAGTGGACCCTATGTCAAATGAGACTGGTTGGCTACTGCCAATAGTCCTGGGCCAACATTGCCCTGATATATTTTGCAGGTAGGATAGACTGTAGGCCAAAGCTTTTGTAGCTGGGTGGCTGTCCAAGTTTCTCTTTCAGAAACCTTCAGAGTACCTTCCAACACCAAAGGGACTAGAACATAGGAATGAGTGCTACATATAGGCACTAGTTCTTCATCTCTGACTTCTCTGTGCTCATTGAGCTGTGTGGATATTGTACTTGACAATGAGGCCCTACTGTCTGTTTGCAGAAGGCAACCCTATGTCTTAGCAATTGCCTGAGTTGTTTGGAGATTTCTATGGGACTCTAATTTCCCTGAGAATTTCATGCATGTGTTTTGATCATATTCATTTCCTGTCTTAGTCAGTGTTCTATTGTGATGAAGAGACACCATCAGCATGGTAACTCTTATAAAGGGAGACATTTAATTGGGGATTGCTTACCATTTCAGAGGTTTAGACTACTGTCATAATGGCAGGGTTCATGATGGCCTGAAGGCAGACATGATGCTTGAACAGTAGCTGTGAGATCTACATCCAGGTTCACAAGAGGTAGGAAGAGAGAGACTATGGGCTTGAAATAGGTTTTTGAACCCTCAAAGCCCACCCTAATTGACATATTTTCTCCAAAAAGGTAACATCTTCTGATCATTTCAAATACTTTCATCCCAGGTGACCAAGTATTCAAATCCATGAACCTATGAGGGCCATTCTCATTCAAACCACCACACTTGCTAATCCAGTTCCTCCTTGATCTACCTCTCTTCCCTATTCACCCAATGTTTTATTTAATTTTCTCAAAACCATTGAGTTTAACTTGGACTACTGAAATATTCTTGGATATGTGGTCTCCCACTGGAACATATTTGACTTAACAAAGGCTGCAATCACAGAGAAAGCTGACTCTCTTTCTCTCAGCAACTATGCATTGTCAATATCCCCATGGACAGTGGTGTGACTTTTGCCTTCTTGTCTCCATACTGGGATTTGATCTTGCTTGAGCTTATACAGGATTGTGCATGATGTCATAACTGCTATGAATTCATATGCACCACTGTCTTGTTGTGTCCAGAAATCATCATATCTGGCTGTTACAGTATTTATGCTTTCTCTTCTGTAAAGATCCCTGAGCCTCGTGGACAGAAAATACAATTAAGATTCTAACTTAGGGGCAAGCATTCCACAAGCTCCTATTGTATTTATCTCAGCCAGTTATTGGTCTCTATATTAATTAACATCAATGTCAAAATAAATTTCTCTGATGAAGATTCAGTTTTGCATTAGCCTATTGATATAATAATGAATCATAAGCATTCCATTTAACACAATTCTAATTTATGAGGTATCGACCATTCCTTAAGACTTTGACCTGACTTAGCATAGATTCCTGTGTCAATATTGGTGCCAGATATGTATTTAATAAAATTAAATCTAATCAGAATGTTGCTGGTTACTCCTATGATACTAGGGCTACTAATGTACAAGTTGGCATGTCTCAGAAGGCCATTTGTTACCATAGCTGGTAGGGATCAGAGCTAGATAAGATTGGTAGTTTTCTCTTCCTATACCATGCATAACCCCCTCCAGTACTGTGAAAGGTAGCTAGTAGGCATGCAGCTTCCAGTTCAGTGCCAGCTTGATTACTTCATGTTGTTTGACTCTGGTATGCACTGTCTTCAGCAATAAAGTCTTAATGCACAGTAATTCTGGAGGGTAATTCATAGCATTGACAATAGAATATAAATATTCAAGGGAATATGAGACGTTACACTCTAATTTTGCCCTCTAATTTCCCATCAATTTAGCACTTCCTGGTTCATTTTTGCCCTTTCATCATTTATACCACTGTGTTCTATCCTCCCACCCTTAAAAGCCATCCTTGATAACAAATACTTACTAACTTCTAGATTTCTATGGGTATTCCAAATGAAACATACACATCTGAAGATTCAATGCTAAAATATATCACAGTGAAAAAAAATGGGAAATTTGTTTTTCTGAGTCTGGATAATCTCACTCAGAATGACTTTTTCTAGTTCCAGACATTTGCCTGCTAATTACATTTTTCTTAATAGTTGAGAAATAGCCTATTGTGCAAGTATACCAACCTTTCATTCTTCATTCTTAGCTTATGGACATCTAGGACTTGTCTATTCCATGGCTATTGTGAGGACAGCAACAATGAACACGGATATGCTGGCATTTTTAGAGTAGGCTATAGGTCCTTTTATTATTACTCAGGGATGCTATAGATGGATCATATGTAAGATATATTTTAAGCTTTTTGATGAACCTCCATCCTCTACATTGATTCTCAATGAGGTAAGTCAAACACAGAAAGAAACATATGTAGACTCAAGCTTTGAATTGTTACGTGTGTGCTTAAATTAGAGTATCTATACATGTCAGGAAACTGGTAAGTTTCTATGGGAGATAATTTAAGGGAGTTGGGATATAATGTAAATACTAAGAAGGTAAAAGAGAAATAATAGGACAGAAAAATTAAAATAGATTGGCAGATAGGAGAAGATAGAACAGGGAGTGTGGAGAGAGGTAACTAAAACTAAAGACTTTGAACATGTCCTCTGGAAATGTATAAGTGTAGAAAGTTATTAAAATATACACGGGATATCTAGGGAGAAGAATGGAAAAAATAAAATATCTGGCAAATTGGGAGGAACGCTATACAATGGACACGAGACAGATGGTGTGTACATGAATTCTGAGAAACTGTCATTATATACACAACTTCTGCACAAGATCAAGGAAGCATAGCAGATGGACAGACTTTGAAATGTCAGCCTTTGATGAGGAATTACTGACAAGCGATGGTTGTTGGGGAAGGGGAGTCATATTTCTTTAGGTCTGTGGCAGTATGTAATTCCTCATAAACCAGTGGATGACACCACACTCTTGCCTTTATTGTAACACTAATATTGGACCCAGTAGCTAAATGTACACCTAAATTATGATAAAAGAGGGACATGAAGTTGCAATGAAGATATGATTATGGCAGTGATAGGAGTAGGGACAGAGCAGGAAAGAATGTGGTCAAGATACATTATATATATGAATGAAAATTTTCAAAACACAAACAAAATTTTTAAAAAGAATGTGAATTACCATATTATATTGAGGTGGTGATAAATGAAGAGCTAAAGTCAACAAAAAGATAGTCATGAAAGTATTACATGTGTGAACAAAATGTTTGCCCAGTGTTTCATGGCTTTACTGCTTTGAATTGCAGAATTTTAAAATTTTAAATAGTTTCAATTTCATAATATAAGTTCATTTCATTGTAAATATATTTTGGAGACATTTTGTCCCATGCTAGTTTATAATTTGTTTTTTCTCCAATCACTATCATGGTAGCTCACTTTGTTCCCATAGAGAATATTACTTTGACTTATATATCATCTGGTCCTCTAAAAACACAAGAGTTTATCTAAGTTTGAAATTTTAGACTACCAAAAGAAAGAACATAAAGTTGTCTATTTAGTACTGACTTAATTCATTCAATGTGATTATCTCTAATTGCATCCTTTTTCTTGAAAATGATATCTCTTCTTTTTTTGTTAGCAATTGTAGAAAACTCCACTTTATATATAAACCACGTAATGATTTGTATCTATTTCTTGTGTTCATGTGATCATGTATGGGAGGAATTTTTTTTTTCAGTAGGAGGCAGTTGCCCCAGTAAGCAATAAACTTAGTAATGCAATAAATTAAAAGGCTGTAATTGTTTCATCTTCTAATCCTTTATGTTCTCATTGAAAAAAACAGAGGAATGGAAATCTGGGAAAAAAATAAAAGTAAATAAACACCCTAGGAACTGTAGAACTTTTGTTGCTTGTTATGTAACTTTAGCCAATAGAGGATGAAAGGAAAACACTAAGTAGTATGAAAAAGATGTCAAATTGGGTATCATCCAGAGAACCCTTTAGAGACACAGTGAACACAGCATACAGGGATGATTGAGATGATGCTAAGACAACCAGAAATCAGAGAAGCAGTTTGAAGACAGTTGGAGAAAAATCAGGAACCATTATATACTTGGATTCTAAGATACTTTAGGTTTTTCTAAAAACATCGAATTGCTAGGGAAATGTAGTTCCCTCACACATGTATTGCAATGTTAGGATCCTTTCATTATGCATCCCAATAATTCCAAATTTTGGAATAGGCTGAATGTGAATAGAGATGTGAAAATGTCTCCCTTAGATTCTAATAACTTAATACACACTGATATTCCCTAATGGTTAAATTAGCTGTAAAATATATTAGTCACATGCCTAACTTGTGTTATTTGCATAATATTTGTTGGGAACATGTTAATGGCATGAAATTTTTTTAAATTAAATGAAGCAGACCAATTGGTTTCTCAGATGTTCTCTTACATGGAGTCAGTTTTTATTGTAAAAGAATATAACCATCATACCAGCATTCATTCAAAAGAGAAAAAATTGAAGGAAGTTTTATATTGATATATCATCCAGCAGCATATCAGAAAGGGATGCAATGGAAATGGCTTAGCAGTTGTTTTAATATTTTACACCTCACTATCTTGAGTGCAGTTTCAACCTTTAGAGCGTTTTTGCCTGCACAGCGGATCAGATTATAAAATGCAAACTTTCGAACGTCTTCATTGTCAGACTTCAAGGATGCCAGTCCAGACCAGGCAGTGTACTTCTCATTTCCATAATTTCTGTTTTGAACCTGATCATCAAAAGGAAAGTCAACAATCAATTATATTTTAGTATTTGGGGATGCATAACTTTTTAAAATGTGGAATGAATACTTGAGGAGAGTAAGGATTGCTTAACTCAGCTAAACCAGTGGATTTTCATGAGAATTGAAACAAGGTACCAAAAATGTGACAAAGTGATGTATGCATTTTCTGTATGATAAATGTAGTCTTGCAGATGTTGTGGAATGGACTGATAGGAACTTACTTGATTTCAGAAATGGACTTGATAAAAGTACAAGGAAAGACCCAGTGTCCATTCAATCTCTTAAGTAATACTACGTATCTTTAACACAGTTCCTGACTTGTCCTTTTTTTTCTCAATAGGTTCTTACATTTAAATGTTATCCTTTCTTATTTTTGACCAAATTTATGTAATGTATACCCCCAAAACCTGAGATTCAGTGGCCATGCCCTTGACCGTTTAAGATGCAAATAGTAAGGATTAATCATGCTGAGTTATCTGCCCAAGTGCCTGTGTGGTTGACTTTTGGACTGTGAAGTGTCCTGTCAAATATAAATGATGAGTAGATGTTTTCTTCTGCGGTCCCTAGGAAATGAAATTCTGAGGGAAACATCCTTCAGATAGTTAGAATTACCAGCCTCCCCTTAAATAGTGTGTTTGTGATACATTTCAATGCCTTTAGTTCTCTTTTGTAAATAGACATTTTTCAAAACTCAATTCTCCTTGCCCTGGTCACCTCATCTATTAAGAAAAGTAAAGGACTGCTCACCTGACTGAGAATACTCTTGATCCCCTCCAGGAGTCCAGTGTTCTTTTTCTCAATCTCTCTGGCTTTTGAGAGCATAGTAGCAGGGAGGTTTTCCAAGGAAGACATTTCTTTCACTAGATGGTACAGAGGGACTTTCCAGGCAGCCAATAAGCTTTTCACTAATTTCAGTATGACGACTGGCTAAGTAACCATATTAGAACAATCATATTAAAATAAGTGAAAAGCAGCAGTGTTACACACAGACAGTTTTTGTTCAAAATGGTGACATAAACTCTTTTTTACTCATGTGTGTATTTAAAATATTCTTTTGTTAATGATATAAAGATATGAAATATTGCCATTGACCTTGTGGTATAATCCTGAGTTGTTAGCAAAATAGTACCATGTATTCAATGTATTCTCAGCTCCATTTTCCCCACTTTCCTTATTTAATTCATCATTATTTTAATAAGAGTTGTAGAGATATAGAATGTTTTAGCTATTAAGTAAACACCTGGAATATGCATTCTAAGTATGGGTTTGTGTAAGGATAAACAATAATAAGGATAAACAATACACCGTGAGATCACTTATGGCAGGATTTCAGAGCAAGAGATGGTAAGGATTACGAATTAAATGATACTTGCATGATATGTAGCCTTGTCAGCATGCAGTGGGAATGGTTACTCACTGTGGAACATTTTATAATGTTAACTGTACTCCTTTAGCTGACTTGGGTAAAGGCAGAAATATCGGTTAGGAATTAATACTTAGGATCAGAAACATAAGTAAAACCAGAGGTACCAAGAAGACTTGGTGAACGACTTAGTAATGTATAGGGCTGTCAACACAGGATCCATTATCAAAACATAAATACAACCACATTGGTGTCACATAAATCCACATAACTGCACTTAACAATGAATGTCAATTATAATTTAAATTTTCTATAGAATATGTAGATCCTTAAGGTTTGGCACTGAAAGAGGGTCCTTTCCATCAATGATTTATAGATCTGTTAAATGTTACTTTGCAGATATTACTTACAATTCATGAACCACATAGTAAAATTTCCTTTTGTTATTCATTCCCTGTCTGTTTCTTGCAGATATGACTTTCACACTCAAAATATTGACTCTTAATAACTTGTAGTATGGCAAACCCAGTGTATAGATTTGGAGAAAGAAATGCCATGGATATAGACTCACATGTGTCTTCAGGGCTTTAATCCTGGGTTTTGGAAGATGGAGAGAAGATGTGTGGCATTTTTTGAGGCTCTTTTTGATGAGCTGATGACTCTGGGCATACTGATTATCCTGAAAATGATAAAATCTGTAATTACTTGGTTACTGGAATTTGTGTAAATGAATCAATGCACTAATACATTTGAGAGGTGTTTCATTTAAAATATTATTAAAACTGAAATTAATATATAAGGAAATGAACAATTTACCTACATTTTGCATTCAATCAGTAATATTATTTTCTATTTATATAACTTTCAAATTTCCCAAACTCCCTCCTATTTACTTTTCTTAGTAAAATTCCTATTCAACAAAAACTAGCAAGGCTACCAAGTACCAATTTTTTAAAAAGTATCATTTGTAACAAATACCATGGTAAACAACTTTCTTACAAATACCTTGGTTGGCATCTATACAAGTATCCCTCATTTAGTTCATTACAAGTTCAAAAAGCAATTGTATTGATTATGTCAAAACAATTAAACCCAATGGAGAATGTACTAGGAACTACTAAGTCAAGAGCTAACTAAAATAGGAATTTAATTGATTTTTGTATGCTAATCAATATTTATTTGTTATGTATTTTATGTATTTCTAAACCTTTTTGTGTAAAACATCTACTATTCGAAACTACAATTGATGACATATTTAGCACCTTGAATAGATTTTTAGGATGATTCTGAATGTTCTAGGTGACCCTTCAGGAAATGTAAATGGCAGAAACAATAAAATGTCAAGTAAATGTTAGGAATCTTGCAAAGCCTATTTATGCCTATATATTATTGTTTCTGCCATTTACATTTCCTGTTGCATCATGTAGAACATTCATATTGAGCCAACTTTTTACAAGTCCATCATTGCACAGGTGTTTGTCACTTCATCAACAGGATTAGAACATGTACCACAAAGCCCTAAAGATACCTTCATCATGAATACCTGAATTATTTTCTTGCATCAGACCCCTTGTTATTAAATAGCATGTCTGTAATAGTTTAAAATTATTAATTACATTTGTGAATAAGGAATTTGAATATTAATTTTCTTTTTCCCTGATGTAGCCTCAATGCTGTTAACTTTGTTTAATGTTTGTGAGTCACTATTCCTTTTTATTAGCTAATATAAAATCCAAAGTTGAATAATGCATACAAAGACTAGCTCACCATATACATTGAAAGAGAATCAGACCTTTCCTCAGCATGTCTCTGTGTATTTTTATCATGATAATGAATTAAAATAAAGGTTTAAAAGTCAAGAAAACTAAAATTATATTTTGACAAGTATCTGACATCTCATGAGACTGCCCTATTTTCTGGTTTCTCAATCTCATAGCTTCTGCTTTTGTTTTCAACCTGTGAAGCTGTTTTGTTTGAACTTTGGGTCACAATGCTTTACACTGTAGACTATACTATAGATTAACCATTTCAATAGAAGTTTGGTAGAAAGTCGGGAATCAGCAAGCAGTACTTACGAATTCAATGAACATTTCAAATACTTGTTTACTTATGTCCTGAGACATATTGACTGCTAGATCAAGCATTTTTTTCATAGAAGGAAAGCAGCGCCCATTGTGTATTGCACAGTTGGGCAATGAGGACACTTCTTCCCACAGGAGCAGGTTGGATATCAGTAATAGAAGCACTGTCCCTGTTAAAGGAGAATAATGACTCTGAGATCTAGTAATATGAGTTTAACAACAGTGACACGGTATCAGTCTAGGCCTTTGCTAACAGTGGCTTCCTTTGTACAAATTGCTAGGTTTAATTTGTGAGAATAATGAACATTTTCCAATGAGGGTATTCAAATAGAGGATTACACTTTCCCATATTTATATGTTGTAATAGGAGCATCTCTTGGCACAGCACCTGTGGCTTTGTGCTATAGCAGGTTGTTAGCATTCCACACAGCTATACATTGATAATGCAGGCATTATCTTTTCTTCTTATGTACTTTGAGTAACAGTTATGAAATATTTTGTAATGAGATGGATTGGCGTCATAACTCCTTTTTCAAAAAAGGCCAAAAAAGAACCATAACATATTGGTAATTTATAGTCTCAATACTATTAATCAACATCAAGATACAAAAATGGAAAGTATATACACCTTCAGTGACACCAGTCTGAAAAATCTCCCAATCCCCAGAAGCTTTGATAAATGCAGTTAGAAATGTACTTCAAAAATTTGGAAACTTAATAAGATTAATACATGTGGGCATTGGTGGCACATGCCTTTAATCCCAGCGCTTGGGAGGCAGAGGCAGGCGGATCTCTGTGAGTTCGAGGCCAGCCTGGTCTCCAGAGCAAGTGCCAGGATAGGCTCCAAAGCTACACAGAGAAACCCTGTCTCAAAAAAAAAGCAAAAAAGATTAATGCATGCAAAACACATAAACACTCAAAATAACAACAAAAACTCTCAAAATACTCTGTTGTATACAAGTAAACAGGAACTTTTCAAAATAAAATAAGGATTATTTGGATAATTCCTAGTATAGAAGTACTAGAAGTTCAAAAATCATGAATGTTTTCCAAATTTATTTTATGCATGAGAGATATTTATATGTAAAATAAATATAAACATATATAAATAGCTTTAATTTATCATCTGAAAGATTTTCACAATCTAAGAGGAGTAAAAAGAGTTAATGACTTTGGCTTATAACTTCATAAAATTCAATAGTGTGCTTTTATGCAATTTTTGGATATTAACAATTCATTTTACTTAGAAATACTATCAAGAAAATAAAGGTAAATATTAGCAAAGTGTCCTTTGTATTAAAGAGTACTTTGCTTGCCTGGAATTCTCAAAGCTGTATAGAGCCACATCTGCTAGCTTATATACTATGTCAACAAAACTGAAAATATGATTAAGTTCATTCAGGTCAAGCAAGACCCAGAAGCAAGAATATGATATACTATTCCTTCTATAGTTATAGTAAATTGTACCCACTCTTGCTGTCTTACTCTGACTGGAAATATCAATGTTTGCAAGTTTGGCTCTATGAGGTGGATCATGTCGTGTTCTGGAACTCTCTTTAACACTCATTTTTCAACAGACTCATGGCTGGGCTCTACCACTAGACACAGGTGCTTGTCTCCTTTTCTACTTAGGTCAACTAAGGCAGTGCACAAATGTTTCTATCCATTGCTGGATATCTCCAGGTGAAAGACCCTCAGATCGAGGAGCCTCCACAAATCGGATGGTTTTCCCCCCAAAACTCAATGTCCAGTCCAGCTGATGTAAATACAAGAGGTAAGTTTATTGTGGGGTGTTTGCGCAAATGGGCCTCCCAGTCCAGCAGACCAAGGAAGCCCGGTTCCTCAAATGCAGGCCTCTTTTATAGGAAGAAACCACAAGATTTTAGGGAGGGGGAGGGGGTTCCGGTACATATCCAGAGTCACAGGTCCTTTGAAGTTCTCTTATCTTGGGGGCCAGGGGGTCTCCTGCCTCACTAGTTGGGTCAACAGCCCACAGAATGTGCTGATTGCTCTTGCCTGAGCAACTGGTAATTGCAGCTATCTCTTTGGTTTCTCAGGGGCTCTCTTTTGTCAATTGTTGCTTCATTAACCGGTGGGATAGTATGTTCTTATCTTCTTGACTCCATGGGGGGTGACCCTTTGGAAATTCTTGGTATTTAGTTAGGCTTTCTTTTCAGCCTTTGTAAGGGAGTTATTGTGGCCGGCTAGGAAATTGCAGGGACTTGAGTCATTATGGCCTTGGTTAGATTTTTTTAGTCAGGCCACCCTGCTTTTAGTGTGGGAGGTTTTTCTAAACCTCCCTATTTTATTTCTTTGTTAATTTTTAAGTCCTTCACAGGAAAGAAGATTTCCCTTTCAGAACCAATATGCAATAGTTCACTGTGCAATTGTTTTCTAGAGCAATAATTAGAAAATATTCCTCAGATCCTCTTGACTTTATTTTCCTGGGTAAGGTATGGACAAATTTCCATTCACTGCATATATAAGAACAGTAACATACACACACACACACACACACACACACACACACACACACACACACACACCCCTCACAAACCCAAAAACAACAAACCTGTACAAAGTAGTTTCATTTTTAAATAAGGCAATGTTTAAGGTCAACTGGAGGGAATCTGGAGAAGAGTTACTGTAGAAGCATAGTTGAAATCATGGCAGTTCTGCCTCTAAAGAGTCATTAAAGCTTGAGAACCATAAGACCATAAAGGAGCAATAGTCACAAAAAGGGAAAAACTGTTCAATCCAGTTTTGTAAAACAATGCAATCCATAAGGTTGTCATTTGAAAGAACATTAGTGAAAAGTTACTTACAGAGACCTGGATAAGTTAAAGATAGCTGCATCTTGGAGGAGTCCCAGAACAGCACAGCTACTGACTTAAGAAATCTTCACCACAACAGTCTACCTTCAGTTAATGTTTCCTCCTATATAGTGTTTCATACTATCCCCAAGGCTATATATTGCCAGGGGGCAGAAGGAAGTACTATGCAAATCCAAGTTGAGGATACCTTGACTCTCTCCTTCAGGGGCTGTTTACAACCTAATTGCCATGATGATTAACCTGTGTATGACTGCATTGTTTGCTTTATTCTAAGTATGTGATTATAGTCCAAATTACATTGCAAATCACAACAGTAAACTCTGCTACATGAAGATATGTAAATTTCTTACTATCCCAAAGTGTTCATTAATTCAGTTCTTATATTTTTTAGTTACCACTTCTGAAATTTTCACTGAGTCTTAGAAGTGTCAAAATATTGATCGCATTGTTTTTGGAGCATTGGGAAGAAGGCCAAGAGTCAGAAATTTTGAGCAATTTAAACCTGTGAGCTTTTCCCAATATTTATAGAACGTTGTATAATGTTTGCCTTAACACAGTAGACACATAGGAACATAGTCTATGGCCAGATACAAATGTTTAGAAGGATTTTGGTAAGCAATCACATTCATTATAGGAAAAAGTATCAAACGCCTTCTAGTTGGAGTCTATGATATACACA
This sequence comes from Cricetulus griseus, assembly GCF_003668045.3. NCBI lineage: Eukaryota > Metazoa > Chordata > Mammalia > Rodentia > Cricetidae > Cricetulus > Cricetulus griseus. The sequence goes on along the minus strand of NC_048597.1, from coordinate 151,204,656 downwards.
GTTACAACTTTCAGCCATATTTACAGTAAACAAACTTGGGTTATATCTGTGGAATTAAACTTAAATCCAAACGTATTTCTTTGCCTTTATAATAGTCATACCATTATTAGATGAGTCTATATATCCTCTTGGCTTAGTAATGTCATTACCTTTGGTTGAATAGCTTCTTTAGTGACATTTCCTGGCAGTAGCCAGCAGATTTCCATCTGGTACTATGGAAGTCAAATATCTCCATCAGATCTTCTACCTGTGTCTTAGTTTGATTTACATACTACAAGCAGTCATGACTTGTAACAACTCATTCTATAGTCTCTTATATTTAGTACTGCTTACATCTAATCCACTGACAATAGCTTAATGCATACAGAGTCAACAGGGCCTTGCTGCGGTGTAGCTCCTAAGAAGCTAGTGACTGGACCATGGGATATTACAGTACCCTTGTGATTTTACTTACACTTCTTCCAAACATGGCAGGTTACTCGCTTCAAATTAACTGCCATTTTTACTTGCAGATAGCCTTTGAAATCTCTGCAGTACTAGGAAACAGGACAAATGAGATCTTTTCATGATATAGTATAATGTAATAACCTTTTCATTTTTAATGATTCCAGTATATGCTGGCTTCATTCCAATTTGCACTTGTTTGTGACAGAGAATACCAGAATTTTGATAATTCTGATAACCCTCTGCTAGAGTTCTACTGTTTCCTTCAAAGAATGAAATTATAAACAATGTAGTAGATAATATTCCTTCTTTTTGTAAGGGACTGTTTCATTTTTGACATTGTACCAATTCAACAATAAGTATCTCACAATCAAGAAATTGACTTGATTTTTTTGTAGAGACAGGGGATAAATGAGCAGTGTTGAAACTCTGATTCACTATGAGGACTCATGAATGGGCCCAGTGAGTTATGTGCTGTGACAAAGGTATAAACCATGTGGAAAGGGACAGAAAATTATTCCATAGAATGTTATAGTTATATTTCATGTTGACAGGGGTTAGTACTGTGATTGTTAATACAGACTGGCAGCTTGATAGGATCTAGAATCTCCTGAGAGACAAACCTCTGGTTATTTTCTATGAGGAATAATCTTTGTCTTGCTACTTTAGGCAGGAGGACAAATTTGTGGGTAGCACTATGTATTGTGCCTCAGACTGAATGAAAAAGATAAGGGAAATGCAGAAACAGTGTTGTAGCTTCCTGATGGTGGGAGCAACATGACTGTGTTGTGTTACCTGCCCTGCTATGATGAAATTCCACTGCAAAATAAGCCACAATTAACTCTACCAGGTCAAAATTGCTTTTATCAGTGAAAAATGGAATTTTCTCAAATGCCATTATCCAGTAAGCATTAGTCTTCATTATCTTGAGGCATTTCCCCTGAACAACTTTGACCTAGGATGCTTGTATTACTTGTGCTGGCCAGGGGCATTACTTGTGTTGGCCATGAGGAAGTAGGGGACCATGTCATTCTTGTTTGCAGATCTTGACATTTCACCTGGCTACTTGTGTCAGACCGACTTCAGGCTGGCCCTGTGACCATATCCTGTTTATCAAACATGCATGTCTGCTGAAAGGAATAGAGATGGGAGAGCAATATCCATATTTAATAGTTCTTATTTTTCACGCACACAAAACTTACCTTGATCTCATGTCCTTACGTGATTCTTTTCAATGGTGGTATTTCCTGCATTGTAACAAGGATCCTACCCCACATGACAGATCTTTCATTATAAATTTTACACTATATGATATGATTGGTAGAGATAATTGTCCACCCTTAGCTTAAGCTAACTCTATTCCACTTTAATGTTACTGTGTCTATAGCTATATCTTGCTGACTGATGTCTGCTGAATTCCACAATTATTTGTTATGAATTTGTGCTCGTTAGCTGAGCATTCAACAAAACAGTAGTTGTCAGTGTGTTAGTGGTTATTCAATATATCTATAAATTAGTAAGGAGAGTCTAATCAGCAGTGCCCTGTGCCCGTACATGCCAGCAACAATGACCATTGTGCAAATAAAATGCCTGAATTGATTCCCATCAATGACATCTCCTTCATCACAGCAGCAGGTTCACTGCTAACACCTGTGCCTCCTCCCATTAGTGAGCTCTACTCTCAACATTCTCATGATTAAGAAACATATCAGTGTGACATCTAGACCTCAGTCTCTAG